>NC_090270.1:328775574-329081645 GCF_040414725.1 Anabrus simplex
TCGCCCATGGCGTTCCACACTGTACTTTGTTATATCACACTTAGTCTTGGTGACAATGCACCACGGGAAGGAAATCCTGACACATGGGACCGCCTCATCTTCATTTATCCCAAGAAACTGCTATTTAATCACAACTTATATGACGGTGATCTTTGGGGTCATCTTCAATGCAACAAGGAATGTCAAGTTAATTCAAGAAATGTTCGAAGTATTAACAGAAATCGATTCAGTATTGAATTTCCGTAAAGATCTTTTCCATAAAAGGCTTTTTTATCTGTCATTAATTGGTATAGGAATTTTCTTCCTCGCTAGTATTATATTCACTATCGGTGACTTGATGTTCACCAATGATAGTAATTTCATTTTTATTTACCTGGTATATTTTGTATCGTGCATTATTGTGATTCAGTACGTCAGTGCTATGCTGGTTATTAAGCACCGGTTCACTTCCTTCAACTCAGAGGTAACTCAATTCTACAGTGGATATCTTTTGCCCAGCACAAAGAAAATGTGTTCCGAAATGTATCTGCCACTGGAGTCTTCAAGATTGAAGCACTCACGCAGTACAGAGAGCTGTTTTACCACTGTAAATTGCCACCCAATGTCTCCAGAGATCCTGAAGGAACTGTGTCTCACCCACATGAACTTGTGCCATCTGGGACAACTGGCCAACCGCACATTTGGAATTGTCCTCGTACTATTAATAATAAACATTGTGGTTGGTGTTGTGGAGAACGTGTTCTCCTTCCTCCAGATCATCCTTGAGATCGTTCCTTTCACCGTCTACGGCTTAACAGTCGTGTTACTGCGCCTGGCTGTGACGGTCGCCCACTTGGTGCTCATAGTCGAGACGAGCCACCGCGCAGCGGAAGAATCAGCTCGAACCAGTGTCTTTGTCAATAGATTACAAGTGCTCCATCAGAACAACGAAACACTGGATAAGTTGTCACGTCAGCTGCTGCACGTCAAACTGGAACTGACGGCTGCCGGTTACTTCATCTTGGATCGTTCACTGTTTGTCACGGTGATGGGCACCTCCGTCACCTACTTGATAATACTATTGCAGTTTCTGATATCCGGGTATTAGGTGACAATGATGTGGTGTTATTAAGTGACATGAACAGGTTACATTTTATTACTATAAATGTTAGGTTCTTCAGACTGCCGAAACTACTTTCGAAGAAATCAATTTATTACCCACCTGAAAAAAGGCAACATTGATAACAGAATTATACACGAAAAAAAGAAACAAATTAATTATAATACAACGACAGGTTTCGTTCTTGTATGAACCAATTATGATTATATCGAGTCACACTCAACAATATTTAGAAATGTATAAACACTCGTGTTTATTTCATTGCAAATACTTTAAAAAAACTTGAAAATTTAATTATGTCTTCAATTCTCTCCACTCTAGTGTATAACTTAATGCAAGTTGTTGTAATGCGGGTACTGTGTCTTGGCGCGATTCCAGCTGGCTAGACAGTCCGTTTACCTTGATCAGGACACGCGACCCGCTTGGCTAGATCAAAGACATGCGGTTACTAAAGATGGACGTTTCACTTCTAGTTGTACTCAGAATATTGTTATTATTATTATTATTATTATTATTATTATTATTATTATTATTATTATTATTATTATTATTATCGTATTAAAATTGTGTTGTAAACCACCTAGGAATTCTTAATAAGCATTTAATTCGGTGCCGATTATACTGGTAATTTTCCATTACGTCATTTCCAAATTACAACTCTTTCCAGAAAAGTAATTGGATTTTATTTTTATGATTATCAATGTTATTTAATCTGGTGCGGAAATTTGGTTTTTATTGACCTACTTCCGTGGCGTTACAATTTGTAAATTAACACTTGAATTCATTCACATTAAGCTACAATTTCCATTTTTTATTATTATTATGTTATAATCGTAATTTTGAATGTTTTTGAAAACTATTTAGGGTTTGACTAATGAGCTTTTATTGGGCTGGCTTGTTTTCATTATGAAGACAGAAAAGTTAACTTACACTCCCTGTTCGATAATGAAGGTATCATACAAGCTTTAGGATTACCAGGGCATCCTGTGCCATGTAAATACTTAGCCGCCAACAGAATCAAACATATTCCAGGCAGTAGTGACATAACTAAACAACAAGAGCACAGCTTCAATTTTTCACCTATCAGGACTCATCAACCCATTAGTAATAACCTACAACGTGTTTGTTCAGAAACTGTTGCTACACAAACTCGATTGGGATCAAACATTATCTGAAGAGTTAGCTGCAGAATGGAAAATTCTTCAAAATCATTTGACAAGCATTGAAAACATTTATATGGACATCCATCTTAGGAAAAGTGTGTGTTGTAACATCCAAGTGCATGGTTTCTTAGATACCTGCAATTTTTTATTATGAAATTAATTCAACAAATTTGTGGACATATTCCACAATTCTTTTACCATGGTTGGTTCTCTTTCGTCGCTTGGAACATTTGTAGCCAACAGAGTGGCAGATATTCAGCAATTAACTATTTTATCTCATCAAAATCCTGAATGTTTAATTTCTTGAGAAGTTGGACCTCAAGAGTTGCACAAGTCCACACTATGGTGGTCAGGTCCGTCATGGCTGACAGCACTTCAGTTCAACCTGCCGCACCCTATAGTAATCGATTAAATTTGTCACACCACATTGAAACAACGAACAGTAACAACATTGGTAGTCACTAAAGGCAATGATATCATTGAGAGATTCTCTTCACTAACATCACAACAGACCCTAGTGTGACTCACACAGCAACCCAATACCCAACTTGTAGCAGTGGACGTCATTAAGGAAACAATTTACCTACGCTTCAGTGGAGACTAAGTGAAGTCGAAGAACTTCACCCAGGTTCTGGTAGATATGAACGAGCAGTCACAATAAGAACTTTCTATGCAAACTTCAAGAGGACAACAGTGAAATTGTGTCCCCCTCACGTTGAGTAACGCTTTTAATGACAACGTGATTTCCTTACAGTCACATTTGCTTCAAGATTGACTCTTGGGTTAATTTGTGTATAAAGTTGCATTTGCATTTATATTTTATTTATTTTTTACAGCATGTGAACATTAATTTCATTGTTTGACCAGTGTTTCTTCAAAATGAACAATTCAAAACCTTTTTATTTTGCTGGTGTGAATAATAGCGAATATATAAACCTGCAAACGAGTGTACAATTAAATGCTTTTTTTCCATTTATTTATGTCTATGGATGACCATTTTCAGTCTTGTGAAAAACTAAATACTTGTTTTCTCCATCTATCTATGTCTATTCAGATTTGTTTCACAATGAAATACTATCACAAGTTAATAGGGTAAGATATACGTTGCCGTAGACAATATAACGCCTAGGACAAAAACAAAAAAAAAATCTTAGAAACTGTAATTTAAGGATCGTGTGTAAATAGTGAGTAGGCGTAATTTTAGTATTTAAGGTAATAATAGACAACTTCGTTGTAACAATATCATCCCTGTATCAAAAAAAAAATATAATTGCAATAAATGATACTCTCTCACCAGTTCGTGGATCTAGGGGATGGAAGTATTCTAATCTATTTGTCCTGATCATTTTTCTCTAACCCAAGTCCGGTGCACCATTTTCCATCCATCTACGTTCAGGTGAAGTTTTTCAGGTTCTCATAATTGGTGTTATTTTCATTATAATTATATTTTATCTTGATTGCATTAAATCAGCAGAGAGTAGATTGATTTACTACTTGAAGGATATTGAATGCATATTTCTTAGCATTAAATACGTTCGTGCCAGTTGTGTTTCAAATGATGGCAGCAGTATACCAGCAGCTCGCCTAAGCCAAGCCAGGAAGTAACAGGTTTCCGGTACCTTCAACACCCAGCCAATTCATTTTATTTTGAAGTGTACTAGTGTTTATCCAAAGTGTGTATTACTAATCATGGGAGTAAATGTTTCAACTGCGTGTAATATTGGCTAATGATCCGGCACATTACGGCACACCGTAACCAATCATGAGTACAATCAACCTACAGTCTGCACTGGTTGTCCGTTTGTGACACGTATCTCCGGAGAGATATGTGGTATGTGAGGTACCGATGCCGGTGCGCCCGTTGGCGCTTCTCTGTACTTCTGTAACGTGTGTAATAAAGGCTTAGATTTTTATCATTCGAGTCATTTATGTTATTTATATATTTATGTATTTGTGAGCTAGTGTGCCTTTCTCTAATGTGCGTGTGTGTGTGTGTGTGTGTGTGTGTGTGTGTGTAACCAGGCTCGACGGTCACTCTTGTGTTGGCTGACACAGCAATTCATTTATACGGAGTTGTTTGTCCTGTATGGTTACCCATTTCAGGTTTAGCCTAGCTAAATATTGCTTTAGGATATGCAACACTGTGCCGTATATTATTTGCGCTAACTTTTTTATAAATATGTGTGTGCGGATAGTGTAAGTTGAAGTTTTGCAGCAATATTGGCAGCTATAGTAATTTGCAGGCATCAGGAAGTGTCTCTCATAAGAAGAGGGTGGGGTAGCGCAGAACATGTAAAACCGGGCCTTATCTTGTGTTGTTGTGGTCCTTATGAGGATTTATGGTGCTTTATTGTGTGCGTTAAAGGTAGTGGGGTCCTTTTTTTTACCTTTGGAAGCACTTTATATGCAGTGGATGTTTAATCTGGGTATGTTAGAATATTGACTATTAATATGTATTTGGGTCGTCGGTGATATTTGTCTCTTCTCCATGGGTCGTATTGGCCAAGGGTGTTAGTCAGTGGGTTGTCGTGTAGTTGGGCAGTGACGTAAAAGTTTTTGTTAGTGTATGTACGTAGTCTAAGATGTAGTGTACTTTTGTGATGTCGAGTAGTTGTATTATAGGTATGGTGTAATCTTCAACAGCTAAGAGCAGTAACCAGTTTTGAATTTTCTGTAGCCTTTGTATGTTTGTTATAAATATGAAGCCAATGGCAGGGTATGCATATGCGAAGACAGGTCGTATGTGGTATATATGAGTTTTATGTTTCTCTGTGATAGTGTGCTCGTTTTGTGTATTAGCGGGTAAAGCAATAGTATATGTTACCTTGCCCGCTGTATGGTGCTGTTTACACAGTATGTCACCTTCCTAATCATAAACAACCCATTTCGTTGTAAAGCGTTCCATATACCTGTATAGTTATGGAAATTATCAACTTAGAGTTGTTTGTCGTGAACGCAATAACAAGACGTAAACACTCAATGCAGAAATATTTTTTGAGTTCAAATAATTTGTGTCTAGTCCGGCTCCAATTTGTAGGAGGCAATGCGTCCACCTGTCACACGGGATCGATTTCCGGACGGGTCAGGGGTTTTTAATTGTAATTATTAACATTCCCGGCCTGGGGACTGGGTGTTTTTGACGTCCTTAATCTTCCTTTCCTCACACAAAACATGCCACACTACAGCCATTCCAATTTACACGTAGGTTCATACAATATGGTGCCAATAGGGGCAAAATATCCGCATGGGTCGACGCCCCGAACAAATGGCATAAAAGAAATTTGCGTCTACACAAATAAAAACTGCATACACTCCAAAACTTCAAGTCACTTTGTGATTCATACACTAGTAGAGATGGTGTCATCCGGCAATGTTAGTAGGAGAGGTGTTGGTGGTTGTGTTCGTCTTAGACTCGTGAGAGTGCTGGTAGAAATGGGCAAGTGTAACGAGCTTGCCTACGAGCTGAAACAGACAATTGTCAATCTAACACTTAGAGGGCACTCATGGTGAAAATATGTAATGCCACTGTGATAAGCTTAAGTACGAAGGGTGAAGAATTTTCCAAGAAAATCCAAACAAATTAACTAAGTCCACAACCCTCTCGTAAGTGATCCAAAGCTGCAGGCAGAGCTTGAAGCTGGTACTCGAAAAAAATATGTCCTCAGGCGGTCCAGCGATTTTTACATCGACACGGTTACCATGGCCGTGTACCAAGGAAGTTGCCATATGTTAGCAAGAAAAACCGTGCTGCACGATTGCTCTTTGCGAAAGAACACACAAAAGAGGACCAGGAGTTTTGTAATAATGGCATCCGACCCGATGAAACCAAAATCGACCTGTTTGGTTCCGATGGTGCACGCAAGGTGTGGAGAAAGACCAATACGTGGCCAATACAATTCCCACGGTGAAACACGGAGGTGGATCGGTTATGGTGTGGGGGTGAATGTCGGCACAAGGTGTAGGGAATATTCAATTTATTGAAGGCTCGATGGACAAAGTAGTGTGCAATAGTACTTTGAAGAACAACTTTAAACAACGTTCTGGAAAATTGGGAATGCTACCGGCCTACAAGTTTCAACAGGATAGCGACCTCAAAAGTACCGCTGCTCTGAACATGGAGTGGTTAATTTATAACATTCCAAAACAATTAAAAACACCTCTCCAGTCTGCTGACTTAAACCCTATTGAAAATCTATGGTCGTTTTTTAAGTCTAGGGTTCACAACAGAAAGGTTTCGTGTACTTTGTACTATATGTTGTTATAAATATTATTTTTATATGGCATTGTAAATAAATCTACCAGAAATAAATTCGTTAAAAGAAAATTACTATAACATCTATTTTAATGTCTAAAATATACTCCTCTTTTCACAATCGAAACTGTATGAACAAGAAAGTGATGTACTATATGTTCTTGTAGGTTGATTCTAGAGTCTAGTGTTATTCCTAAGTATTTATTTGGTAGTTACCATTTATATTGGTTGATTGTGTGGTATAAGTTGTTGTGATTGTTTTCGTCGCCGTGTGAAGTGTACTGGTTTTGTTTTTTGTAGGTTAACTTGTAGTGTCCACTCGGAGAGCCAGGGTTTGAGGCTGTGTATGTGTTGTGTAACTGTGTCTTGGTTCTTGCTTCTGGCCATAATGGTCATGTCGTCTGCGTATATTGCAATTATGACGATATTAGTGCGAGGGATATCGTTGATAAACAGGATTGGTTCCAAAATACTACCTTGGGGTACGCCGGCATGTATACTTCTTGGTGTGAAATTTATACAATTCATTGTGATAAAAAAAGTGCGGCTAGTAAGTAGAGTAGTTGTGTATGAGTTTAATGTGAGATCGATGTAGGTGTAATTTAATTAATTTGAAGGTGAGACTGGGGTAGTGTACTCTTTCAAAGGATTGTGTGTAGTCTAGATATATTGCTAATATTACTTGTTTACGCTGAAAGCATTGTGTTATATTTTCTGTGTGATGCGGAATAATTGTTGTATGGTAGAGTGTCTGTGTCTGAACCAGAACTGTTCGTGAATTAGTTTGTTCTTTATTGTGTTTTTAATGCTTGAGTGGAGTAGTTATTCAAAGATCTTGGACATGATACTTGGTAAGCTTATTGGTCCGTAGTTAGCAGTATCTTTAGGGTCTTTACCGGGTTTGGGGAAACGTACCGCTCTTGAAACACAACAACGTCATAACTCACAAACAGCATAGCAGTGTAGGTGTTACAGCATGCACTTTTAACTGGCAGAACGTCATAATCTGAGCTCCATAGACGCGGCTAGGCAGAGCAGCTGTGTTTTTCTTTCCCCTTCTTGCTTTGGTCCTAGAGCGCGCAGCATTACCGTACTATTTGAGTTGCGACGTTTGCCCTCTGTAGAAGGCATGCGCTTGTGGTGGTGCAAGAGTGACATATCTGGAGTTGCGACGCCCTTGCTGTGATGAAGGATAGTATATTACGTTATATAATCTCCCATGCATAACTTATTATTTCGACTTAATGCAGTATGCAATGTAAATCAACCCAGGTTATGTGTTTATTATAAGGAAATATGGCATTCTTGCTGCGAGAAATAGTAATTTTATTTGTACTATTTCACCTTGTGATATTATTGCTAAAAATCAAAGATTTCATTTCAGGTAGAATAAAGGTACTAAATGCTATTTGTCGTCCTTGCTACAAAAATGTTTCTTATTTAAGAAACAACATCCGATTATTTTCAGTTATGCCGTTCTTGTTAGAATAAGACATACCCAGTGCTGATATAGGTCAAGGTTTTTCTTTATTTTCTCCACTGAAACACTTCTTTTTTCCGTCTCGGTAGACCATGATTTCTTGCGGTAAATTACTCGTTCAACTAGCCTTCACTGATATCGAATGGATTGAATTAAAGGAGGTAATTGCGAAGAGACCGGATGGGACAAAGCAGTATTAAATGGAAAATGAGCCTGTCGTTACGACGTCCTTAGAGGAGCCAGGTATACATTGCTCTTAATAACCATCATCTTTGTAGTTATAGTGCAGTGTTCAAAAGTTAACTTATTAATTAGTAAACTTTCAAAAGTAATTAGCAGTACAGTTATTCTTTCCTCAGTTTTGATCCAGGAAATTCGAGTTGCCCGATTCCTGCATCTGAAGCTTCCACAAGGTATTCAAGTTCTCGTACCTCTAGTGTCTCTCCTGCCAGATCTTCGTCATCCTGTACTTCGTCATCAAGTATATCATCAAGTAGCACACTTTCAGAAGACTGCGATGACGTGTTTAATGTCAAAACGTATTCTTCCAAGGATGATGGTGGACATGATAATGAGGACAGTTCTGATACTGCTATTTCTGGTGTGCCTGAAATCCCTGGTAAACCCAACTGAAACATCTCCAGTAACAAACACTACGTCCTCATCCACTGACAATAACTATGGTTCAATAGCCGGGATGCAGGACACATCGACCACCGTATTAGTGAGTCCTTTAAATAAAGGTGTGAAACGACAGAGGAATGTTGCGAAGTGGAAGAGGAACCTTTTGAAAAGGCAGGAAATACTGGACAAGCACACGGAACCCATACACAAAGTAAAAAGGAACGATCCCAGAGGCAGATGAAGGCAGGATGTAAGGAAAACTGCAAGCTTCAACGCTCATTAATGTTCAGTAATGTGCGTTGACTGTAACTACATTCTGTCTATTGGTCATTATTTGGTATAGACCTCCAGCGGCAATGCACTGCCTGTTATATGAATCCTACTGTTCCTAGGTATCGCTATACTCGTGTTGGAGGCAGCAGTCCTCGACGGCAATATAATAATGCATTTTATTTTTCCCTGAATGGTGAAGAAGTTCGCGTTTGTAAAATGATCGCCAAATCAAAACAGTTCTGGAGAAAGGTAATAAAGTCACGGAGACTCTACTTGTGGCAGATAAAAGAGGGAAAGAAGGCAAACAGAAAACACTGGATCCATGTATGCGTGCAGGGATTCGGCAGCATATTGAAGGTATACCTGAAATTGAAAGCCATTACACCAGGGCTATCACTTAAGGCAATTTATAGATGGAAGCAAGTCACTTTCTGATATTCACAGAGATTATGTTGCCGTCTGCGAAACAAGAAAGGAACCTCATGCGAGCTATGCAGTGTTTCATCGTGTGTTCACGTAAGAAGGAAGAACAATTTTGTGCAACATGCGTTGTCTTCGAAAACTCTGATGATCAAGAAAAGGAACATCTGAAAGCGAACTATGATAAACATTTGGTTGAGAAAAATTTGTTCAGAGCAGAAAAAAAATATGACAAAGACAATGTTGACGGTATAGTAGCAGTATATGATCTTCAGGCTTTTGTACAGTTGCCAAAGTGTGATGTTTCAGCATTTTATTTTATTATAAATAAAAATGAATGTTTTAAACTTTACTGTTTATGACCTCAAGACAAATTCATGTGATTGCTATGTGTGGGATGAGTCAAATGGTAATCGGGGAGTGAATGAATTAGGTTCATGCATGTTAATGAATTTAAAGGAGAAAGCTAACTCAACTGATAGCGAAGTTATCTTCTACTATGATAAATGCGCTGGCGAACAAACAAATACATTTATGTTGGGCCTGTATTTTCATGCTGTTCGTTCTATTGGAATAAAGTCCATAACCCATAAATATATCATAAAAGGACATACTCAGAATGAAGGAGACTCGCCTCATACCATGATTTATAGACAGATCAAACGCCAATTGATAGGTGGACCTATCTATACAACAGAAGGGATTATAGCTTCTATTCGATCTGCAAAGAAACAGGGTGAGACTTTTCATGTGCGCGAATTGTATGCCATGAGGATTTTTCTGATGTTAAACACCTTGCTTCTATGGGCGGTCCTCTTTATCTGATGGCAGTGAAACTGGCAGATGTGAAAATTGTCAAAGAGTGATTCTCCATAGTCTATACTTGTAAAGAAGTCCTTTCAAGAAGTAGCGTACGTGTTTTTTAAGAAAAGGAAAATGATTACAGACTTTCTCCTAAAACCGCCATTTCTTTGCAAACTAGGCCTAGCTCCTAAGAATAAACAAGACCTTCAAGATTTACTGGCAAATAATTTCATTCCAAAGGCTCACGCACACTTGTATATGTAATCTGAGTGATAACACTAAAGCACTGATATCACCTTTAGTTCACTTCTGATGACCCTCAGCAGATGCCTGTTTTGTTGTACTGCATGACAGTATTACAGTATGTTTGGAGACATGGATACCGACGACATAACTATTGCCAGCAATAAGTGCGCATGGGGTCTAATCTGTAGCTCATATCGTCTTTTTCGTAACAGCTAAAATAAATTTGATGCACTCATATTTACTGCAATCGTTTATTTTGTCACATATTCAAACATGATATTTCTAAATATATCTGTCTTGAAAAGGCATCCCTTTAAAATGCCCTTTCAAATGCTCCTCTTGTAAACTAACGGTTGTTGAGTTATGATGTTGTTGTAGTTAATGAGCGATATGATTTTACCTACTTTCCATTGTTGTGGAGAGTTGTGTTGTTAGAGTCATCAGTCCATAGACTGGTTTGGTGCAGCTCTCCATGCCACCCTATCCTGTGCTAAACTTTTCATTTCTACGTAACTATTGCATCCTACGTCTGCTCTAATCTGCTTGTCATATTCATACCTTGGTCTACCCCTACCGTTCTTACCCCCTACACTTCCTTCAAAAACCAACTGAACAAGTCCTGGGAGTCTTAAGATGTGTCCTATCATTCTAACTCTTCTTCTCGTCAAATTTAGCCAAATAGATCTCCTCTCACCAATTCGATTCAGTATCTCTTCATTCGTGATTCGATCTATCCATCTCACCTTCAGCATTCTTCTGTAACACCACATTTCAAAAGCTTCTATTCTCTTTCTTTCTGAGCCAGTTATTGTCCATGTTTCACTTCCATACAATGCCACGCTCCACACGAACGTCTTCAAAAACATCTTTCTAATTCCGATATCAATGTTTGAAGTGAGCAAATTTCTTTTCTTAAGAAAGCTCTTCCTTGCTTGTGCCAGTCTGCATTTTATGTCCTCCCCACTTCTGCCATCGTTAGTCACTTTACTACCCAAGTAACAATATTCATCTACTTCCCTTAAGACTTCATTTCCTAATCTAATATTTCCCGCATCACCTGCCTTCGTTCGACTGCACTCCATTACTTTTGTTTTGGACTTATTTATTTTCATCTTGTACTCCTTACCCAAGACTTCATCCATACCATTCAGCAACTTCTCGAGATCTTCTGCAGTCTCAGATAAAATAACAATATCATCGGCAAATCTCAAGGTCTTGATTTCTTCTCCTTGGACTGTGATTCCCTTTCCAAATTTCTCTTTGATTTCCCTTACTGCCTGTTCTACGTAAACATTGAAAAGGAGAGGGGACAAACTGCAGCCTTGCCTCACTCCTTTCTGGATTGCTGCTTCTTTTTCAAAGCCCTCGATTCTTATCACTGCAGACTGATTTTTATACAGATTGTAGATAATTCTTCGTTCTCGGTATCTGATCCCCATCATCTTCAGAATCATAAATAGCTTGGTCCAATCAACATTATCGAATGCCTTTTCTAGATCTACGAATGCCATGTACGTGGGCTTGTCCTTCTTGATTCGATCCTCTAAGATCAGACGTAAAGTCAGGATTGCTTCACGTGTTCCTACATTTCTTCTGAAGCCAAATTGATCTTCTTCCAACTAAGCTTCAACTTGTTTTTCCATTCTTCTGTAAATAATACGTGTTAAAATTTTGCAGGCATGAGATACTAAACTAATGGTGCAGTAGTTTTCACACCTGTCAGCACCGGCTTTCTTGGGAATAGGTATAACAACATTCTTCTGAAAATCGGATGGGACTTCTCCTGTCTCCTACATCTTGCACACTAAATGAAATAACCTTGCCATGCTGGTTTCTCCTAAGGCAGTCAGTAATTCAGAGGGAATGTCATCAATTCCAGGTGCCTTGTTCCTATTTAGGTCACTCACAGCTCTGTCAAACTCTGACCTCAAAATTGGGTCTCCCATTTCACAGCATCAACAGCATCTTCATGTTCCAGAACCAAATTATCTACATCTTTACCTTGATACAACTGTTGGATATGCTCCTGCCATCTTTCTGCTTTGTCTTCTTTCCCTAGAAGTGGTTTTCCATCTGAGCTCTTAATATTCATACACCTATATTTCCTTTGTCCAAAGGTTTCCTTGATTTTCCTGTATGCAGCATCTACCTTTCCCAGGACCATACAGCCTTCGACATCCTTGCACTTCTCCTTCAGCCATTCTTCCTTAGCTATCTTGCACTTTCTATCCACTTGATTCTTTAATCGCCTGTATTCTTTTCTGCCCTCTTCATTTCTAGCATTCTTGTATTTTCGTCGTTCATCAATCAGGTCTAGTATCTCCTGAGTTATCCACTGATTCTTAGTTGATCTTTTCTTCCTTCCTAACATTTCTTCAGCAGCCCTACTGACTTCATTTTCCATGACTCTCCGCTCTTCCTCTATAGTCTTTTCTTCAGCCTTTTCATTTAGTCCTTGTGCAACTTGTTCCTTGAAACAATCCCTCACACTCTTTTCTTTCAACTTGTCTAGATCCCATCTTTTTGCATTCTTTTCTTTCTTCAATTTCTTCAACTTCAGATGGCATTTCATGACCAACAAGTTGTGGTCAGAGTACACGTCTGCTCCTGGGAAAGTTTTGCAATCCAACACCTGGTTTCTGAATCTCTGCCTAATCATAATGAAGTCTATTTGATACCTTCCAGTGTCTCCAGGTCTCGTCCACGTATACAGCCGTCGTTTGTGGTGTTTGAACCAAGTATTGGCAAGGACTAAATTATGATCAGTGCAGAATTCAACCAGCTGACTTCCTCTTTCGTTCCTTTGTCCCAATCCAAATTCTCCTATTGTACTACCTTCTCTTCCTTGGCCTACCACTGCATTCCAGTCTCCCATCACAATTAGATTCTCGTCACCTTTTACATATTGTATTAAATCTTCTATCTCCTCATATATACTTTCGACTTCTTCATCATCCGCTGAACTAGTGGGCATATAGACCTGCACTATTGTGGTGGGCATTGGTTTGGTGTCTATCTTGACGACAATAATTCTTTCACTATGCTGGTCGTAGTAGCTTACCCGCTGCCCTATTTTCTTATTCATTATTAAACCAACTCCTGCATTTCCTCTGTTTGATTTTGTGTTGATAATTCGGTAGTCGCCTGACCAAAAATCTTGTTCTTCCTGCCAACGTACTTCACTTATGCCAACTACATCTAACTTTAGCCTATCCATCTCCCTTTTCAGATTCTCTAACCTACCACAACGATTCAAACTTCTAACATTCCACGCTCCGACTCGCAGAATGTCAGTATCCATCTTCCTGATGATCGCCCCCTCTCGTGTAGTCCCCACCCGGAGATCCGAATGTGGGACTAGTTTACCTCCGGAATATTTTACCCGGGAAGAAGCCATCATCAGTACATCATTCATACAGAGAGAGCTGCATGTCCTCGGGAGTTAGTTACGGCTGTAGTTTCCCGTTGGTTTCAGCCGTGTAGCAGTATCAACACAGCTAAGCCATGTTGAGTATTATTACAAGGCCGTATCAGTCAATCATCTAGACTGCCGCCCTTGCAACTACCGAAAGGCTGCTACCCCCCTTTCGATGAACCATTCGTTAGTCTGGTCTCTCAACAGATACCCATCCGATATGGTTGCACCTGCGGCTCGGCTATCTGCATCATTGGGACACGCAAGCCTCCCCACCACGGCAAGGTCACATGGTTCTCAGAGGAGAGTATTCTGGTTTTAACATGGCATCATATTTCAGTTAGAAAGTTAATCATTTCTGGATTTAGATACTCTAGTAAGGGTGCTGCAATCTCTTCTTTACCTGGGGATTTATATTTGACATTTTTAAATATGTTTTAGATTTCTACTGGTTTAAATGGGGGGTGAGGGACAGATGAGTGGTTTGGTGTGTGTAGAAAATTATTTATTATGTTACTTATTATACCTTGTTGGGGATTTCCTATGTTATTATTAGGTTTAAAACTTTCTTTTAATGTGTCCACTAGTAGTTCAGATTTTTCTCTATTAGATGTGATAGTTGAGCCGTCTGGTTTGGTTGAGATTTAGTAAATATTTTAGTGGTTTTCCAGAGAGGTTATTTTTATTATCATTATCTGTAGTTACATTTCAGAGGTTTTGTCCATTTATATGATTTATTAATTCTCTTGGAGTTCTTCGTGTTCTTTGAAATGTGGTTCGGGCACTGTTTTTCTCTTGAATTAGTTGGATAAGGTGTGCGAGATGTTTTTTGGTATAGCGAAACTAGGAGTGAGGATGGCTTTGGTGCGTTTAGTAGTACGTTTGTGAATAGATTAACAGCCGTGTCTATTTCTTCTGTAGTTGTGAGTGGAGGTCTGGAGTTCAGTTCTTTAATTTTTCTAATTGTGTGGTGTAAGTATCCAAGTCAATGTATTTGGTGTTTACTAGTTTATGCGTGTTGCGATGGTATTTTTAATGCCTATTTTAAGTAGTACTGGTCTTTAATCGAAGCGGATTGTTGCATTGTGTCCATGTTTGCGTCGTAAGGAATGTTTTTGAGAAGGGCGGTGTCATTTATGTATGAGTTTAGCGTATTATTACGCCACCAGTAAAAGGTGGGTTCTAGTGGTTCTATTACAAAGTAATTGTGCTGTGTGCTATGGTTTTGTAGTTTTGTACTGTGTGTATTAATAGTTTTACTGTTTAAGTCGTCAGCCAGTATTACGTGTTGACAATTTAGAAGTAGGCCGAAGTCGGTAGTATACAGTAAATAATTTTTCCTGGGGGTAAGTAGGCTGATACAAGTGTTATAAGTTCAGGCCAGTCATCTATTTGTTTAGCTGTGGCTTCTAGTATGCGTGTGTCTGGGAGATAGATCTGGCTGTGGGAAATCCGAATTTTAATCGCGATCGTATTCGCACCTCCATCGCCATCTCTGTCTCTTTTGTATATTGTGTATTGAGGTAGTGTAATCGTTTTTATGGGTTTGAGGTTTGTTTCTTGTAGGAGTAACCATGTATGTCTATGTTGTGTTCCGGGAGGTAGTGTTTCAGCTCGGCCTTTGTTGCTGGGTCGTTTAGGCCGTTAACGTTCCATGTAGTTATCCTGAAGGGCTGCTGAAGAAATGTTAGGAAGGAAGAAAAGATCAACTAAGAATCAGTGGATAACTCAGGAGATACTAGACCTGATTGATGAACGACGAAAATACAAGAATGCTAGAAATGAAGAGGGCAGACAAGAATACAGGCGATTAAAGAATGAAGTGGATAGAAACTGCAAGATAGCTAAGGAAGACTGGCTGAAGGAGAAGTGCAAGTATGTCGAAGGCTGCATGGTCCTGGGAAAGGTAGATGCTGCATACAGGAATATCAAGGAAACCTTTGGAGAAAGGAAGTCTAGGTGTATGAATATTAAGAGCTCAGATGGAAAGCAACGTCTAGGGAAAGAGGACAAAGCAGAAAGATGGCAGGAACATATCCAACAGATATATCAAGGTAAAGATGTAGATAATTTGGTTCTGGAACGAGAAGAGGCTGTTGATGCTGGTGAAATGGGAGACCCAATTTTGAGGTCAGAGTTTGACAGAGCTGTGAGTGACCTAAATAGGAACAAGGCTCCTGGAATTGATGCCATTCTCTCCGAATTACTGACTGCCTTAGGAGAAACCAGCATGGCAAGGTTATTCCATTTAGTGTGTAAGATGTACGAGACAGCAGAAGTCCCATCCAATTTTTGGCAGAATGTTGTTATACCTATTCCGAAGAAAGCCGGAGCTGACAGGTGTGAAAACTACCGCACAATTAGTTTATTATCTCATGCCTACAAAATTTTTAACACGTATTATTTACAGGAGAATGGAATAACAAGTTGAAGCTGAGTTGGAAGAAGATCAATTTGGCTTCAGAAGAAATGTAGGAACACGTGAAGCAATCCTGACTTTACTTCTGATCGTAGAGGATCGAATCAAGAAGGACAAGCCCACGTACATGGCATTCGTAGATCTAGAAAATGCATTCGATAATGTTGACTGGACCAAGCTATTTAAGATTCTGAAGTTGATTGGGATCAGATATCGAGAATGAAGAATTATCTACAAACTGTATAAAAATCAGTCTGCAGTGATAGAATCGAGGGCTTTGAAAAAGAAGCAGCAATCCAGAAAGGAGTGAGGCAAGGCTGCAGTTTGCCCCCCCCCCCCTTTTCAATATTTACATAGAAGAGACAGTAAAGGAAATCAAAGAGGACTTTGGAAAGGGAATCACAATCCAAGGAGAGGAAATCAAAACCTTGAGATTTGCCGATGATATTGTTATTTTATCTGAGACTGCAGAGGATCTCGAGAAGCTACTGAATGGTATGGACGAAGTCTTGGGTAAGGAGTACAAGATGAAAATAAATAAGTCAAAAACAAAGGTAATGGAGTGCATCCGAACGAAAAAGAAAGTCGATGAATATTGTTACTTGGGTAGTAAAATAACTAACGATGGCAGAAATAAGGAGGACATTAGATCCAGGCTAGCACAAGGAAGGAAGAGCTTTCTTAAGAAAAGAAATTTGCTCACTTCAAACATTGATATAAGAATTAGAAAGATGTTTTTGAAGACTTTCGTATGGAGCGTGGCATTGTATGAATGTGAAACATGGACGATAACCAGCTCAGAAGAATAGAAGCTTTTGAAATGTGGTGTTACAGAAAAATGATGGAGGTGAGATGGATAGATCGAATCACGGATGAAGAGATACTGAATCGAATTAGTGAGAGGAGATCGATTTGGCTAAATTTGACGAGAAGAAGAGATAGAATGATAGGACACATCTTAAGACACCCTGGACTTGTTCAGCTCGTTTTTGAAGGAAATGTAGGTGGTAAGAATGGTAGGGGTAGACCAAGATATGAATATGACAAGCAGATTAGAGCAGATGTAGGATGCAATAGTTACGTAGAAATGGAAAGGTTAGAACAGGATAGGGTGGCATGGAGACCTGCATCAAACCAGTCTATGGACTGATGACTCAAACACCAACAACAACGTCCTGAGGGGACGTCTAGCCATGGATAGTGTTTGTAAGTGGGATTGTCAGCTGTAAGACTGTGTTTTTGCTGTTACTCTTGTAGATATGAGGAGGTGCATGTGTGCTTGTGTTTCTTTAATATAAGAATTTTATGTCAGGTGGTGTTTGTGGGGATATTTTTAGCTTGGTAAATGTATGTGTGATAGCTGTGGGGGTATGTGTTGTGGGAGTAGGTGGGGCTGTAGATGTGGGTTTGGGGACTGGGGAGGTTGGCAGGAGTGTGTTGGTGTCTGTGATTTTTATTGCGGTGGTGCTTTAGGGGTTTCTTGTTGTTTACGATCTCCTTTGGCGGCGTTACTGTAGTCTTGATATATGGTGGTGGCTTGAGGTGTGGTGGCGGTTTTAATATTAGTTTTACTGTATAGTGCTAGGAAATATGTTTCTGTGATGTTGATACCTCCTGCTTTTCATGTGTCTTTTGGTTCTTCTGTGTCTTCTGGTTCCTCTGTTTCTAGCACTGTGAATCTGTTGGGGACCATGCTGGTGTTGTCAAGCGTGTCTGTGCTTGTCATTGTTGTGATGTTATTTGTGAGTATTTGTTTAGGTGGTGTTAGAGTCTTGTATTGTGGTAGGGAAACGCTCTTGATGTAGTTTATGTATGCCTTGCATTGTCTTTGTGCTCCCCACAGTAACTCTTCAGTCTTGGTTTTCGTGCGTTCACTGGGCTCGTGAGGGCCGACACACTTGACGCACTCTCGGGTTCATGTGACACACTGTTCGTGAGTGACCGAACACACTTGGCCGTTAAAACATTGTAGGATTCTGTGAGTTTCTGTGGGGTTTCATTTCCTCTACGCATGCAGGTATTTTGGGTATGTGTATGAGGTCGGTTAGTCTTTCGTTTGTCTTTGTTGGTGTGTAGGTGATTATAAATGGCGTAAGTGTTTTGTAGGTTTTTCTTTGTTCTGTAGTGTTTCTATAAACATTTGTGCCACGTTAGTGGACCGAAAATCTTTGTCTTCTAGATCGCTGATTATTTCTTCTGTTGTAGTGTCAATGTGGAGTCCTTTGATGACTAACTGTTTAGTGATGAACCCGTTTGTGGTAAATGTGTAGTAATTCATATTTAATGTGTTGAGTGTGTCTGTCAGTTTAAGGTGGTCTTCAAATATTTGTACTTTTAAGTTGCCGGGGTTATCTGGTAGTTCTAGTGAGCGACAGTTTTCTGGATGAGCAAATTTAAATCCCACCACCGTTTGCTGGATCTAATTTTAATTGGTAGGGGTTTCCGGTGGGTCCTTAGATCCGCACTTCATCATTGCTAGAGCTCGGTATAGGGTAAGTTAACCCTGGACACGACGCGCCACGTATTTTTGACCGGGTTCAGAGATAAATGTTTATAGTTCTTAACGTAGCGCGCCGCTAGCTTCCAGCCCCTCAGTACCTTACACTGGATTCATCCACTATCAGTGTGCGTAAACAATTCACCCCTCACGCTCTGCAGTTTCAGCTTGAGTGCATTTTTTGACGGATCCGGGCGCGCTCCAAGATGTATTCGTGTTTAAGAGTTATGTTTAATTTTTTAAATTAATATGGCAAGAATGTGTCAGTTTTGTTTTATTTTCGTGTAAAATAGCGCCTTCGTATATACTGAAGTAAAAGCACATCAATGATAAAATAGGGAAATAGAAATCGAAAGACTTATAAAGGGCACATTCGCCAAATATTAGGATTGCCTGAAGAAGAACACACCTCCGCGACTCTAGAAAAACTAAAAGAACTTGAAGGATGCGTCTACTGCAACTGAAGAAAACAAAAGAAAACCCAAGACTAGATGCCGTGTATGCCCGCGACATATCTGTAAAGAACACTTCGCAGTGACATGTGTTCGGTGTGGTACGGAATGTCAAGAATCAAGTGATGACACAGAATTAACCTTTAACATCCAATTTTATATTTTTAAAATACCTGTCAACATTATTTACAAGTTAGTTCAAAATTGTTTACTAATTTTGAAATATCAAATATAGTTTCTGCTTAATTTGTGCTATTTTTCCTTGAGCCGGTCTAAGAGACCCTGCGCGCCTCCTTACGATGTTACTCTTACGCTCCCTCTCCATGGTTAATAATGTAATTCAGCAGGTGCAGAGGCAGCGCTGTGGTGTTGAAACCCTAAGCCATGAGCTGGGCGCTGGGTTGGGCCAGGTACTTACTTAAAAGTGGTTTCCCCACGACAGGACCCGTGACAATGTTCCGCGTGGGTGGTACAATACTTTACGTTGCTTGGAATAGCAGGACAAGTAGCGAGGTGGATCTTCTCGAATGGCAGTGCAATTTGAATCTCTGCCAACAATGCAAGTTCGGATGGCTGCAACGCTCACAGGGGCTGCAGTCTGTTATCGTAGAGACAAAGAAGGCGCAATAGCTCCCAGAAGAAGAGAAGGCTATCGACCAATCGGGTTCAAAAACTCCGCCCCTAACACCCAAAGCAGAGGTGGACGATTGCGCAGGATCTAATACCATAGGCTCGTGATACGTCTACCCGCATCAAGTTCTCAAGAGGGAATGCCTACAGTATGCTATCAGAGCCAATCATTGTCTGACTGCATTACAATTAACACCCGTGGTACAGTATTACAGTGTAGTTGTAAGTTTGCCAAATTTGAGCACGGTCCATCAGGTAATTTGTAAGAAAAATGTACCATATTTTTTTCGAAAATTGTTACCGATAAGAAAAAATTCATATGAAGTTTTTCTTGAATATCAGATTTCAGGTGCGCTTGGAGCGCCCCATTGTTCAATAGGACTAACCGTTTAGAGAGCGTATCCAATTTGAATGGCCCCAAGCGTACCTTTCCCTCTGACTTACTTCATAGTTTCTTTCCCTCTTAAATGATAGCGTGGTAGCAACTAGACTGTGTGCTTAGCACAGTAACGAGCTATAAGCTCGGCAAAATGATATCCAACAGACAACAGTCAAAAAGATATTACGTGAAGAAAAACACAGACAGGAAAACATACAAACTTTCAGATTAATTATCGCTGTCAGTTTTTCCACATATTACGGTTGTCACGGGAACCCTTTGATATTACGGAAAGATATTATCTTTGCAATGATGAACGAAATTTCAAAATATGTCTAATAATTTCTAAGATTACGTGATACATTATACAAACTCACGGTCTCTATTGGGACCTTTCCCGTCATCTCCCATAGCTCGTGGGACCATGTGACAACGCTAATATATCCCTACCGGGTCATGAACACATGGGACGACGCTCCACAGAAAACGATAGTCACGGGACCTTTTCTGCCTGGTGACAATGCCGCCTCATCTGGATTTTATGTAACTAATCCACTCGCATGAGACGACAAATGCCCTTTACAGCATAGCGAGGTCAACCGCTACCCTCCCGTTCCAAAGATATGAACACAAGCCTCTCGAGGACGCAGTGCGTTCGCGGCTACGAATTAGTACCATCTTACCTCTAACTTAAAGGCATGCATTGAACGGAAGAGGATATGGATGCTAATTATCGGCAAAAATAGGCACAGATAAGTTTCCTAAAAATTTACTCTCGTTAAAACATATACAACATAATCTACAACCTTGTTGGGTTAAAATTTAAAAATACATTAGACACTCGTTAAGCAACGGTAAATCCGTGCTGTCACTCAAATCAGCTCTCTGAACCACATTTTCAAAAAGTCACTGTGTGGACTACAAAAGTTTGGTATTCAATTTTATTATAAAAGCAATCACACATTTTAAAAAATCAAAGACTTGAGTGTTGCCTCCTTTTCATCTGAATAAGTCGAAAAAGGTTGAATTTTCTGTCTAAGAATTCACTTTACTATATTGGTTTGATGGTCTATCGACCCGATAAATTTAACTGTTGAGTACAACAAATAATAACATAATAACCCTCATATATTTAGAGTGATAAGCTATGACCCTCCAAATGCGAAGTATTCCACGGGATTAAGTCCCAAGTTACATATTTAAAAATTTATTTTACACTGAAATTCGTCTTAGAGTGGCCGCCTAACTTACATTTAGCACAACAGATTATATATAAAATAAAATCAAATTGGAAAATAATTAGCAAACGCTCCGATATTACAATATCATCCTACAAATATTAGACATGAATATGATTATGGTGGTTATCTGACGAACTAACAGTACACATTATAATGGTGAAAGCCCTTCACTTAAACAAACTACCAATGGACTTTCACGAAGTCTAGCTTCAATAAATCACTGATTAACTAAACACATGTTCACACCCTTCTACCACCAGGAAGAGAAACACATATTATACACATAACAGAAAAATAATGGCTGTATTTTGTTTTATAAATATCCGCCGACCGTGTGACTGACAATTCTCATTGTGCCCCCAAGTTTCGTAATAGAGACCTTTGGTCCTCTCTCCATCAGGTATGCTGAAATCAAACCCTAGCTACCGCACCATGAAGGGTAACAATTATATGTTCTTACATTAATTTAGACTTGGCTTGTGGCGTGTGTGGCAATCACGTAAAATATTCTGTCTTTTACTCACAGAGAAACGTAGTGTTTGATAGACTCCCAATCCTTTGCCGAGCGGCTACAAGTTCTCGCTCAGCTGGCTTTCTCACAAAAAATGACCCACCCTGGGGTCGTAAATCTCGCCTAGCAGCCACCCCTCTTCCAAACCGGGGCAGTAAACTACTTGACAAACACACAATAGGAGGTCAATGGGTCATTATATTCACGCAATCATACTGACGCATTTATATACATGCCAAAATCAGCTCATGCGTTATTCTTGTCCAACAACTATCTCTCAAATCAAGCCGCTATCATGTCATATTCCCTCAACTTTACAGAAGTCCGGAGTTCAAACAATCGTTCTTATCACAGCAAAGTTAACCACATTTTCACCAGCATACAAGCAAAAAAATATTCTATAATCTCTGACCAATGAGGTGAGAGTGTGTACCTGATATCAATGATACTACGCTCAGTAAATCGGCTTTTAATATCCGATCAAATTAATTAAACAAAAAACTAAGAAGAAAATATAAAATCACCAAACAATAAATCAAAATTTGCACAGGGGCCTAACTAGTGTTTGGGAGGGCGGATGTTCGGACATATGCACAATGAATTCTTCACACACACATCCAGATACAGCCGAATCTTAATCTATCATGCAGCAAAATTCTACTACATTACTTTTAAAAGGGAGTACAGCGGCTACTCCATATTTATATATTCACAGACACTTGATGAAGGTCCTATCGTCAGACTACCCTGACGCATATATAGTCACTCAGATGAAAGCTGCTTCCTTAACCTACTGAAATTCATTATCCTCTTCCCACTTTTTCTCTGACAGCACTTGTAAACACAACTACAAGCAACATGCTCATGCAATGAATGAGATGAGGCCCAAATTATATACAATTTTTCCTAGTTTATTTCCTTCCCAGATAACCTCAAAGAGTTAAATACAAAAAAGACTCTATTGACCACTCTAAGCAAACCAACCTATGAATTCAATATTAGGAATTATCTTAACTCATCCTTACATTGCTTTATATTTACAGGGGTGAATACTAGCATTGGAAAATCATAACTTAGTACTCAACAGTTTGGCGTGTCCTTCATTGTCCGGGCCCACAGGAACCCGCCGGAGGATACTACTCCATGCTCCTGGTGCGCGAAGTCCTGGGTTCTAGACGTCCCTCGACGGCTCTTGAGTAATTCATGGTATTCTAGTTGAAATTACTGGAAAACATTATTCACACAGATTTTTACACAGCACACGTCACAGTCAAATCTCCCCATTTCCTTTCTCTGAGAAACGAAAGTTATGTGTTTATTATTCTGATGCCGGACACCGCTAGTCTATCTCACTCCGATAAGCTAGTACAAAAATTCACGGTGTTGCCAGTGCAATAGTTCATCACATCGATATTACCGTGACATTCGGTAACTATATTTACTATATTTACTATATTACCCTGTCTGGTTCGTCTGTTTCTGTACTTCTCTGTAGTTCTCTATCGACACTTCACTAGAGAAATTATACGTGTTACACTCCCGGTTACTTTCACATTTTCAGTACAAGGAAAATGGCAAGTCCGTTCACCGACCAACCGTCTTTCCACCCCGGAGACTGCTTCTTGACTAACTAGCCACCCCCAGAATTGCGTGCATATATGTCCTCACATGGAGAACAACCTTCTCCTCACCATAAATTTGAGATCTCCATAATCACAAGGTTTATGAAGATCAACGATGCGGCGGATTGTGTGGCCCGCGGATCACAAGTACTCGATGTAATGCGCAACGCAAAACGATAAGTTGTTTTATGGTAATTCATCCGTCAAAATTAGGAGTGGGGCAGGGAACCCGTGTTGGCCGTCTGGTTCCACAGCTAGCGTTATGACGCCAAACACCTTACGTCACCTTTTTGAGACGTAATTTCATAGATGATATTATTTTCCTTTGGTTTATAATTTTGCCAGTAATTCATTATTCTTGTATTCACACCGACATGTGATTTCTGGTTATAATAAACGTTATTATTCTGAAAGTTCCTCTAAACTCACCTCCTCACGTTGGCTCTACTTGAGCCGGCATTTGTTACAGAGGAAGGAAGGAAGGAAGGAAGGAAGGAAGGAAGGAAGGAAGGAAGGAAGGAAGGAAGGAAGGAAGGATGGATGGATGGATGGATGGATGGATGGATGGATGGATGGATGGATGGATGGATGGATGGTTAAAATGCACCAAGGATATATATCTGAATCTTAAATATCATAAATGGTGCTGTAGAAATGTTAGATAGATTGATAGATAGATAGATAGATAGAGAGAGAGAGAGAGAATTGTCTTTATTTTCTTTGTTATGGCCATTGGGCCCTCTTACACTGAACCAATTAGTATACATTGGGATCATAATTAATACTACTGTAATTAATACGAGATAAAACACAATATTAAACACAATCATAATATATTATTACTTTAAAAAATTTCCACCCCAGTGATACATACATACAACAGCAATAATAATAGTAATAATAATAGCTAGTAGTGTCCCGTAACGTAGATCAAACAAGAACACTACGAAAAGGGCAGTAAAAGGGTTCAACTAGCTGGTACACAAATAAGCTAATTGGAAATTACAAACAGGAAGCGCAAACAGTGTCACCAAATCAACCCAAATATCAATACAAGAACAGAAAACTTACCATAAAAGGCGAAGAAGTTTCACCAAAAACCCGTAGAAAGAAATTCATACCTGGTACCAATTAATTAAAGAAAGAACAACACATTCGTAGGGAATTTAAAGCAAAGGATTTATTGATTAAATTAAATCTTTTAAAATTTTAGGGGAAAAGAAGTTAACAACGCAGGAAAATTAATAAGGTAAATATTAACTTAAATTACGATATCAAGTGAAACATGAATTAAAATCTACGGTGATCGACCACCAGAAAATAATGGGGAAAAAATTCATAAATAAGTGAGGCCTCAACAAACCAGAGTAAATGATAGTTTTGAAACTAGTATCAGTTCACAAAATACCAATTTTAAAACCCCTTTGAACCACAGAGTTCTCACCAAGGGATTAAATAAAGGAAGTGGAGATTAAATAACCACAACACATTATACCTCGAAGAAAAGGAAAAATAACCAGATTTAAAGTTAAATTGCCCCAATGCGACCACAAGGTCACCAAAGATAAGAAAAATCAAACAGAATTAAATGTTAACACATCAAGACGGAAATAGTTGGCAAATCAACCACCAGCAACCACAATCCGTAAAAAAGACTACTTTCAACGTTAACAGTCATCAAATACAACACGTTTGCATAGTAACCAAGAAACGCCATGAATAAAGCAAGGTATCAGGTAACCACGGAAATCGAAGTCCGCACAAACAAGGGAAAGAAAAGTAATTCCAAGGAACCAAGAACACAAGCAAAATAATTAAACAAGACAGAGAAAGATTAAATAAATTACTGCCCCGTTGGTTAGAACTCAAATGGTTAAAACTGACTCACTTCAAGGTAGTAAAATTTAGATTTTACAAGGCGTATCAAAGAATTTCCACATAAACATAAGCTATTCAAACTTCACCCCGATACATCTTAAATTATTTTCCTTTTATCAACCACACAAAAAGTTACATTATAACATGATAATAATAATAATATTTGATTTTTATTTTAAAGAGCCGAGAACTTCCTTTCTTAGAAATTTAGAATCCACAATTACTGCATAACCGATACTCAAATAGATCGAAGCTGAAGAGAATTAGATTCTTAGCAATGCCGAAAATCTTCACAGGATTGAGAAGACGCCGAGACGCCATTTTTTAAAACTTACTTACTGGATGAAGAAGCCAAGCAAACAATTATATTAAGTATACAAATTAGAGCAGCTCCCGCGTTGATAGAAATATCCAAAACATAATGAGGGCGAAGGGAGAAGCCTTCTTACACTTTTCTTCAAGTCACGTCCATATCTGCTTGGGAAACTCGCTCACACCAGAGAGATGACGAGCGCGGATGCAACTCGCTCCACTTCCCTCGCAGTAATAATGCTCTCGTCCACCACAAGAATCGGCAATCAAAATCGTTTCTCAGGGCGAGCTCTAATTGGTCAAGGGGCGGAGCATCGTAGTACAAAGTTTCTGAGTAGATATCAGCACGTACAAGGTGCCTTCATTAGTTAAGATCCTCGCTCACTAGAGCGCCAACACAGAGTAGTAGTGGAAAAGTGAAACTTGTAGTACCAAGAAAGAGAATTGAAAATTATACCGCAAAGGTAGAGTTTATTTGACACACTTTCTACGCCGTTAGGCCACGTCTAAAACATTGAGAGGGGCAGAAATAACGTAATAACATCTCAATGTCAGTAGTGATATTAAAGTTGCACGATGAATGAAAGACAGAAACGCACAGTTCACTCTTTTCGTGTTCTACCTCTTAACGCTTTTTTTAAATGACACTGTAGTTCGCATTCCTGTGACGTCATCCGGTAAACGATTCTATTCTAGTGCAGCAAACACACAGAATGAGTTGTTATATGCGGCAGTCCGCTGGTGAAGATTGACATGTAGGTTTGATGTTTGAGTCCTTGCATCTCTGTTAAGAACATTTAAGAAGTAATAGAAATGCAATGAAAGCTTGCTTGCTGTTTTAAGGGGCCTAACATCGAAGGTCATCGGCCCGAAAACACAAGGAAAGGCAAGATCGGGAAGTTGTTTTTAGAACTCGATGGAGGAGACAATGTATGATGGTTACGGCGAACATGGAGACGCGACCACTCTGTTCTTAGGAAAGGTAGTGACACGTGGTCATATTTTCTTAAATTTCATATATATCTCACACGTACACTTTGAGCGTGCTGTAGCCTTACCGAGAATTGCGGACTAGCATCACTGAAAACATCACAATGGTCAAAATGTCGCATTTTAAGAGCTTCGATTCATTTCTTTTTAAGATTTGTTGGAAATATATGTTTATATTTATATAAAGTTTATAAACCTAAGGAAACATTATTACAGATATGTAAGACGTGTGCAAACCAAGTCATGCGTTCTTCACTCGTGATACAAAGGGAATTGGATCATCCTGAAGGTTTACTCTTGGCAGCGGATATTTACTTCTACTCGTCATTTGACTTTGATGGCCAAGAAGGATTACTTGCGACTTTGTGGCGTTCAATTTCAGGTCGTGAGCAGCAGACCAATCACTAACAGCCTATAAATCAATGTTTAGTAGGGCTATATGTTCTTTCTGTAGAGTCTGCGTAGAGTTGGAGGTCGTCAGCGTACATATGGGATTTGGAATGCCTTAAATTCGATGATATGTCATTCACAAACAGTGCAGAAAGAAGAGGTCCAAGTACAGAGTCTTGAGAGTACCCTCTTTTCACGTGTCGTCACGATAAAACGATTCCATTGTTACCATTCACACATTGTTGGTGTCCGTGAAGATAAGAATCCATCCAAGCAATCGTGCCGTGCGAAAAATATAGAGCCTACACTTTTACAAGTAATATGTCAACGTCTGCGCTGTCGAAAGCTTTACTGTAATCTAGTAGTAACAGAATTGTAAACTGAATGAATATTGAATTTTCACGACCGCGTTATAATCGAAACAGACTTTCAACGTATTAGATCGTGTTACGTACATGTAGTACGTGTTGAAGAGATGTTAAGTACATAACAAAAATGGCCAGCCGGATACCAGTGGGATCCGAACCCACAACCTCCCGATTTCGCGTCGGTTGCTCTACCAATTGAGCTATGGTGGCCTCAGCCAGCTTTGTTCTGTTTGAAAGGATCTGAGCTACAGGTCTGGCACTGCTG
Source organism: Anabrus simplex (assembly GCF_040414725.1). NCBI lineage: Eukaryota > Metazoa > Arthropoda > Insecta > Orthoptera > Tettigoniidae > Anabrus > Anabrus simplex. The sequence continues at coordinate 328,803,305 of NC_090270.1, forward strand.
CTAGCACACTGTAGAGTGCGTTTAAGTCGCCCGTTGTGGGGCATGTCAATGAATATAGAATTTTCACGACCGCATTGTAATCGAAATAGACTTTCAACGTATTAGGTCGTGTTACGAACATGCAGTATGTGTTGAAGAGATGTTAAGTCATCATCATCATCATCTGTTTACCCTCCAGGTTCGGTTTTCCCTCGGACTTAGCGAGGGATCCCACCTCTACCGCCTCAAGGACAGTGTCCTGGAGCTTCAGACTCTTGGTCGGGGGATACAACTGGGGAGTATGACCAGTACCTCACCCAAGCGGCCTCACCTGCTATGCTGAACAGGGGCCTTGTGGAGGGATGGGAAGATTGGAAGGGATAGGCAAGGAAGAGGGAAGGAAGCGGCCGTGGCCTTAAGTTAGGTACCATCCCGGCATTCGCCTGGAGGAACAGTGGGAAACCACGGAAAACCACTTCCAGGATGGATGAGGTGGGAATCGAACCCACCTCTACTCAGTTGACCTCCCGAGGCTGAGTGGACCCGGTTCCAGCCCTCGTACCAATATTCAAATTTCGTGGCAGAGCCGGGAATCGAACCCGGGCCTCCGGGGGTGGCAGCTAATCACGCTAAGAGATGTTAAGTACAGAACAAAAAAGGCCAGCTGGACACCAGTGGGGTCCGCACCCATAGCCTCCCGATTTCGCGTCGGTTGCTCTACCAATTGAGCTATGGTGGCCTCGGCCATCTTTGTTCTGTTTGAAAGGATCTCAGCTACAAGTCTGGCACTGCTGCTAGCACACTGTAGAGTGCGTTTAAGTCTCCCGTTGTGGGGCATGTCAATGAATAATGAATTTTCACGACCGCATTGTAATCGAAACAGACTTTCAACGTATTAGGTCGTGTTACGTACATGTAGTACGTGTTGAAGAGATGTTAAGTACAGAACAAAAATGGCCAGCCGGACACCAGTGGGATCCGAACCCACAACCTCCCGATTTCGCGTCGGTTGCTCTACCAATTGAGCTATGGTGGCCTCGGCCATCTTTGGTCTGTTTGAAAGGATCTGAGCTACAGGTCTGGCACTGCTGCTAGCACACTGTAGAGTGCGTTTAAGTCACCCGTTGTGGGGCATGTCAATGAATATTGAATTTTCACGACCGCATTGTAATCGAAACAGGCTTTCAACGTATTAGGTCGTGTTACATACAAGTAGTACATGTTGAAGAGATGTTAAGTACAGAACCAAAATGGCCAGCCAGACACCAGTGGGATCCGAACCCACAATCTCCCGATTTCGCGTCGGTTGCTCTACCAATTGAGCTATGGTGGCCTCGGCCATGTTTGTTCTGTTTGAAAGGATCTGAGCTACAGGTCTGGCACTGCTGCTAACACACTGTAGAGTGCGTTTAAGTCGTCCGTTGTGGGGCATGTCAATGAATATTGAATTTTCACGATCTCATTGTAATCGAAACAGTGAGTCCGAATGAGCTGTATGGTGAGTCGGGGAGAGAGATAAGACGTCCGTATTACAGCCTTGAAACAATGTTTTGATTCGTGTTGATTCGCAAGAAGATGCGCCAATTAAGTCCGTATTAAAGTCTCCCATATCTATTGTGTGAGGGCAGTCTAGTAGTAGTTTAATTACACCAGCTTCAAAAGCTTCTAAGTAACCTGTATTCGGAGGTTTGTAAGCTACTCCAACAAGCGCTTTAATCCCCTTGCTGTTATTTCTACAGACATGTATTCAGATTTCCTCTCATACCTGCATGGTGAATGACCTAACAACTTGGGGTTGAGACTGGTTAGGAAACAGCCACTTACGCCTTCACCTCGCTTGTGAGTGCGGTCCTTTCTCCTAAGACCTGAGGGCTCTGTATAAGTCTATTGCATTCAATGAATGTCATCTTGAGAGCTTCCGGAGAAGCGATCATAATAAGAGTGACATCTTCCAAGTAATATATGTACGCTTGTACCATGTAGATTCTGCCCCCATATCGCGTGCGTAAAATTGTGTTTTGTAACCTCGTAAGCAGATGCCATAACGACAATTCCCTCTACCAGTAACTTAGCTTCTTCCGCAAGATAGCCTCTAACAAAAACACACGCATATTAACCGTAGAAAGGGACGGATTCCGATCAATTGACATTTCAAATAGTTCCCAAAAATGTTCCCAGCTTTCAACTTCCCCTGAAAATAGCTCCAACATGATGGGAGGTAATTTATATGAGTGTAAAAATGATGAGGAAGAAGGTATCTCATCGTGGGTCTGATTTACTGTTAAGTTTTCAGTTGCATTAAAAAGCTCTTTATCGACACCTCGTGTAGCTCTCTGGATCGCGCGTATAGCAGTCTCGATATATTCTCCACAAAACCATATATCCGTATCGTATTCATGGTCCGTGAGTTGATCGTGGATTTTGTCGTGAAAATTGTATATGCGGTCTAAAGCCTCTTCAATACGACCCTTGTAGAATTGGTATTCGTCTAGATGGTCTCCTCCCTGAAAGAATTAAAGTAATAAAGCTCCTTTCTCTGGTGCGTTTTCTCTTCAAATTGCGCAACTTCTCTGCATCAATCGTCATGAAATGTATACGAGATAATTCGTATTCGTTAGATAAATAAAGTGGCTTTATTACGTAGTGCGTGAGACAGATTTGCACTACGTCAAAGATGCCAATGAGCTTACAATCTGTTATCGGGAAACGTGACGTCATCGTGGTGTCAAAAACACCTGCGGATAAAGAGCAAAAAGCGCGTGCATGAGATGAATATCTTGTGCTATCAGACTAGTACATAATTCCCCTCTACTTCAATGTTGAGCATTACTGGATGTACAATTGTACAGGAAATAAAATGATAGTGAAAATTAAACTCCTTCAGTATCTGCTGTCTTCTGGGACGATTTGATACAAGATCGAGATGTCGTGATTTAAAACATACTCATGTCTTCTTACTGAAAACATTTGTTCACCAGTGATGAGGTATTTACCAAGTAGCACAGTTCACAATAAAATATGCACACATACACTAGCAATTACTTCTTTTATTCCACGGTTTCCGGCACCGGATGTTGCGTAAAAGCGTACACGAACACTTGAATAGCACAGAGTGTAGAAAAGGGAAACAATTAGAAGAAGCAGGCATGTGGAATGTTATAAAATAGAGTGCCTCTCCATCAATACTAATCCATTCCAAGATATTGATTGTAAATGAAATAACTTCATAATGTCTCAGAGAAACATGCTGTCTGTACGTCACTCTTAGCTACAAAAAAATCTCTAGTCGTGTTCGAATATACATAATTGCTTCTGCATTCGGAGTGAATAGTTGGAGGAACTGCGTCATTTCTCATTTTCTAAAAGCACTCAAGCCAGTTCATTTCACTGCCTTCGCTACGATAATCATTTTGTCGTGTTCATAAATGACGCTCTATGACCGTTGCTGAATTTGGTGACAAATCTACTACTGTACAATACAAGTGTCGTTAGTATTAACAGAGGTGATCGTATACTTCATCATTAATTTTGGTTGAATATCTCGGATCATTTTCTTGTGAAGTAACCCAGCACGACACTATCCAGTCATCCAACTATCAACTTTCGAGGATTCAATGAGCCAGTGGCATGCGTTCCGAATATGTCTCCTTCAGTTGTTGATTGCTTAGACCTACTTCTGGTTTGATTGTATCCAATCAACATCGTCTATGGCGATCGAATGTTCTTGTTCCACTCACCATCCAAAAGAAACATCGCCTGGAAAAATCTGACCTGTTAACAGTCACAGGATCTTACATTCAGGACATGTGTGCCACCTCCTAACCTTGTGCTGAACGCGTTGTGATGAATGCGATACTGATAATATAACTTTTAGGTGGGAATTGAAGAGGACGTGAGGGATGCACGTTTAACTAAACTGCTATTTATAGCAGACGACCCGACATCACAAACGTTTGAAATCACAACGTGACAAACTTTTCCATTTCCAGTATTGGTGTCGAGAATCGAAAACGGACCTAAGGTTATCCTTGTTCGAGACAGACCAGTCATATCGATAGATCATATCGAGCATGGATCTGCATTCAGCGCTTAAACCCATTTTCTACATATCGAATATCTTAGGCATTGCACCTTTCTCTGTTGTGAAGGAAGAAGTCGCCCTTAAGATCTCTCGCTCATGGCGTACCACTCTGTATTCCGCGATGGTACTTCTGTTTGTCATGTCACACTTAGTCTGGGCGACTATCCTCATCGGGAAAGAAATCCTGGCGAACGTGACCGTCTCATCTTTGTACATCACAATATACAGCTTCATAATCTCTACTTATTTGACAGTGATCCTCGGTATCATCTTCAGTGCCACAAGGAGTGTCAAGTTAATTCAGGAAATGTTCGTAGTGTTATCAGAAATCGATTCGGTATTGAAGTTTCGTAATGATCTTTTCCATAAACGGTTATTTTATCTGTCATTAACTGCTATAGGAGTTTTCTTCCTCGCTAGTATTGTAATCATCATATGCCACCTACTGTTTCAGCACGGCTGTGATTTCATAATTATTTACCTGGTAAATTTTGTACTGTGCATTATTGTTCTTCAGTATGTCAGTGTTGTGCTTGTAATTAGGCACCGGTTTACTTTGTTCAATGCCAGGATAACTGAAATATTCCGTGGAAATCGTTTATCCAGCACAAAGAAATCGTCTCCGGGATTATATCTGTCGCTTGAGTCCTCACGATGGAACCACTCACCCGGCACACAGAGATATTTGCCTACTGTAGAACGCCGCCCAATATCACCAAGCATCTTGAAAGAACTGTGTATCACCCACATAAACTTGTGCCATCTGGGACAACTGGCTAACCGCACATTTGGAATTGTCCTCGTACTTTTAATAATAAACATCGTGGTGTGTATTGTGGGTAACGTGTTCTTCTTCCTCCAGATCGTCTTTGACATCGTATCTTTCAGCCTCTACAACTTAGCCCTCGTGCTACTGCGGCTTACTCTGAATGTCACCCACTTGGTGCTCATCATCGAGGTGAGCCACAGTGCAGCGGAAGAATCAGATCAAACCATTGCCCTTGTCAATAGATTACAAGTGCTCCATCCGAACCTCGAAATACTGGATAAGTTCTCACGTCAGCTGATGCGCGTCAAACTGGAACTGAAGGCCGCCGGTTACTTCTCCATGGATCGTTCACTGTTTGTCACGGTGATGGGCACCTCCGTCACCTACTTCATAATCCTATTGCAGTTCTTGGTATCTGGGTATTAGGTGACAACGACGTGGAAGATACATTCCTTTTAACTGTTAAATGCTTCAACCTTCCCAAATTAATTTTGAATGAATAAATGTTCAAACTACCTGAAAAAGAAAACATTGGTAACACAATTATAACTGAAAAAGTAACTTAATTAAAACAGAATGAAATGCTTCTTTCTTGAAATAACATCATCAGATTTTATCAAATCACATTCAAAATAATTAGAAATGTATCCACGTTTATGTTTATATCTGCCTTAGTCTTGAAATGCAGGAAATTTGGAACTTATCTTAATGAAGTCCTCACTCTAGCATATAACTTAATGCAAGTTGTTGCTATAACAGCATTCTGTCACTGACTTGATTTCAGTGGGCTAGTCTCCATGTTTCGTCTCTCGCCGTGGCTAGGTCAACGACATGCTGTACTTTAACTTTAGATTCTTTACTTCTAGAGCTCCGTTTATGACTTTATTCATTCATGTCGCATCGGCCTACATTGGTCCACGTCATTTCAACTGGCTACTTCTGACTTTTATGTCCTCCCAGTGCTTACGCATACATTGTCGGTGTCGTTCTTTCCTGTCCTGCATCAATGTCATTCCAGTTTTTAGTTTTGTCTTGTCCCAGAAAACGTGAAACACTTGCAGTTCCTTCTTAAGTAGGGCACGCTCCTGGATGTAATTACGTGTAAATTCCACATCTTAAAAGTCTCTATCCACCTCAATGAACCAAGCTCCTTTGGTTTCCTTCTGTTGTAAGAAGATGATGATGCAATTAGCTAGTCTTGTTGGATGTATTTGTCACATTCCCATAAAGGATAATTCTTCTTTTCGAGATAGTATCGGTAATCTTCTCTACGTGTGTGTATTTCGTCGTTATGCCGTTCTCTATACTCCCCATTTTCTTTGACGGGACCTAAGATCTTTCTCAAAACCTTTGTTATTACTGTTATTATTATTATTAGTATTAATAGTAGTAGTGGTAGTAGTAGTAGTAGTAGTAGTAGTAGTAGTAGTAGTAGTAGTAGTAGTATATATCTACTGTATATAATAAAAGAGTTTACTAAAAAACTTCGACAAATCCGTCCGTCTGTTCTACTGGACCGATTTGCTTCGTTTGTGGCAATAAATTCTGTATTATGAGGCTGCTACGTAACAGACACTTCTATTAATATTCTGATATGTGCGATTCCATCCTTATTATTATAATTGCATGCAGCCATTTTTGATTACTACCTGTCAAGCCAGAGAGTATACACTTCCTCTGATCACGGAAAAATACTATTCCCTGCTAGATATCCTTTGATTCTAGGACCTTTCGCAGCTTCCATATAATTATATTGAACAGGTGTCAGAGCGTCCCTAATAACTTACACGCTGCTAATAGAAAAAGTCTACGTACAAACAGACCCATCATGACATACGCCTTTCACATTATCTGGGAACACCTATCGAATGATAACCTAACTACACTACTAAGAGTGAAGGATATGTATCTCAAATAAGTTTTATGCGTGGCAAAAAAGCTCCGTCGAAACTAACCTATGAATTCGCAATACAACCGTTCTATACAGAAGAAATCGATTAAAATGTAATTGCCCTTTATGACAAAATAAAAAGCTTTACATTAGAAATGCAGGGGATTTTTAGCAAACAGACGGCATGATGGCTTAAGAATGGATCAATTCTGACTAGAACTGCGGCATACCATAACGCGCTACTTATTAAAATGTTCATAAAACCATTGACAATCACAGGCAAAACAGTATGACTAGGGCGGGCATTTCAAGACGAGTTATCCGACCTATTTATACGAATGCTGCGGACCAGCATAGCTCCTCTAGTTATTGTATTAAAGTTATTTTGTAAAATACGCAGGGATCCTTAAAAAATGATTAATGGGTGGCCAGTTTTAATGGTACTTTTCCGTTATGTTAATTTACAATTACAACAACTCCTTATGAAAATGTACTTGTATTTGTATAGTTACCGTAATTTAAATTGTTCTTAAATATGTTGAGGGGTTGACTATCAATGGTCCGGCTAGATTCTTTTTAATTTTCCGTGATGTCATTTTCGTTTCCGTGAACCTTTCATGGAACTATATTCGTGGTTTATTATCATCATTGTTGTATATTTGAGAATATATTAATGATTTGAATCAAAGTCAGAACTGAATGAAAGTGTATCTTGTAAGAAATTGTTTCATTTAGAGATTATCACCTATTAAAATATCCGAAGTGTGGAATTTTGCTCAGTTCAGTAATAAAGTAGTGCGAATAGAGTCTCTTGTAAATATGTGTGGTCATTAAGGTAGGCTTGGTTACCTCATTTTATGTAAATTTCGAGCTTTCTGTAATATTCTATGATTTACCTTTATTCCGATGTGTAAATATTATAGCTGTGTGTATATGCCTGTGAAGTGGTTTGAGTTGTCAAATAAGTGTTTGGCAGACGCTGAGCGTGTGTATATTATTGCGCTTTATATGTCCTTCTTACCTGGTGTGGAAATAACGCTTCGTCTGACATCTCTATTATGCATAACAATTTGGTTTATGGCATTTGAATTCATAAATTCCCGATTAAGAAAAATTGATTTTTTTTATATTACAATTTCCGATGTGTTTTGAAATGCACTGTTTGCTCTGAATGCTATTTGAAATCCTCCCACGTTAACTATATTGTGCGGTTTTTTATTCACGCTGTTAACAACCAACTTTTCATCGTTTTCGTGGAGTGGTTGTTTTCTTATTCGCCGCCCTACTGTGTTGGAAAGGTGGTTGTTCTCTACCTTCATTTGTTATATTACATGTATTTCGTTGTTAAAATCTGTGTGACTCATCGGTATAGCTACAGCACTGTGTATCATAGTATTCAAGCCTGTTCATTTGTGTAAGATTGGGTGAATGGAATCGTTGTTTGTTGGTGTGATGTTTAAGCAGTTTCTCTGTACATCTTGAAATACAGTTTATCTTTACTTCTACTGGTTGTGATATCTGAAATGTTGATCCTCCTGTACGTTCCTGGTTCAAATGTGAACTTGATTGTATTGCGAAAAGAGTACTGCGTGTCTAGTAAGTGCTGTAGATTTTGAGACGTCGTTCTTAGACACACATGTTACGTTATCTACGTACGTGCTCCAGTGCATTATTACTTTGGCGGGTTGTTCCGATAAGAGTTTGTACTCAATGCGTTTTAAGAATATGTTCGTTATTATTCCCGTTAAGATGAACCCATGGCTTATCCTTCTTTTCATTAATATATTTTGTTGTTAAACATGAATGTATTTTAGGGTAATGTCGTCTTTACATTGATATTTCTTCTGTTCCTCGTGTGAATTTCATTCCGTTAGATGTTTGCTTTTATTTTTAGCGACTCCTCTATTGGTATTAGTGAACATGTTGGTTATGTCAAAAGACATCATGCCTGTGCTTTTTGTTATTTTCAGTTTATTTGATTATTTCGTTAGTCTGAGTGTGTGTTTTGATCGATATATCGTCTTAAATGGTATCTTTTCTTTTAATATTGTGTTGCTAAATTTGTTTATATTGTTACCTGGTGCGTTTTTGAACTTTACTACTCGTATAATTGAACATGTGTCTTTGTGTGCTTTCGGGAGTGCACTTAGTGTCTCTTTTATTGCGTTTCTACTGATGGATTCGTTACTTTATATATTCGTGTTACCTCGTTATGACCGTTTTGATCCCCTTATCCAATTTGGCATCTGTTAGATTATCGCTTTTTATAAGCTTCTAATGTTATATAGTAACGAGTTTTGAGTTTTAAAATCCGATGGATTGCTGAGTTTTCTACTTTGATTAGCATTAGTGTTTCTCTGGTTCCTACGTTGTATATAATTTCTGTATGTTGTCGCATGAAATTTCAAAGCTCGTGATTAGTTGTTTTATGTGTTACCTGTGTGACTTTCTTGACAATTAAACTTCACACCTCTTTCTAACATGTTCGTTTCTTTATTTGAAAAGATTATTCTGGATTTGTTAACAACTCTTGGGTTGAACTCAATTTGAATGTGCAATATGAATATGAATTTCTCTAATATTTCCACCGTACCTAAGCCGTACATTGTAATTTTGCTTCTCTTAACCAATTATGTATTTCAACTTAATTACTACCATTACACTTGTTTAAATATTAAGTCATCGATTGTTATCTTGGAACTTCCTTGTGCTAGTGCACGTATGCACCGAGCCAGCTTCCTGGCTCTCTAACGAACCAGTTTCATACTCGATAGCGACCCCCACTTGGTACTGGACGCGTCTCTTTGTGTGTCCACTGCTACTTTGATAGGGTCTTGCAGATGGAGTTGAACCAGGGTAACATCCTGCATAATGCACTGATTTCCTACAGCTGGATCATCGGATAAGTCTATTTAACGTGGCATTTAGTTGTATATTGGTGACTAGACTTTAAATCTTGAGACCACGACACTGCTAACGTATAAATTCCAGCAATCTACGTAAGTGGTGTATTATCAATTTCATTCAAGGTCTTTGTTCGATTTAACTATGAATATTGTTACGGAGTTGTCCGTGGTAGATAGAGGTGAAAGAAGGTGCTGGGATGAACAGGTCTCAAGCTACGAAATTAAAGTTAATTTAAAATTTAACAAGGTTATATTTTCTTTGCAAAATCAAGAAATAACAAGAATGGCAGGTACAGAGTAGCAAAGCAACTATTCGAGAATGTACAATCCTTGAGCAAAGAGCCCAACTTTCCTTCTATACAAGGTTCAACAAAGGGGCAGAAAACCCCAATCATGCCTAGGAGGACTTGCTCCCCTTTACACGGTAAAGCCTCCTCGAGGCATACAACAACTCAATTTTCAAGAAAGAGCCACTCGCTCTCAAAATTTAAGCCTATCAAAGGCCACACCAAATTCCACCTTCAAGCTGTCCTCCAAGGACATAGACACAGAGGTACAAATACCCAACCTACTGAGGCCTATTAAGTGAAGAGACAGAAATATTACATGGCCTCGGCAACACCAACTTGAGAGGAGGCACAACTGCACTCCTAATATATTTTACTAAAACCTACTTGGCACTAGGCCGCTTATGCAAGGGCTAATCCCATACTAAAGAGGTGACTTATATAAGAAAATGATTTACATTACATTAGAAGGGAAGAAACGGTTGTGAAAATAAGTTCACCTCAAAGCAATATGAGTGGGAGCTCGAGAGGGTTAAGCACTCTCTATCCCAATTTGTAGTTTAAAAAGATAGAATAGGTACCAAGTGTTTTTACATTTTAGGGAAAAGTTACATGGTAAAACGCTTCGGACCTGCCCCGAGAGTTAAACTGCTGAGCTAGCAAGAAAATAAGTTATTAAACGGCCATTACCTGGTGGTTGAACTGCTGCCCGAAGAAAGAGGCGCTACCCGCCCCCTGCTACTTAATTTACACACTGATAGATGTTACTGAAGTGGCCCGGAGACCCGAAAATTAGCAGTTTATATACCCTCGTGGAAAGTTCGAGGCGTTTCAGGAATGAGAACACCCGCCCACAATCATTTATTGGTTAATAACGAAAACCCCTACACTAGATGAAGAAGAAACACATTATTGGTGGAAAATTAATTACAGAAATTCCTGATTGGACAAATTCAAAACAAGGAGAAAGAAAGGGTTAATACTGCCAACTTAAATAAGGACTGAAATAAATTTAACAAAGAACAAACTTTTGAACCCAAAATTTCTCCAAAAATACAGTTATTTCACTTCGCACTAGGGTGCACCATTGTAGTTCTTCAGTAGTGTCCTCTAGAAAAGAATGTTCACACTTCTTACTACAGGCAAAACAAAATTACATCGAAAATGACACTGTTCAGAACACTTCAAAATTTACAAGTAGTGACATCTTCTGAAAAATTTGAGAATTAACTCTGTAGTTAAAGTTCAGGCTTCCTCCAGTAGGAGAGTTTCAAATGGCGCAAATTTTAAATTAGCGGCGCGGAGGTGTACCGTCCGGTACAGACCTCCCCCCCAAAGGTCCCTCCAAGGGGTAACACATCAAATTTGTTTGAAAACAAAGTTCAAGTTATGATATGGATATAGACATTAATTGCCAAAGACAAAAAAATTCGTAAATGATCGGATCCAGTTTCAGATTTCTTGTAGTTAACTTTTGAAGTAATGTCTTTATGCTTGTAGAAGTTGAATTCAGAAGGAAAAACTTTTAATACTTGAAAGTGAAGAAAAAATTTCTAAGTCCACCAAATATTGCAGTTGAATTCAAAATTGTAGTAATTGTTGAGATTAAATGTCCATGTAACTGGTTAAGTATATCAGTTGCTGATGACTTTGACGGCCAGACCAGCCGCCGCTGCTTGAGTCCAGAGGAGGCCGCTCGGACCCCTCAAGTACCCTAAGATACCGCTTGCCCGCACTATGACAGAAGCCGTGGAGTTGAAGCACGCCGCGCCCACGGCGAACATGCAGATCGCGGGCAAGTTGCAGGTTGTGCGCCGCACATCAGCCTTGGCCGGGAGGAGGGCTCCGGCTCGCCGTACACTGGTTGGCCTCACTGAAGAGGACCGGGCCCATACCCCACCTCAGTGGCGGTACGGCGCCGCGCTGGTGCGGGAGCACTGAAACATTAAAGCTCGGCGGCAGAATTTTGTTGGACCAGATGATTTTAGGGTACATTCATTGTGGTGGAACTGAGGGGCCAGCGGCGTGGAGATATTTATTTCATTTCACTCAGCCACTGTTTTATGTAAGCAGGAGACGGGAGCAATGTAATGGCCATGGCAAGGACAGGATGGCAGTTTAACTAGTCGGGGAAGGTGTACAGTAAATGCTTAAAGAACCTGACTCCAAGGGCAGAAGGCCTCAAAATGTAACCAGAAAAAAGAAAAATATAACCTTCCGAATTCTTTCAAAAATGTTAAAGCAAACATAAAATCAGCTACGTTAGCGCGGAAGCTACACAGGTTTCACCTGCGACAGGTGAACCCTAAATATCCTCTCGGTGGCAGGATTGCTTAATAACAATGTGACCGGCGTAAGGAAATCTAGAATTACGCACGACCCATGAAATCTGGGGGCAAGCTTGCCCGCGGGAACAAAATTTTTGACCATCAGCTGGTCGCCTACCTTCAAATGGGTGGGTCTCCGTCCACGATCATATCTTTCCCTTTTTCATGAGACACTTTAAGATTGGCTTTAGCCTTCTTCCAAAGATCTTTAATGTTATCTGGATCTATTGTCTCAGGTAGAATGTCACTCAGAGACCAGAGGTTAGAGAGCGGCGTGTTGGGAACAAACTTGAACATCAGCGAAGCTGGAGTAAATTTATGAGATTCATGAACCGCCGAATTCAAAGCAAACGCTAACCAATGCAGGGACGTGTCCCACTTAGAATGATCTTCATGATGATAGGCAATCAACGCGGACCTCAGGTTACGATTAACCCGTTCAGCCAGAGATGGTTGAGGATAATAAGCAGAAGTTGTCACATGAGAGATAGATAGGTCAAAACAGAATTTACGAAATAGATTAGATGTGAAAGCCTTGGCATTGTCAGACACAATATATTGACACGGACCAAAAGAAGCAAGTAATGGTGGACTGAGCGGTAGCCAGCTTAGTCGGAAATAACCAGGAAAATCTAGTAAAACCATCTACACATACAAAGATGAACTTGTTGGCATTTCCCTTTGACTGGGGGAAGGGTCCTACATAATCAATATACAGGCGTTCCATAGGGCGCGACGCTTGATGAGAAGACAACAGGCCTACCTTGGTGGACATGGTTGGTTTACTAAGCAAACAAGATTTACAAGCCTTTACTAGTTCACGAATTTCACCGTCCATACCCTTCCAGATGAACCTTTCACGAATATTTTCACGAGTTTTAAAGATTCCTAGATGCCCCCATAATGGGGTCTCATGATAGTACTTGAAGATCATAGGTACAAGAACAGCTGGAACGACAACCTTCATCATCTTATCATGCCTCGAAGGGCAACATAAAACACCATTCCTCAGTACATAAGGGACAACATGTTCCCCAGAAGAAAGGGTTTCCATTATCGGAGCCAGCGTCGGATCTTCACGTTGATATTTCTCAATGTCCCTAAAGAGAATGCGAGCATCTGTTAAGATGGCATTAACCTCAGATAGTATGGACTCGGGAGGTGATGAACTATCGACCGGTTCATGGGTCTCGACGTCGTTGGAAAACATACGGCTGAGTCCGTCTGCAACAACATTTTCAGTACCTCCGATATGCCTAACATCAAATTGGAAGGCAGAAATTCGGATGGCCCAACGGGCTATACGACCAGTACGACGCGGCCTACCTAAGACCCAGCTTAAGGCTTGATTATCAGTCTCCAAGTCGAATTTGACATGTTCCAGATAGAGACGGAACTTTTCTAAGGCAAATAAGACTGCCAAACCTTCGAGCTCATAGATGGAATACTTGGCTTCTTGAGCCGATAGAGTCCTAGATGCATAGGCGATGGGTCGCCTCCCTAGTTCAGTCTCTTGAAGAAGAACTGCAGCTACCGCCGACGACGACGCGTCGGTTTGGACGATTAATTTCTTCGAGAAATAGGGCATAGCAAGGACAGGGGCATTACAGAGAGCTAATTTAAGATCTTCAAAAGCGGCTTGTTGAGAAGGTCCCCACTCAAATTTGATGCCTTTCCTACGAAGAAGGTTCAAGGGCGCCGCTCTATTAGCGAAGTTAGGAATAAACTTCCTGAAGAAATTCACCATACCAATGAACCTGGCGATACTTTTGATGTCCTTGGGAGGTTTAAAATCACGGATGGCCTGTGTTCTAGAGTGATCGACAGCAACACCATCGGGCGAGACAATATGCCCTAGGAGTGACATGGAGGGTTTAGCGAAGGCGACCTTGGACAATTTCACAGTTAACCCAGCCTTACGAAGGCGATTGAGAACTTCCTTTAGATGATCTAGATGTTCTTCAAAAGTCTCCGAAAATACGACGACATCATCAAGATAGTGGTACAAGTACTCGAATTTGATGTCGGAGAAGACCCTATCTAGCAGTCTAGTGAGTACAGCTGCTCCCGTGGGGAGCCCGAAAGGCACGCGGTTGTATTCATACAAATTCCAATCTGTGGCAAACGCTGTAAGATGTTTAGACTTTTCCGCTAGGGGAATTTGATTACAGGCCTGATTCAGGTCCAAGATGGTGAAGAATTTAGCTTTACGAAACCACGAAAAGCAAGAATGAAGGTCAGGAAGGGGCACCGATTGTAACACCACCTTCCGATTGAGAGCCCTATAATCAATGACAGGCCTGAAGCCACCTTGGGGTTTCGGGACTAGAAAAATAGGCGAAGAATACGCCGACTTAGAGGGCCTAATAATACCATCCTTTAACATCTGATCGATGATTTCTTTCAGAGCCTTCATTTTAGGTGGAGATAGCCTATAAGGTGGAAAACGGACAGGAATGGAATCCGTGACCTCAACTTTGTATTCAATAAGGTCAGTAACACCAAGAGTATCAGAGAACACCTCTGGAAACGACTGACACAACTTACGAATACTATCAGCCTGCTCCTCAGGTAGATGTCTAAGGTCTAACAACATCTCATCCTGGGTAGGCGAAATAGATGAACATGATGCAGAATTACATTTCAATAATGGGATTTTACAATTAGACACAAATTTAAAAGTGCACGACCTACTCTGAAGATCGAGCACAAGACCAGAGTGAGAAATGAAGTCAGCTCCCAATATAATGGGGCAAGACAAGTGCTTGGCCACAAACAATTTAACTTTCCACGTAAATTTAAAAATACGAATTTTGACATTTAAAGAGCCTAAAATTTCTAATGGAGAAGAATTAGCCGAAACATATTGAACAGGAGATGAGCAATAGTCAGGAAGTTTACAAATAGATTTCAATTTTGAATACCATTGAACCTAAATAATTGAACAAACACTGCCTGAATCTAAAAGAGCAGTTACAGGTTCATTATTTAATTCAATCTTAAGAAAAGGAACAGGTGCGGGGGTACCCGCCGCAATCCTAAGACATTCTCTAGGGCCTTCAAATGATAGATTAGAAGACTGACATTTCCCCGATCTTTCGACATGTTTGCTTAGGGCTGAGGCTCGAGAAGATGGATTAGTCGACTCAGCCGAAGCCACTAGTCACTTATTATTATTGGCATTGGTGGAAGTTGGACCAGAAGTTGAGCAGGAGGGGGTGCTATTCAAATTTGGGCAATTCTTGGCGATATTTGAGAAAGCCCCACATTTAAAGCAGCCTTGGGATGAACTTGCCCCATTATTTGTCCTACTAGATTTGACCAATGGACATTTATTGCGAAGATGCTCAGGCGACCCGCAAGCATAACATTTACGGGGTGTGACGGGTCGGCGAGGTGGAGGCCGAAAACTACTAGAGGATGGAGGGGGTTCTTTCGCAACACGCAAGGTATCGGCGTATCTAACTCCTTCGGCCGATACAGCCATAGCTTCTAGCTCAGCGAAAGTTTGCGGACGCGACGCAAAACACAAGTGTGATCGGTAAGGAGGTGAAATACCTTCTACAATAGCCTGTACAATCTGATCTTCAGGAAAATGAAGAGCAAACACCCTGGTATAGAACTTAATATCTTGGATGAAATCTGCCAAGTTTTCATCCAACCGCTCTACACGATAATAGTACTTCTGAATCAGAGATGACCTCGCACGACCAGGAATGAAATTTGCAAGAAGGTGTGCATGAACATCTTCAATAGATGATTGTTCCGCTATTGCCCTAACAATTTTGTCCGAGAGAACACCAATTGCGTAGGGATAAATTATCTGTAAAATTTGACATGGAGAAAGAGAAAAACAAGAGCATGGTCCTGAAACTCAACAAAAAACCTTAAGAATGAAATTACATCACTGGTAGTGTTAACAGAAAACTTCGAAATACCTCTAAGCAGTATGGCTAATGGATGAGGCGAACTACTGAACCCTGGTGGCATAGTAGGCAGAGGTTTAAGGGGTGAAGAAGCTAATTCAGAACGTGCATGGTTCAACGAGGTACGACGCTCAGATTCGTTGTCTAATGGGGCAGAGATTTGTTGAGCTCCACCAGTTTTCCTATGGACTTCTCCCTTAGGAGACTCTTCCTCGCTACCTACATTCGCCGTAGGGAGTTGATCGGTTTTGGGAGGAACTTCCCCAGTTAACAATTGGGTCACCTTACTAGACAATTCGGAAAGATTTTCAAGAATAACACTAGCTTCCTTCCTTTGAATGTCATTCAACTTCAGAGACAATAGATCGTTAACTCTATTAGAAAAATGAAATAACCTTGCTTGCACACGTTTAATTTAATTAGGAGAAGGATTATTTTCTTCAAAAAACTAACTACAGATGCTAGCTCAGTAGTATTATCATTGATCGTGGAGAGAGCGTCGTCAATTTCTTTCTCTCCCAAAGTCGGGATGGTAATAGGCAAATCAAGGGAATCTTTTAGTTTATTGGAGTCGACTGCAACCGTGCCTCCAGATTGAACGTTTCTAAGAAATAGTTCATAAATTAATTCCTCTTTACGCAAATAGAAAGGATGAAGAACCTCGCGAGGGCCGGACATGATGACAGAACAATTTTGAAAAAGGAAAAATCATAAATTCCAGCAACTGAGAAAATTGTTAGAGTTCGAAAACAAAGCAATGTTTAGCCGTCAAAAGGGGCTAAATTGAGACCCATTCAACCACGCTCTGCTACCACTTGTTACGGAGTTGTCCGTGGTAGATAGAGGTGAAAGAAGGTGCTGGGATGAACAGGTCTCAAGCTACGAAATTAAAGTTAATTTAAAATTTAACAAGGTTATATTTTCTTTGCAAAATCAAGAAATAACAAGAATGGCAGGTACAGAGTAGCAAAGCAACTATTCGAGAATGTACAATCCTTGAGCAAAGAGCCCAACTTTCCTTCTATACAAGGTTCAACAAAGGGGCAGAAAACCCCAATCATGCCTAGGAGGACTTGCTCCCCTTTACACGGTAAAGCCTCCTCGAGGCATACAACAACTCAATTTTCAAGAAAGAGCCACTCGCTCTCAAAATTTAAGCCTATCAAAGGCCACACCAAATTCCACCTTCAAGCTTTCCTCCAAGGACATAGACACAGGGGTACAAATACCCAACCTACTGAGGCCTATTAAGTGAAGAGACAGAAATATTACATGGCCTCGGCAACACCAACTTGAGAGGAGGCACAACTGCACTCCTAATATATTTTACTAAAACCTACTTGGCACTAGGCCGCTTATGCAAGGGCTAATCCCATACTAAAGAGGTGACTTATATAAGAAAATGATTTACATTACATTAGAAGGGAAGAAACGGTTGTGAAAATAAGTTCACCTCAAAGCAATATGAGTGGGAGCTCGAGAGGGTTAAGCACTCTCTATCCCAATTTGTAGTTTAAAAAGATAGAATAGGTACCAAGTGTTTTTACATTTTAGGGAAAAGTTACATGGTAAAACGCTTCGGACCTGCCCCGAGAGTTAAACTGCTGAGCTAGCAAGAAAATAAGTTATTAAACGGCCATTACCTGGTGGTTGAACTGCTGCCCGGAGAAAGAGGCGCTACCCGCCCCCTGCTACATAATTTACACACTGATAGCTGTTACTGAAGTGGCCCGGAGACCCGAAAATCAGCAGTTTATATACCCTCGTGGAATGTTCGAGGCGTTTCAGGAATGAGAACACCCGCCCACAATCATTTATTGGTTAATAACGAAAACCCCTACACTAGATGAAGAAAAAACACACTATTGGTGGAAAATTAATTACAGAAATTCCTCATTGGACAAATTCAAAACAAGGGGAAAGAAAGGGTTAATATTGCCAACTTAAATAAGAACTGAAAGAAATTTAACAAAGAACAAACTTTTGAACCCAAAATTTCTCCAAAAATACAGTTATTTCACTTCGCACTAGGGTGCACCATTGTAGTTCTTCACTAGTGTCCTCTAGAAGAGAATGTTCACACTTCTTACTACAGGCAAAACAAAATTACATCGAAAATGACACTGTTCAGAACACTTCAAAATTTACAAGTAGTGACATCTTCTGAAAAATTTGAGAATTAACTTTGTAGTTAAAGTTCAGGCTTCCTCCAGTAGGAGAGTTTCAACTGGCGCAAATTTTAAATTAGCGGCGCGGTGGTGTACCGCCCGCTACAAATATCATCAATATTTGGTGATTTTACTTCTGCTAACAAACTGTTACAACAAGCATAAAAAATTCGTATAGGAGGGACACGCTTTGTCTACCTGGTGAGAACAAAATGTCACCTCCTCGGAATATCTTAAACACTGATTAAAGCAAACTAATGAACGTGTAAAGAAAAACTTTAATTGGCGCAGTGTAAAATAATAATAATAATAATAATAATAATAATAATAATAATAATAATAATAATAATAATAATAATAATAATAATAATAATAATCTGAAATTCAAATTCTATCTTGATGTACGAATTCGAATCAAAATGTTGTACTTTCGTGCGACGCATGAAGTTACCAATTTCAACGTGCACAATTCGATTAATTTTCTTACTTTGATTAATATTAGCGTATCTCCGTTGATTTCATTATTGACAACTTTACGATTCATGTAATTTTGATTTTCTTCTTTTCCGTTATTCATTCGTCTGTTATTAGCATGTTCTACGGATAAATCATATTCTAAACTAGCTAATGTACCCGTGTTTTGCTACGGTATTCTACACTGTATACGGATATCGAAGTAAATTACTGTACATGCAGTGATTAAAATGTAAATTATGAATTGCGGAGTTTTGATGATAACGGCAGGCTCACTTGCCTACTGCCATTCACAATGAACTTGGGAAATTTACATTATAATGGTAGGCCCCATTTCCTAAGGCGGGGTCACAATCATTCTGGAAAGTTTTCGATAAAATCGCAGGCCCCCTTTCCTACTTTCAGACAGATTACAGTTGAGGAGCTTTTATGACAATGTTGGGCACTTTCCCTACTGCCAGTCAAAATTGAGTTGTGCTGTTATCATTATAATGACAGGCCATTTTCCTAATGACAACCAACTTACTGCCAGTCACACCGAGTTGGTGAGTTTCCATTAAAATAGCAGGCCACTCAGCCTAATCCCAGTTACATTTTAGATGGGTACATTTGTTCATAATGGCGGGCACACTTGCCGACCGCCAAACACAATCGGGTAGGGGAGTTTTGAACAAAATTGCACTCTCCCTTGCCTTCTGCAAGTGAAATCGAGAAGGGAATTATTCTTTACATTGGTGGGCCCTCCTTACTAATGCAACTTACACAGGAGTTGGAAAAGGACTCCATGCCTACTGCCAGTCAAAGTCGATGTGAGGATACACAGCATACACAGACACACCCTTTCTTGATCGCTACAAATCGACATCGATGTATATATCGACATATAAAAGTATACGCATGTTTAACATATAACAGACCTTCATTTACAGATTATCTGCTACTAAATGGTACATCATATCGACAGACGGATTGTACCATGAGGCGCCGTAATTAGCGGTCTAAATGGCTAGTCCTACGATATTTTCCCGTGTCTCATCTATTCACGGGTCAGATTGAGAGAGGAACGGTGAATAGGGTGAAATTTGGGTAAGATTGCCTCACTGTGCATTACTTTTCGAATAATTATGTACAGCTAAAAACATAGCATTTGACTCACATATGGCTACTGTGTGGGCCAGTGTTTGTGTAGAATTTGATGATTCTATCTTTCCTATAAGTGACTCAAAGTATGAATTATGCGTGTATTGAGTGCAAAACTTACTTACAATCGAGAAATATATCCAAATCTAACGTATAAGGAAGAGAGACACGACAAAATGTCATTGGACCAAAGTTGTAGATCATTCCAAAAGTGAACGGAGATTGTGTCATCCGTTTTGTGATAGGACTTACCGTTCAACCAAGAAATGACTCTAAACGAAGGTCTGCACCGTCATTAGAATTACCTCGATATTTTGATATACTTCGAGGATAAAAAGTGAAAAATTTAAAGATCTTGTAAGTTTTCCTTCGATTATAGGCTAAAAGGTATAATTTTGACAAATTTCAATTTCCTAACTCGTCTGGCAGATTGTACCGTGATCATGATTTTGGGGCAGGACGGTAAAAATGAGGACTTTCAGGAAACTAAAGCCAAAAAATATTCAGATGGTCATTATTACCCTTTAAACGGACAGCTGTACGAAAATTTCGCCTAATTAGTCAATGTACAGACACACGGTCGTTACTACTTTATTTGTAAAGATAGATAAGGAATCTACTCCACGTACAACACATTTTGGGGTATGTCCGCTGGACATTGCCTGAAAAACCGACCGTTCATTATATCTCCCTTATTAATCCTCCCATCGAAATAATGCAAATGAGAAAGTTTTGGAAATTTATTCCCATTAAGGATGGTATATTTCCATTAATTTCGAACGTGCACATTTTGCGGGAGTGCAAAATCATTGTATTGGTTTCAAATAAACCCCCAGTAAATTTAGGTATTCAGAAATAACATTGACCATAAATTCTAAATATAAAGTTTGGTAGAAATATATCCTGTAGCTTTCATGTTATGAGAACTCAAACAAACAAACATGCAAAGCGACGAACCGACAGACACCAAAGCTAAAAAAATGCATATGGTCGTTATTGCACCTGAAACGGATAACGGTAGGGAAATTTCGCAAAAGTAGTCAATGTGCAGACACACGGTCGTTACGAATTTATTTATCTAGATTAAAGTTGAGAAGTCTGATTAGGAAAGCCCATGTGGATTTGTGAGTGTGATGCGAGTATTTGATCTCCACGGTAGACCTACTTTATATAATTTTCTTTCTTTCCACGTTACTCTTATGTTTTCATGCCACTTAAATATTTTCCCTTTCTTTCAATGCAAAATATTTGTCGACTCTTACGTCACATTTGTGCGTTCATTTTCTCTGTATGCAATTCGTTATCTTTCTTCCCGTAATTCGGTCTGTTATTTCATTTCCTCCTGTGATTATGTTGCACTTACTGATTCTTCTTGCCGGCCCCGTGGTGTAGGGGTAGCGTGCCTGCCTCTTACCCGGAAGACCCGGGTTCGATTTCCGGCCAGGTCATGGATTTTTACCTGGACCTGAGGGCTGGTTCGAGGTCCACTCAGCCTACGTGATTAGAATTGAGGAGCTGTCTGACTGTGAGATAGCGGCCCCGGTCTAGAAAGCCAAGAATAACGGCCGAGAGGATCCGTCGTGCTGACCACACGACACCTCGTAATCTGCAGGCCTTCGGGCTGAGCAGCGGTCGCTTGGTAGGCCAAGGCCCTTCAAGGGCTGTAGTGCCATGGGGTTTGGGGGGTTGGTTCTGATTCTTCTTCTACTCATCCTAATTTAATTACCTTTTTTATTCTTATGTCTCTTGTTTGAGTCTTTTTCTTGTCTCTCCTCCTTTCTTCTTGTAATATTTCTTCTGCTAATTTCTATTGTATATTTCTTATTCTTCTCCGTTTTGCTACAGTCTTGTTTCTTCCCTCTCCTTCTTTCTTCTTGTGTTCTTGTTCTTATTCTTATTCTCTTTTTACTTTATTCCTTCGCTGTTATTTTCCTACACGTGGCTATCGGTGTTCTATTCTTCTCATGTGTTCGCTGAGTTGTTTCTGAAGACACGACCATAATTATTTATATATACATGTTTATTAACAAACTATGGTTATTAATATTACCATATCACAATTATTTTTTAAAATATTACTATTATTCTAGGAATGTCAAAGAGTTTGAAGGCTGATTTTAGGTTGTCTAATTATATGCTATTTTATACCCTCCCTGCGTTTTTGTCAGCCTTTTTTCTTTAAGGCCAATACTTAAGTGGATTTTTCTTTTTTTGAACCTGTACGTGGGTATTGCCTAGTGATGGCGTGATTTCAATTCCCTCTATTGGATATTTGTCTCTTATTAATATTTAATCTGGTATTTTAAATGAATTCTTCTATTATGTATCTTGTGGCTTGTTTTCATCCACTGAGCATTAATTGATTCATTCATTAATTTTGAGAATTAATTGAAAAGAGTGTTCATCTCCTTGAAAGCAATCTGCTACTTGACTTAATTACATTAAGATGTTATCTTATCATCAAGTGATCACAATCTGATATATACTCAAAATTTAGAGATGCTTCATTGGTAATGCGGTTTAACATTAGTCTTTGGACTAAATTGTCCACCAAAAGGAGTTAACATGTTGTTGTGAAAATTGAACCTTCAGTTTATTTATTAGTCTTTAAATCGTTCCTTACATTATCATTGATTTTATTGTTTCCCTATGTTGAAGGAAATTTGTGTGGTTACTTTAATCTTCTTCTTCTAATTAAAAGTCTATTTACCCCTTTAATTGGCTTCTCATTTCACATACTACTGATCGTGTTAATTTGTTGTAGAGTATACTGTATCCAGGCCTCTTTATCTTAATTTACTTTTTGGGAACCTTCCACAATTATCCCTTTATTTTAATTACTGAAGCAAAAGTAAGTAAAACTTAAAATATTTCCTTTGGTGCTATTCTTGTCACTTGTTTTATGGGTATGGTGTTTTTTCGAGATTCCTTGTGCGGAAACAGACTGCCAAGATGGTTGTTATTGTTGGTTTTAGTTTTATTGTTGGATAAATTACTAACTTTTTTATCAATTACCGCTAGTTCTTATTACTACATTTTGAACATAGTTACGGAAATGATCAGTGTACGATGTCCCTCGCGCTGGGTGCCAATAATTAGGTTTAAGAGAGGGAGAAACATTTCTTTTTAGATTACTTGTTTTATATATATGATTATATTATTCGTTTTTAACCACATATTTTGTGATTGAGATGTTGAGATCTTAGCGGACTATTTGGTCGGTATAGTTTTCGAGGGAAAGTATCTGGGAATGATATTCAACTCTAAACGCAATGGCTTTGTCGATTTTCATGACTTTAATGTTGAGTGATTTGAGTCTCCGAAGGCTGAATACAGATTGCTTCCGGTCGCATTTTTAGTTCTTGTAATCGTGTGTGGAAATTACGTATTACATATTTGACAGCTCACACCATATTATCAACATAGATCTAAACATTTTACACATCGAAATAAAAGCAAATCTTAGAATATTAAAGAATCATTCGAAAATTTAAATTACAATATGATAATAACCAACCCTATTGGAATGATCATTCTTCTTCTTAATCCTTCGTCCCCAAACGGATGTAGCCGATCCACGCGGCCAGCTCCGATCTTGACGTTGCAGCCATGCCATGTGGATTTATTGGAATATCTCTCAGGATCTTTAATGCAGTGGTTTCCCGTTGCCTTCTGCATCGTAATGCCGTTGACCAAACTGGTTCCTCCGCCTTTGGGAACAATTTCTTGTCGCCAGGACAATAGAGTGCCCTTACACATACCCGCTCATCCACTCTCAAAGAGACTGTTGGCACTTGGTATAGGGGATCTCCTTATACCGGGAGATAATCGGTCCCTTCATTCGTTAGCCGCCTGCATATAAAATATTATTTTTATGTGCAGTCGTTGCCCCCTCTCTGCCGCGGGGAGGTGAATGTCAGGATTTCACCGTCACTGAAACAAGGACCAAATGGCATTTCCTTGTTTCTCTGGTTCTTTAGAGAGGTGGAATGATCATACATACATAAAAAACCCTCTTCAGCCTAATTAACCTCTGAGTAGGATTTTACACTTGATGCATTGGCGCTTCATTAATCCCACAAGAGGCTACTCTGACCTCAATGTCTGGATTGTGGGTTAAGATATTTTTATCCGCTGTGAATTTCCTGAATTTACGCAGCGATTCCACCAGCCGAGACTATTTTTAGGTTAGAGTTTATCACTAAAAATCATGTCACACAAGACACTATTTAATTCAATTCCACACTTTTATTTCATCAAAATAATCAAATTGCGTTTACTCACGATGCCATATCATACATTATAACCGGAAGTAGCAACATTCCTCTCTCCCCTCCAGTAGAAAAAATAATAGTACTACTGCACTTTACTCACTCCCCTCTTTCCCCTCCAGGTTTCACTTCCAAACCAGATTCCAGGAATAGAGTACATTACCCACAGAATTTTTCGCTAACCCCTCTGCTCGGCTACCAAGATTGGGCAGGAATACGGCCACAGTCCGGAAACAGTTGCTGAATGTGACGAACGAATGATTATCAGCTTTGATAAGTACGGAAACGTGTCTGTAAGTTAATAAGGTGTCAGTTGAAGACTACCACAATCATTATTTGTAATTACTTGTTGATAATACAAACAAATCTTCAGCATTGACAAGTTCAGGCAACGGAAGCAATATTGTATAAGTAATCCATGATTAGAAGTGATTTGATGGAATATGAAGATGTTCTTTTAGAACGAAACATTTCATTAATTTTTGAACGGTAAGTATTTTGACAGGTATGTTATATGTGTTATAATTAGTGTTTTTGACAGACTTAAAACTTTTAAGTTACATTAACAAAATCCACACTGTCAAATATGGTTTCCTTCTTAGAAAAAATTAAAAATTTAAAGAAAACTCACTGTCCCATTAAAAGCTCGAATGACAAACGCTAAAGAGTTTTGGAAAACAATTCAAAGTACGATTATAATACAATAATAATAATAGTGTGAACACTAAAAGTACAACACCTAAATGTAATGTCCAGCATGACATTGACCTAATTAACCTCTGAGTAGGATTTTACACTTGATGTATTGGCGCTTCATTAATCCCACAAGAGGCTCCTCTGACCTCAATGTCTCACCTCAATTGTGGGTGTGGCATGGTGAAGGTTACGGACTGACTAGCCAGCTGGAAACACGTCAACGACAGAGTACCGGTATTGCAACAACATGCACTATCATTATGTTAGAATGGAGATAAGTGAGGACTTCATGAAATAAGTTCAAACTTTCAAGATTTGGACAGAAATAAATATAAATGTTTATACTTATCTAAATATATCTAAGTGGGATTTGATAGAATCTGGTGATATTCCTTCAAGAACTAAATATGGCATTCTGTATTTTAATTAAGTTGTTTATTTTTCAGATATTTTATAAACTGGTTTATTCGAAATTAGTTTCGGCAGACTGAAAAACGTAACGATTATGAATTAAGTGGTTCGAAACTGGAACGAGATGGTTTCAGAACTCACAAATCACTCGGTACATGGGCATGACCTGCAACAACCTGGCGAACATGTACTCCCAGCACTGTACGATAACTAAGTAATATAGCCAGCTTAGTGTAATCTAATGTAAACTAATCTAAGTTAAACGTAGCTAACATGTTACTGTGGGCTTACAATAAGCTGCTTCGATATAAGTATTTCATTTATCTGTACAGGATTTAAAAGATAATTTCATACTTGATCAGTGTTTCAGCACAATTAACCATTCAAAACCTTTTTATTTTGCAGGTGAGAACAAAAAGGAACTCATAAACCTGCTTCACAGCGTACAATTATGTATTTTCCCTTTTATCTACGTTAATTAAATAGTGGTCAAATTCCAATGGAACAGTTTTCTTCTACCTGCGTTCAAGTGAGTTTTTTCGTGTCCTCGTGTTAATGTCATTTTCATTAGAATTGTTTTCATCTTTATTCCATTCAATCAACAGAAGTGAATTATTTCGTCCTCTAAGGAAAATTGAATGCAAAGTTTATAGCATTAACCACGTTTAAGCTAGTAGTATGCTCGATAGATGGCAGCAGCACGCTGAGGGGCCTTTTTGTCATCGGCTCACCTAAACGAGACCATGATGCAAATGATTTCCAAAATCTATATCATCACAAATAGACAACACCCAGGAAATTGGGTTTATTTTGAAGTAAAAATATTGTCTATAAAATTTGTTTATTATTAATCATCAAAATAAAAGTTTCAACTGCGTCTAATATTGGCTAATGATTCGGCACCTTATGTCATAACCAATGATGTGTACAACCAACCAACACTCCCCTACCAGAGGCAATCATCGATGTTCAGTATTACATGTGCTACAGTATTATAATGCAATTTATCAATCCTACACGTAAGTAGAATATGCGTAAACCAAAGTTTCCCATTCAAGGTTTTCCAAATCGAAGCGCAGATCGTCAGGTATTTTTGAGTAAAAGAAACCAAGAGAAAGAGACCAAGGATAAAGCATGCGTCAAAACACAGCATAACATCTTTTTTCTGAAAACAGAGATAGAGATGAAATTCATATAACGTTTTTCTGGGAAATCAATTTTCAGGTGCACTTGGTGCGCTCAATTGTTCAGTAGGACATACCGTTTAGACAGCGTATTCGATTTCAATGACCCGAAGCGTACCTTTCAGACTTAATTCACATCTTCATTTGCTACATAGCCTACTTAAGGTAAAGTGGTAGCAAGTGGCCTATGTGCTAACCAGAGTTAAAAGCTATAAGCTCGCCAAATACTAAATCCATCTGTCAGACGGGCTAACATACGAAACTATGAGATCAAATTATTGCTGTCAGTTTTTCCACAAATCACGGTTCTGACGGGAAAGTTTTTATATTCCGGGAGGATACATAGCCTACAGTATGTTATCTGGAATGATATTGCCTTTCAAGTTACAAAAGAATTTCGATTTAGTCCAATAATTTCTGAGATTTAAGTTTTGCCTAATTCTCACAGTGTCTTTATATATTGATTGATTGATTGATTGATTGATTGATTGATTGATTGATTGATTGATTGATTGATTGATTGATTGATTGATTGATTGATTGATTGATTGATTGATTGATTGATTGATTGATTGATTGATTGATTGATTGATTGATTGATTGATTGATTGATTGATTGATTGATTGATTGATTGATTGATTGATTGATTGATTGATTGATTGATTGATTGATTGATTGATTGATTGATTGATTGATTGATTGATTGATTGATTGATTGATTGATTGATTGATTGATTGATTGATTGATTGATTGATTGATTGATTGATTGATTGATTGATTGATTGATTGATTGATTGATTGATTTATCCTACGTTTCATACAATTATTTCCGGTTTCGCCGCTACGGCACGCAAAGTGGCACTCTGCATGGGAACTAGACGAGGAAACAGCCATCATTGAGCATGTACGAGATACAAGTAAATGGGCCAGAATCTGTCACAAATGCATGTTATGTGAAGAAACCTTGATATGTTGCATTATTGAATTAGTATCTTGAATTGTTGTTGTTTGTTATACGTTTTCTTAAATATTTTCTTTAAGTATATTACATTATTAAATGAAAGCCCGCCTGGTGGCCATGATCGTTAAGGCGCTGAAGTCTAAACGGTCTGACACCGAGGTTAGCTGGTTCGAGTCCCGTTGGTCGAAAAAATGTTGGGCGGCAGGGTAGGGGAGGTGATTGTATACAATTTCTAATCACTAGATTGCGTGCCAAAATCCTGGATTAAATTCCAAACCTCTCCGCAGTGCTCATATGGAGTGAGGGCATATGACGCTGTTGATGGTGATTCGCCCTTGGGATGGGGACGTTAAGCCTTGAGCACACCCCTTGGTGCAATTCGACAGGAGTAGGCTATGTGCCGGCACCGGGTTTCACCCTCGCCCTACTATCATATATCACTTCATTCATTCATCTCATAAACTCCTCTGATGAGGTTGACGTCAGGAAGGGCATCCGGTCATAAAAACCCGCCACGACAGATTCATCTCACCTCATACCCGACCCCGTAGGGAGACGGGACAAGGGTTGGACAAACATTACATTATTAAATGGAATAACTGCTGTTCTTCTTCTTCTTCTTCGTATTATTATTATTATTATTATTATTATTATTATTATTATTATTATTATTATTATTATTATTATTATTATTATTATTATTATTATTATTATTATTATTATTGTAATCATTTGGATTGATATTTTGCAATCCAGGATAATTACGATATTATTTCTTGGAGACAGAGTGTGGGAAAAAGAAGACACTACAGGAAGCTCCCATGTGGAAAGTTATAAGATAGAGTGCCTCTTTATAAAATGCTGATCAATTTAATAAATGAAACACCTTCATTGTGTCCCGGAGAAAGTTGCTGTCTAAAAAAAGTCATTCTTAGCTACAAAGGCTTGTCTCTAATGGTATTCGAATATACACAACTGATTCTGCTTTGAGAGTAAACACCTGGGAGCAGTTTCTCAAGCATTTCAAGCCAGTTCATTTCACTCCTCCGCCGCAGTAAACATTTTGTCGTATGCAGACATGACGCTCCTTGGTGGTTGTTCAATTTGCTGACTATATAAAAACTGTAAGACCCAAGTGTTCCTGGTTTTAACAGTGGTGATCGTACAGTTCATGATGAATATCGGTTGAATATCTCGTATCATTGACTAGTGAAGTCAGTCAGCAGTCGTGCAGCACCACTCTGTCCAGTCATTGGGGATTCTATGGACTAGTGTTCATCCAAAAGAAACATTGCCTAGGGAAATATGACCTGATAATAGTCGCAATATTCTATCTACAAGACACAGGAATCACCTCATAACCTCCTTCTTTTGTGCTGAACACATTATGGCAAATGCGATACAGAAACTATAACTTTTACGGGCGTTGAACTGGTCGTCAGTGATACCAATATCAGTAAATAGTTATTTATGGTAGACGACCCAACATCACAAATGCTTGAAGTCACCACATGACAAACGTTTATATATCCGGTATCAGTGGCGAGATTCTAAAATAGATCTAAAGGTTTCCTCATTCGAAACAGATCAGTCTTATCACTAGTTCATATCGACCATGGATCTGCATTCAGCGCTGAAACCCACCTTCTACGTATCAAGTATCTTGGGCATTGCACCTTTCGCTGTTGTGATGGAAGAATTCGCCCTTAAGATCAATCGTTCATGGTGTGCTACATTTTACTCTGGGATAGTGCTTCTGTTTGTTATGTCAGACTTAGTCTGGGTGACAATGCACCTCGCGAAGGAATTCCTGACAAGCGCGACCGCCTCATCTTCATATATCCCAATATACTGCTTCATAATCTCAATTCATTTGACAGTGATCATTGGGGTTATCTTCAATGCAGCAAGGAACGTCGAGTTAATTCAAGAAATGTTCGAAGTATTATCAGAAATCGATTCAGTATTGAAGTGCCAGAAAGATCTTTTCCATAAAAGGCTCTTTTATCAGTCATTAATTGGTGTAGGAATTTTCTTCCTCGCTAGTATTATATTCACTATCGGTGACTTGTTGTTCACCAACTACTGTAATTTCATATTTTTTTACCTGGTACATTTTGTATCGTGCATTATTGTGCTTCAGTATCTCAGTGTTATGCTTGTTATTAAGCACCGATTTACTTCGTTCAACGCCGTGTTAACTCAATTTTTCAGTGGAAATCCGTTATCCAGCACAAAGAAAACGTGTTTCGTAATACAACTACCATTGGAGTCTTCGCGATTGAACTACTCACCCGGTACAGAGAGGTGTTTTAGTACTGTAAAACGCCGCCCAATGTCTCCAGGGATCCTGAAGGAACTGTGTCTCACCCACATGAACTTGTGCCATCTGGGACAACTGGCTAACCACACATTTGGAATTGTCCTCGTACTATTAATAGTAAACATCGTGGTGGGTATTGTGGGTAACGTGTTCTCCTTGCTCCATATCATCCTTGACATCGTTCCTTTCACCGTCTACGGCTTAGCCGTCGTGTTACTGCGGCTGGCTCTGACGGTCACCCACTTGGTGTTCATCGTAGAGGCGAGCCACAGTGCAGCGGAAGAATCAGCTCGAACCAGTGCCCTGGTCAGTAGATTACAAGTGCTCCATCCGAACAACGAAATACTGGATAAGTTGTCACGTCAGCTGCTGCACGTCAAACTGGAACTGACGGCCGCCGGTTACTTCTCCATGGATCGTTCACTGTTTGTCACAGTGATGGGCACCTCCGTCACCTACTTGATAATACTATTGCAGTTCCTGATATCTGGGTATTAGGTGACTATGATGTGGCGTTATTAAGTGACATGAACACGTTACGTCTATGTATATAACAGCAAGTCGATCTGGATCGACCTGTATATAAATGTATAACAATGAATATAGACGTGAATTAATGAGGCACTTCCAGAAATCTCAGAAATTTGAAACTTGGTACCGGAGAAGCTGATGACCCTAGGATCTCTAGAAAAATTGAAAATTCTCAAACTACCCTGAAGGAGGCACGCTGGGCCTTCAAATATTGGGCGCAGCATAAGTACGCTGTCGTATAATTTATCCAAAGCGACAACCTACAGGTTTCGTGGGCTCAGAAAATTTTCAGGTATTTCCTAATGTTT
Source organism: Anabrus simplex (assembly GCF_040414725.1). Taxonomy (NCBI): domain Eukaryota; kingdom Metazoa; phylum Arthropoda; class Insecta; order Orthoptera; family Tettigoniidae; genus Anabrus; species Anabrus simplex. The sequence goes on from NC_090270.1 coordinate 328,833,940, forward strand.
ATCCCCCTTCCCCTAAATCTAGATGGCGATACAATCTGCCAGGCGATCTAGAAAATTTAAATTTGGCGAAAGTATATCTTTTAGCCTGTATCCGACAGAAAAATTCCAATATGTTGACATTTTTCCTTTTTTACCCCCGAAAAATATCGAAATATGGACGCAATTTTAATGACTTTGCAGACATTGCTTTTGATGTATTTGTTGGCTAAACGGTAAATCGTATCATTAAATGGATGGCACAATCTCCGTTCAATTTGGAGTGATCTACAACTTTGGTCCTATGACTTTTTGTCGTATCTCTCTCCCTTATACCGTACGTTAGATTTGGCTGTATGGCTGGATTGTTCGTAAATTTGGTGATTTTTGCACGTATATTTCATTGTTTGACACACTTGTAGGAAAGAGAGAGTCATCAAGTTTGGTACGCACATTGACACAAACTAAGGCCATATGTGGACCAAATTTTATTATTGTAGCTTATACATAAGTATGCAATAAATAATGTAAAGCGTTAAAAATGTACCCTAATTTCACCCTATTCAAATTTTGTAACTCAATTTAACCCATAAATATGGACGATGCGAGAAAATTGTTCAGAATAAAACATGTAGAAGAATGAAGGGGGCGGGGCATCTGATGGCGCAAACTGTGTGTTGATATGATCTACTATTTGGGAATAGTGAATCTCGAAGTGGAGGTGTGCACTTTTAAACGTGTTTATGCTTATCTGGCATCTATATAAATAATAATGTAGGGGTCCGCTATCTGTAATTTCTTTTTTTTTTCATTTTCTCAGTTATTTATCCGTTTTAGGTCAACTTAAGACCGTATCAATGGTACTAGAGCTTAATGAATCCCACTCAGACTTAAAGGTGCGGAATATGGTTTTGTATACAGTATTCTTCTGTAGAAAATTTTATGAATTTTCGTAGCGTCTTGGCCCCTTTGAACTTGTTGCCAGACAAGCTGACGCCCACAGGTTTGCTAAAACAGACAAAAAATCCCAATATTCCTCGAGACGGCAGGCTGTGGGAATTCCAAATTTGGGGGCTCTACACGATACGCAATTTGATCCTTTTCTCCAGGCGGCGATAAATATTTTTGGTTTAGTTATATGTTTCCTCAAAGTCCATAGTAATTTTTAACATTAAACCCCAAGAATGTGTTGAGGGACATGTTCGTGATAATTAAGGAGGATAAATGGAAGTCGATGGGTAAAATGACATTTAATTATCTTAAGGTTCTTAGCAGAACCACGTACAAATTTGAGTTACAAACCGTACGTCGGCTGGAGTAATTTCTCCGGTTTGATATTAGAACATAACTAGGACTTTTAGGAAACTTTTAAGCCCATGAAAAGCATAGATCATCGCTTTGGAAATATATATCCAACTGTGTGAAGAGAATTCTTGCATTACAAATTCTTCTAGTTTCTTGCGAACTCTTACACGGTTGAAATGCTTAGTATGAAGTTTTAGTCTTGATGCACATGGCTCAGTTTATTATCCAAGCTCCTGACATCATATCCGCAAGAATCATCCCATCAATATCCCAAAGTACTACAGCTACACTTGGCGATATCCTTTAAAGGCCCCTGACTACGCGGTGATACAGCGAGGAATATAACACATCATGTCATGTCATTGTGATATGAAGAGAGATCCACAGTATTATGTATAATGCTGTGTATCAGTTGCTAGTCGTTACACGCAAATCATGTAACTTCCCACCTTGTGCACTGGATAGGTTTTTATACTTACACGACCAGTACACTCCATCACATGGTTCAGATATTGAGGAAAAATCCATACAATTAAGGAACTGAACAGTAACAGCCACTGTGAAACAATTCGCATCTATTCTACAAAAATGATTGTGGTACAGTTGGTACTATCATTGTTTAATTATGATTTTGTTTTTAAACCCTGACTGACAGTCATTTACACTGTCTTCAGTAAAATGTCACTTAGTGGGTTATAGGAATCATTTAGACAGTGAAACTCTAGCATAAATGAATCTCTAGAAAAAAAAAAAACGAATGCTCCTGTGTGGACATTATTATGCCGGGGATATATTAGTCTATCAACTATATCACCTTGGTATACATAATTTTTTATTTGTTGACATTTCAGACGTTCACGGTCATTAAAGACTACAATAAGCAACACTTACACATATTTAGAAGCTTTCTTTGCAGCCCAGTGTCGTCGCATTCTCTCGCTGGCAGCCTGTCTCCTTTCTGCTGTCCACCCGCTGCTCTGGCGTCGGTACTTGGTTCTATTAACAATATCTTCACGATTTCGTCCAATACCTTTTAGATCCTTCCTGATCTCCCTGAACCACTTATCACGTGTGTTAAGTGTAATATCGAGTGTGGTAAAAATTCTCTTAGTCATCCGCATGTCATCCATTCTAACAAGGTGGCCATAGAACTTGAGTCGTCGCTTTTTGTTGCATTCCAGCAGTCGTTGTTTATTAAATTAATTATTAGATACAGCCGATGGAAGGCCATTTTACACTGACTATATAACAAATTTTAATAATTATAATAATATAACAATCGGTATGTACAACAATATTGAGTAAAACAGTAAATGAATAACAATACCAATTTAACAAGAATGGCACGATAACTAGCAAGGGTCGTTTACAGAGATAGCAAGAAGAAAGGTCATGGGTTGGAAGGACGGGAGAAAATGGAAACCTGGAGAGGACTTCAAAGGAATACTTCAGTTTTGTGTTTGAAGGGTGCGAATAGTGTGAATATGTCAATATCGGGTAATGAGATACGAAGAGTAAGGAGACGGTGGAAGATAGAGCATTGGTGTAAGGTTAGGAGCGGACGGGACACATGATGACTATTCCGGCTGCGTATTGGGCAGGGTGGGGAGCTGTAGGGATCTATGAAGAGTATTGCATTTGGTATAGCCATTGATTATTTTATGAAGGTAACATAGAACGAAGTATATACCTGTTATCGTTGCTTTTATTACCAATGGAAGCGTTATATTTTTTTAAGTATTTTAAAAATTGAAATATATTTGTTGTCACATTAATTTTAGATATTTTCAAAGACCGTAGGAATTTGTGTCCATTTGTAATATAGAATACGTTTTATACTTGCTTTATGCCTCGCCGGCACAGGTGGATTTTATGGTGACGATGGGATAGGAAAAAGTGAGGAGTAGGATGGAAGCGGCCGTGGCCTTACTTAGGATACAGCCGCGGCATTTGCCTGGTGTGAAAATGGGAAATCACGGAAAACCATCTTCTAGGCTACCCGCCAGTGGGGTTCGAACCCACTATCTCTCGAATGTAAGCTGAGAGTTACGTGCCGCAATGCACGCAGCCGCTTACTAGATGTAGAAGTTATCTGTTGCCAAATTTTGTGTGAGTTTAATATTTAGATGCGATTTCAAACAGAGTTTGGCCGTCTGGTGATTTTAAGATCCCAAAATAAGCTCAAAGGACCAAACATTAGTCACCCTAGTGAGCACGCACAGACGGATCGTTAAGCCTCTACAGATGGTCCCGTGCCCAACCGCACGCGCACTGCCTCTACGTGAGCACAAGGCAGTAGCGATCAGTGAGACATTGATATTTCAAGCGGACTGTGTACGTCAACATGGAGGTGACAGAGTGGGAAAAGGGGCAATCGTGTTTGGCCGTGACCGTGGCCATGTTGCTTGATTCGTTGGTGTTTCTCAGCGGACTGTTGAACGTACAGTGGTGTACTACACGTGGCCACCAAATATGTGAGAATTGTGGTCGGGGAAAATCCTCACTGAGAGGGACCGAAGACGCGTTTTCAGGCTTGTGAATCAAAATCGCTTCCAAACCCGACAGGAATTGAGCATTCAGTTAATGAAGGTCCATCCCAACCTGTCAGCGAGAGAACAATGCGACGGGAACTGCATGAAATAGACATTTAGAGTCGGTCACCACGCAAGAGGCCATTGCACACACAGGCACATAAAGTTGCGTAACTTCAATGACCTGAAATAATCCAACATGGCCAGTAGCTGACTGGCGGAACGTAATGTGGTCTGACGAATGTAGTTTTTGCCTGTACTCCAATTACTAACCGAAAGCCAAATGAATCATTTCATCTTGGATGTGTGCAAGGTCAGGTTCAAGCCTCAGGTGAGCCTGCGATGTTTTCGGGGTGTTTCTCGCATCAAGGATTGGGCCCGCTCATTGATGGGACCACTAACATGAAACCCATGTACTTAAAAATTCTGGATTATGAGGTGTATGCTATTGTAACTCTGATTTTTCAAGATGACAACAGCAAAGTCCATCGGGCTGGACGCATATTATGACCGTCCAATGGCAAGTGAGTCAGCTGTTGAGCCATTGAAGGTCATGTTAAAGAAATGATTAACAGGAATTACTCGGAAATACGTTCAGCTGGGTCAATACCTAGAATAACTCGCCCATTCAGACAGAAAATTGGATGGATATAAGATGAGGAATGAAATTCCTAAGCTCAAAACCCCGTGGTCACCGCGTGCTTACAGTCACGAAATATTATCTTATATGTGAGCAGAGATTAGCAGAATGAGTTTACATTCTCAACAGTATTAAGAAGTAAGCCTACTATATGTAATTCAGGTCCAGCGATGTCATGGAGGAGGCCATGAATTGATGCCATATGTTAGAGGATTAAGACGGCGCTGAAGAGGTTAGGTCGATTATATACGTCATAAAGACAATGGTGAATTGTTCCTTTGTACATCTTTCCAGTCAGATGGGATGACGTTATCTTGGAATTCACATTCGAACTGTCAAAACAGATGGAAGAGAGGTTACAAGTCAGTGAGTTGAGCCTAACGTATGGAATGCAGACCGATATTATTAGCATAACAATGTTAATGAACTTTTGTTTTATGAATAATGGTATGGCATAAAAAAACGGAGATTGATGGTTGAACTGATAGTAATTAGCACGTCTTTAAAGGGAACGTCTACGTTCGCAGAACCTAAGAGAAATATTAGAGAACGTGATAAATAAAATAATATTACTGTGTCGAACAGCGATCTGAGGTTTTAATACTGAACAAGGAAAGTTTCGGAAATAACTGTGAGATACGAAGTGTGTTCAAAAAAAGACCGAACTTTGTAAATTGCGCGCAAACCGCAACATTGAGCGAGTTGTGACTGTGGCGGCGCCTAGCGGCAACTTCTGACAACAGACCGCTGCTTTCCGCATTCCATTGCCTGCATTATCAGTTGAGTTAGAGCCTCTGAAGTGATTGCGTGTGCCACATGTTCGTCGAATTCTATAATGAAATAGCTTGAGGAACAACGCGTGTGCGTGAAGTTCTGCTTCAAAGTTGGGAAAACGTTTGTGGGGATGAGACGTGGGTGTACGGTTACGATGTCGAAACCAAAAGGCAATCATCACAGTGGGTGGGGAAAGGTTCTCCTCGACCGAAAAAAGCACGAATGAGTCGTTCAAACATGAAGGTGATGCTGATTGTGTTTTTTGATTGGAAAGGCATTGTCCATCACGAGTTTGTATCCCGAGGCCAGACAGTGAACAAAGAAGTGAACCAGAATGGTTTAACGCATTTGAGAGATGCTGTGCGCAGGAAGAGGCCTGAACTGTGGGAAAACAAATCCTGGATGTTGCACCATGACAATGCGCCAGCACATGCCTCTCTCTCGGTCCGCAGTTATCTGGCAAAACACCAAATTCCTGTTGTGCCCCATCCGCCCTATTCTCCCGACTTGGCTCCAGCAGACTTTTTCTTATTCCCCAAATTGAAAACCACCTTGAAAGGACATCGTTTCCAAGACATTGAAGAGATCAAGGAGAATGCGACGAGGCAATTTCGCGCCATCAAAGAAAGTGCATTCCAGGAAGCATTCCAAAAGTGGAAGAAACGTTGGCAACACGCTGTTGATAGTGCAGGGGAGTATTTTGAAGGGGACAGTCTGTGAAATGATGTAAGCTACATAATAAAGTTTTTCTAGCCACAGTTCGGTCTTTTTTTGAACACACCTCGTATTGTAAAACGCCTGTGTCACTGTGTTAATTTTGTTTTTCTAAGTTTCAGGTCCATGGACTCAAAATGTATGAAGATTTTTCCATTGATGTAATGACGGAAATGAATATGAGTGCTTAAACATTCCGATATCCTAACAGGCCCGGGAGATAATGCCGAAGTGAGGGCCAAAACTATGACCAATGGAGCAAAGGACTGAGAGCGGTGTCTCATAATCTTCACTGATAAGTACCAAGATTTCATTTTTTTTAACCCTATTTTCTTGTAGTTGCATAGCTGTAGAGTAGAATGTACTTTTCTTTCATAATGAAGTGACGTAAATTTAAACAACTTGAGTGACCTAATGCGACTATCATTTAGTGCCCGGTTACTTGTGATAACGGTTATGTCCGACGTTGTAATATTAAGATCATCTATTATACGCAAGATTTAGCTCGTAAATACGTGTCTTACCGCGAGTTACTCGGAATTTTCTTCACGTTTACGGTGAATGGAGGAATGCGGTGTCTTCATTAGTGAACTATACTTGTATTGCACGAATACTTCATGAGGTGACTTTATTTTAATATTTATTTGTAGAAGGTCTTCTGCATGATAATACAATACGTGTTTATTGCGTAGTGGCGAATGTTTCGTGAAATTAGTGTTGCGTTGATTGCGATACATTGGTGATGATAAAAGAGATTCTTCTGGAATGCTTGTGAATTCTCTTGGGTACGTAAAGTGTGAATATGTATGATGTGCCTGAATATGGTGAATAATAAAGACAGGGTCGTCCATAAAGTGTTTTATGATGAATTAATGTTGTTATGGTAAGTGCTTCGTTGAAAAATAGATAATGGGGGTGTGATAAATAATTATTTGAGATTTAGAGATGGATTTAAGCGCTCGTCATACAATTAAGAACCCAGAATAGGCAAGCAATTGTGTCGTTGTTATTTTTGGTGGTGTAAGATGTCCGAAGGTCGAGAGTAGGGATTGTTATATGATCATCGAAACACTGTTTCGCGACGGGATACGATGCAGATACCATTTAATTTGAGGATATGGTCACTAATTAGACGTCTTCAACATTTAATAAGCATAATATGTGTGAAGTAGAAGGTCGTATTTATTGAATTATTGTCACCTGGTAGTAGATTGTATTCTTGCGTAGTTGCTTATAGTATGTTTCCCGTAGATAGCGTGCCTTCAAGATTTTTCTTTCAGGAGGACAGTGCCGGTGGAAGCAGTTACTGTTAATCATTCTTTTGGATCATTGATGATTTTGTAGCGGCTAGATATTGTGTTTTATTTAGGTGGCTGATACGGATTCCTGGGACATGCTGTTGTTGACTGAGTTATGTCGTTATGAGATTCAATTATTATGTGGGTTTTCTACACTGTTTTTGCACTTTATGGATACTTGTATTGAAACTGGTCACCATTAGAGAACTCAAGTTGGTTAGCAATTGGGCAATTTCTGAGATAATGGATAAAATGTAGGGTATTTTAAAGATGAAATCTTGGATAAGTGACGGTAAAAGCAAGTGTAGTATTTGGAAATGTTTTAACATTTTGAAATGTTTGAATGAAATTTTATTCGATCCTATTATTCATTGCGGGCGGACAATTAATGATAAATAATGATGATTTGCCTTCAGCAAGTTCTGTATTCGTTTCCATCAAGTTCGTATTTTCAATCAAGATTTAAATAATGATGGTTTATAAGTATTTAGCCAACAGAGATTTCCGTTCGTCTATCTAGCTATTATCCAATCATCATGTAATGTATTATTGTTGTATTAAGTTAGGTTTGATTTCATTAAATTGGAAAAAGGTCCTTCCAAGAAACTAACATTCGTTTTCTTATTTAAATGAGATATATTTAGCCTTGCGTAGTTTATTGAATACTATTATTACTATGATCATGAACGTCTTGCGTCAAATGCTAGTCAAACTGCATAAACAGTAGTTGAATGTCCATGTCCTGGGTGGAGAATTATGCGTCACGACTGACTTTAGCCGAGGCTTATCACAAAAACCTACGAACCTTCTATATCCCCGGGCAATGGAGGGGTGTAATATGTAACTGGTTTTATTGACACTCCCCACCCAATTACACCTCGATTGGCCTGCAAAGTCACCTGACTTGAACAACATTGAAAATCTGTGCGATATATTGGAACAGCGGGTAAAACTCCGACATCAGCATCTGCTCACTTTGCAGGAATTGCGGGATCAAATACTCGACGAGTGTCTTAACCTGGATACGACTTACCTGAACAACCTTGTGGACTCACTTCCTAACCGAATTCATGCTGTTAACAAGCCCAGAAGCGGTGTTACACGGTACTGAATAATGCTTGTAATGATTTCCCCAGAGATGACGAATTTTTTGTCCGGTTAGCTTATTCAAAACAAAATATTAAATATTGTTACATCAGAAGATGTCACCAAGTATATTGAAATTCGCACTGTTAACATTTCATGAACTGAGCAGAAAAACTACTACTTTTCCTCATTTCATGAAATGGCCGATGACGCTGTACAATTCATGAACTACTGTACATAAAAATTCTCCCAGTTCATAAAATGAGTATTTGTAAAGTCTGAACATACATTGTAACAATTTACATAAGCTTGGCCGCCTGCTCTGAATCATTATCGTCGGACGTTTCTGCCACATTCATTCCACAGCTCCGTTTGTGTATCAGGGGCACAATCTTACAATTCGATTCCACAGATCACGAATTCATAGCCAGGACAGACGGACAGTTTCTTGGATGTGAAAATATCCTCATTTCTTCTTTATTGGATTTAAGTTCCATTAATTGCTTTAACGGCATTTGGAGACACCGAAGTATCATTTATTCTACACCATAATTATGTCCTTTTTGACATGCTGGAATATCTGTCTACACGAGACTGACGTATATGAGCGTCCTCAAACAATATTGCACAGAATCGGGACCGAGCATTCTGTCTTTGGTTCAGCAAGCCAGCGTTTTACTATCTGAGCCACTCATCTCGGGCAAAATGAATGGGTTAGGATGTATCGGAAATACAGCCGCGAGTTTAGGCGTGAATACCAGTACGTCTCCCCTGATTGATGTTAGCGGATTCATCTGAAATGTCCTCTGTACGACTTCACCTACTAACTTCCAATGGCTCTCGAAATCCTGCGGTATCTGGAATTGTTCTCCATAGTCTATCGCGTCGTGATCTCTGATTTGGAATACATCGATATTCTCGTCCACATTCTTGGATCCGGCAAAGACGCGCTATAATTTGCCGCGTCGTAGTCGACAATTGTCTGCCTCAGGTCATCCAGGCTCTTAAGCAGCTCCGTCCAAGGTCACGGCTCAACACTTGATTCTTGCATTACGACAATGCTCCAGCACATCGTGCTAATGTAACAATGGATTTTCTTGCCAGATCAGGGTTGACTGTGCTTGATCACCCTCCATACAGTCCTGATCTTGCACTCTTCGCAGAAGTAAAGATGAAGCTGAAAGGGCGGCGTTTTGCATCCGACGAGGAGCTTCTGGTAGCATGGGATCAGAAGTGTGAAAATGTAACCGAAGAAAAGTGGCAGAGTTGGTTCAGTGACTGGTTTCGACGTATGGAGAAGTGTATTGAGTGTGGTGGAAATTATTTTGAAAAAGTCTAAAGCGTTCACTCACATTGCAAAACTTTCCTAGTGCCTTTTGTATCGGTCGTTTTTAGCTCCATTAATATATCACCTCCTCCCTTGGGGGTCCCAGGGGTGTCTTGCCCCAACAACATTTTTCACAGATAGTAAGTAATATTTGTACCAAATTTAGTTGACGTCTATGCTGGAAAATCCACACATATATCCATAATCTCCATCATTTAGATCTTTTTTTTTACCTTTTCTATCGCCCTATGCCAAAGGGGCCTGAACTTTTCTATCTCACCTCCCCCCCCCCCCCGTCTCGCCACGCGCCCAAAAGCGGGATGAACTTGGACTTAAAAGAATCTGGAGTGGTACTGTTCATCTGAGAGACCCAGAAAACTATGGATTCGACACTATTGTCGATTATTTTTATATCTCATTCGCCCCTCGCCTTCCACGCAAAAAGGGGCAGAACTTGGACTTTTAAAAATCCGCAGTTTTATTATTCATCTCCACGACTCCTAAAACTATGGATTCGACACTATTTTCGATTATTTTTATACCTAAACCCCTGACTAGGGCTAGAGGTGGCTTACCCCACAGTGCTCGTCTTCAGGTAGCAAATAATAATTTTTCAAAATTTGATTGAAATTACTCCAGTGGTTTAGGAGGAGATGTGTCATTTACACACACACACATCCATTTTATATATATTTATATTTATATTTATATTTATATTTATATTTATATTTATATTTATATTTATATTTATATTTATATTTATATTTATATTTATATTTATATTTATATTTATATTTATATTTATATTTATATTTATATTTATATTTATAGTTAAGATTTATTGTGAACACAATAGGCCATGTTCGCCAATCACAATGTTCACATCAGTTGTTACTTGGACGTATCAAACGCACTTCCAGTGACACACAAGTCAGATTTTAAAAACATGAAAGATAATATAATTAATTAATATTGCATTACAGTACTTATTAGTACTTATTAAGATTTAATAGAATACATGAAACAATTTCTAGAAGAGGGAATTTCACTAGGGATGTAATAAATTGGTTAATTGATTTACAACGTTCACTGTCATTTGTTTTTCCTTTTTAAATGTCTTCGTAGCTATTAACTTGAGAAGTACCGAGCTCGATAGCTGCAGTCGCTTAAGTGCGGCCAGTATCCAGTAATCGGAAGATAGTGGGTTCGAACTCCACTGTCGGCAGCTCCGAAGATGGATTTCTGTGGTTTCACGTTTTCACGCCAGTCACCGTAATTAAGGCCACGGCTACTTCCTTCTCACTCTTAGTCCTTTCCTATCCCTTCGTCGCCATAAGAGATACTGGTGCCCGTGCGACGTACATCAAAACTGTAAAACTAAATAAAAGTTGTCGATCACTGGTAGTGATCACAGAATAGGACGTTCAAACCTCGGAATGGTAGTCGGAAGCTTCAAGTGCGGGAATAATGTCCAGTCGACACTCAACATACGATGGCATCATGTAGAATATCTCTGGCGACATATGTGGTGTTTAGCCGACAAAATTAATTAAATCTCAGCCGTAGATCGCCAAATATATGTCCGGTTTACTCTGATAGCGTAAAACGGAACATTCAAACTGGCGCGCAGGCAGCGTAGTTGTGATCAAATCGAAATGCCTGCATCGACTTATTCCGATATGGTGATATTGAACATTCGGCAGTGGATAGAAGAATACGTTTTAATTAGCGCCCTTAAATATTGCACATCACCTTCATCCTTCATAACATTATGTTCATATTAATATTCATCTAATTGTATTATCCCGTTTAGTGTCCGGCTTCATAGCTAAATGGTTAGCGTGCTGACCTATGGTCACAGGGGACCCGGGTTCTCTAGCACGGAGGTTGGGTGTATGTGTTGTATTCATCATCATTTCATCCTCATCATGACGCGCAGGTCGCCTATGTATGTCAAATCAACAGACCTGCACCTGGTGAGCCGAACATGTCTTCGGACACTCCCAGCACTAAAAGCCATACGCCATTTCATTTCCTCCCGTTTTGTGTTGCTTGTTTTACACGTGCTGGATATCAAGCTGGAACTCTTGGAATAGAATTTCCTTTAAACACTGGTGGTGACTACCTCAGAAGTTCACACTGTAGCAGTAATCGTGTTAGCGGATGAGACTCGTGTGACGAAGACTTTGCTACAGTTTGTCTCTAACTGACGATAACTGAGAGAGAAATCGTCTTGTGTACTCTCTTATATTGCATTAAAATGCAGCGAATGGAAACTCAGCAGTCAGTTTAGGAACGACCACACTACTAGTCTTGTATTGTACGTAATTTAGAAGCAAGAATATTTCATTGACGTTGTCTGTATAAATTTGAGCCGTGTGAGATTCTTTGAATGGAAATTTATGACTTTGTTGTTTATATTACTCACAAAAACAAAAACATATCCTCAGAGTGAACGGTAATAAAATGCGGTAGACAATATTATCTGATGATTACAAGACAATTGCTGAGGGTTTTGCGAGTTATAGTAAATTCCCCTGCCTATTCGCAGAACTATGAAGAGTATGATGCCTTAGCAAATGAGAACCAGAATGTACATGGAAAATTGATTTCTTTTCATTCAAAAAATTACCGTATTAGACGAAAAAGCTATATCTATTTCCAAGAGATCTTCATTTGGTGGCCTTATTATCCCATACATAATAAAGGGAGTTTGTGCTGTGTTATCTTACCCGTTAACAATTATATTCAATCCTTGCCTTCGTACTCTAGTATTTCCAGCCAGATGGAAAATTGAAAAAGTAAGTCGTGTTAACATTTTTTGGTGACCGACCAATTTTAAGAAATTATAGGCCACCGAACTCGATAGCTGCAGTCGCTCAAGTGCGGCCAGTATCCAGTATTCGGGAGATAGTAGGTTCGAACCCCACTGTCAGCAGCACTGAAAATGGTTTTCCGTGGTTTCACATTTTCGCACCAGGCAAATGCTGGGGCTGTACCTTTATTAAGGCCACGGCTGCTTCCTTCCCACTCCTAGCCCTTCCCTGTCCCATCGTCACCGTAAGACCTATCTGTGTCGGTGCGACATAAAGCAACTAGCAAAAAAAAAAATATAGGCCTGTTGCAATCACCGCTTCCAGTGTGAAATTGTTCGAGGAGTTCTTATACCAGCCCACCTTTCAGCACATTTTTTTCCATAAATAACTCTCAGCATGGTTTTAGGCCCTGACGGTCTCCCGTAACAAATTTAATGGAATTCACTTATGGAATATCAATTACAACGAGGATGTAGGTCCGAAACTTTATGTTCTTCATTTTCAAAATATTACCGTAGTAGACGTTAAAAAATCGATATCTAAAATGAATCCCAAGAGACCTGCAGGTTATAGTACTTAGCGGTATTATAGTAGTTACTGATTATAGAAACACGTTTACATTGTGGATCACGACATACTTTTAAGAAAATTGGTCTCTTACGGATTTTCTACAAGTATTTTGAACATGTTTTATTATACTTCGATAATCACCAGCAATATGTTTCCTAGATGAGATATGACACGTTCACCTACAATACGCGATCTGGTGTTCCCCAAGGTTGAAACCTCGGCCCTTTGGTTTTTTTAATTAACAGTGACCTCCCATTGTTACTGATCAGTGACCTCCCATTGTGTATAACTGTATTAAATACTATACTTTTCGCCGATTATTTAAATATGTTTAATATAATTCATTCATTACTGGAATGTATAAAGTTATAGGAAGAACTTGACAGTGTTTTACAATGGAGTATGGTAATTCGTCTGCACTTCAACATCAATAAATTCCCTATGGCATTTCGGCAAAATCACTTTGGGTCAGATTAGGTAGGCAAAAATCAGTGAATAATATTTGGAGTTACAGAATCTTAACAATGAAAAATCAGAGAAGTTACCCTCCGCTGGGTTTATTCAGTTATCCCTAATCATGACGAAACATACTCCATACATATTGTTACAATTACTTCAGTAATTTATAAGCAGCTCCAGGACACTGCCCTTGAGGCGGTAGAGGTGGGATCCCTCGCTGAGTCCGAGGGAAAAGCCGAACCTGGAGGGTAAACAGATGATGATGATGATGATAAATTTATAAGTAGCTGTGTTATCACTGAAATAACCAATAGTAAGAATTATTATTTTGCGGAGAATTGTGATCAAAAGTCACTCTAAGAGAAGCTATGTAGCATTTCATCAAGAAAGAAGTATGAGTAACGAAGACGGCAAAACCGTATTGACGACCTTCACTTGAGACTCAAGCATGATAGTAGGAGTGAGGTAACGCGCAGGAAAAAGAATTGGAATGGCTGAGACCGCATGTAAATGGAAATGAATGTGAAGGGAATTCCTTTGGGTGGAACGGACCGAGAAATTTAAGACTGCTTGCAGTACGATCTGATCAGACGAGAGAGGTGTGTAAGTGAAGAAGACTTCAAGTCAGCCGCTCGCAAATCCTTCTCTCTCTTTCTATGTTCCGTGCACTCAGTTAATGAATCGCAAGCATCGCCCACTAAGAATGCGTCTTAATGTTTTTAAAAAAACTACTGAGATTCGAACATATGGTCCAGTTTAGCGTGGCTGAGTGAGACTGGGATCAATTCCTATACGTACCCTCCGTATACTTGTTTCGTTTGAGAATCTGGATCCTTGGTTTCAAAAAGAACTATATGAGAATATACACACAGAGCTGGTAGTGGCTTTAATCAGAATGTGTGTTATCGAGAATGAATATGAAATTACAATCGGATTAAGGTCGTGCCGATACGGATAGGTCTTATGGCAACACAGCTGTATGACCCAAACTGTACAGCCAACTTGCTCGGTTGAATGAATATGAAAAACAGTACGTATGTAATTTATGTATTTATTTTTAATTTAGCAGTGGCGAAGTTAGGGCTCGTGGCCCTTTCTTACACTTCTACCCCGTGGCACTACAGTCCTTGAAGGGCCTTGGCCTACCAAGCCACCGCTGCTCAGCCCGAAGGCCTGCAGATTACGAGGTGTCGTGTGGTCAGCACGACGAAACCTCTCGGCCGTTATTCTTGGCTTTCTAGACCAGGGCGCTACCTCACCGTCGGATAGCTCCTCAATTCTAATCACATAGGCTGAGTGACCTCGAACGAGCCCTCAGGTCCAGGTAAAAATTCCTGACCTGGCCGGGAATCGAACCCGGGGCCTCCGGGTAAGAGGCAGGCACGCTACCCGTACACCACGGAACCGACTCCTTTCTTACACTTAACCACGTAAATTACAGAATAATCTATATAATTACAATCGTAACATTGACTATTTTGGCGGAATTTTCATTCAGTTATCCGTTTCAGGTGTAATAATGACCATCTGCATATTTTTTAGCTTTGATCTGTTTGTCTGAGTTCTTATAACGTGAAAACTACTGGCTATATTCTTACCAAACTTCATATTTAGAATCCACGCTTCCTTGGGCAGGTTTAAGGGACAATACTGTTTTAAATCCCTGAATTTATTGAGGATTTATACGAAACCGAAGCCATGATTTTGCATTCCCACAAAATATACACAACCAAACGTAATGGAAATCTAGCTACCTTAATGAAAATCAATTTATAAAACTTTTCTCTCATGTGCATCGTTTCGATACGAGGATTAATAAGGGAGATATCATTCTTTCTTAGCTTTTTGTCGATTTGCCTACTCGTCCATTTGTTGAGTTCTTATAACTGGGAAACTACTCTATAGTCCGCCTCTGTGGTGTAGTGGTTAGCGTGATTAGCTGCCACCCGCGGAGGCCCGAGTTCGATTCCCGTCTCTGCCACGAAATTTGAAAAGTGGTATGAGGGCTGGAACGGGGTCCACTCAGCCTCGGGAGGTCAACTGAGTAGAGGTGGGTTTGATTCCCACCTCAGCCATCCTGGAAGTGATAAGATAAGATAACTCTTTATTGCCACCCTAGTTTGCACCATCGGTTACAGGCAATAAAGAACATAAAATACACATGAACCCAAAAAAAAAAAAACAATATAAACTAACATACTAGTATATATAATGTAACGCTCTAACTATCTACACTAAAACTATTAACTATGAACCGAAAAAAACCACACACAATAATATAAACCAAACAAAACAATTTACTATCTACTCTACTTATTTAGTGGTGTCCGTGCCGGCGGAATCCAGCCTAGCACTGCACCAACTTGCCTAAAACTATTGAGATGCCTCTGGTATGCGAGGAACACCTCCGCATGTTAGGGCATCCCCTACCTTAATTCTAATGTACTAACCCATATCTACTCTCTACAGCTAACTAAACATAAAGAAAAAGAAACTTTGGCTGCACGCGGCATTCCCTGTGAGGAGAGACCCATCCCACCCAGCACCGCTATCAGCCACACCTCCCGGGTTAGATATTACCCCCACCTATAACTCGTACTTCTCTCCTCATTTTACGTGGCGAATCGTAGAGGCGGTTGCCGGTCCATCATACGATCCGTCACGCATTTATCTACTGATCCGCCTATAATCGTGTCGTCTTACTTCATTCCTGCCACCATCTTGATTCACTTGTTATTCTGTGAGCGGACATGTTTCATCTTTCACCTAGGGATGGAACTGTACCATCCCACCCGTCTGTCTCTTATACCCCCCCCCCGCCTTTCCATCCCCAATCTTCCCCTCTTAGTTCTTCCTTGCCTCTGTCCATCTCTCTTATAATACTTATTCGCTAACTTTTACGGATAATCATCCACTATACCGTATAGTTAATATTTAAACACTATATACAAACGTACTTGTTGACAATTTCCAGTTCCTTGTTCATCACTTTTCTTTCTTATTCTTGCGTCTCTTAGACTAAAGCTACTTCCTAATTGCATTTTTTTCTAGTTGAACTTACATATTAAACCACCGAATTGCCACAAATCAGATCTGTCTTTTCCTTGTTCCTCACATCACTTATCAATCCTTTCCATCTCTAAACACTCCAACAGTTCCTCTTCCTCACGGCCACTCATTACTTATTAAAATTTTAAATCAGTGTTTAAAATGATTTACTATTATGTTATCCAAACACCTTTTCTTGTCCACTAACCCCATAGTTAATATTCAAACACTGTTTACAAATGTATTTGTTGACAATTCTCTAGCTCCTTATTCTTTCATTTCTTTCCTTTTCTTACGACTCTTAGACTAAAACTAAAAACTACTCTCTAATTTTTTTATTATTTTTTTAACATTAGCTACCACCTCCGTTCTCTCACGTATGCAATCCTCTCCAAATATATACAAATCTTCTTTTCATCACAGATTGTACTCCGAACTCCTCTTATTGTCATACATTTTTATATAACCTAGCAGTTTCGTCTACCTCCTTCCTCTCCTTCCTCTGTAACACTCTTTTACCCCTTATTCTCTTAATTTCTTTATAAATCTCATTCTAACCATTTTTAAATATTTGGAAATATTTGTTCCTCTTCCCCATTCTCTGGCCAGCCATACCGTCATCCTTTCAATTTTTTCTACTTTTTCTATCTCCTTTTTACTCAACGCTTTCTTTTTCAACTCTTCTAACTCCCTACATTCGATGAATATATGTAGGTCCGACCATCTTTCTCCACACAGAATACATCTACCCACATTTTCTGTACCTATCCACCCTCTGTTTCTAGGAATTCCAAAAATCCACCAGTATAGACCTCTTTTGCCCTTCCGGTCCTCAACTTCGATTTTCGGGTTCATGGTTTCTAACAATTTGTTTAATACTGATAGTGAGGCTCTTTCTCTACATTCCATTATTAAACTCTGTCTCTCTATATCGGCAACTCTCCTTATAACCCTTCTCCATACCCATTCTTTCTCCTCTCTCCACCTCTCATATCCTATATCTCCTAACCCCAGTTTTCGTAATTTATTTTTGCACTTATTTACCCAATACCTCTCGTTCTCCATATTTTTCTGGAACCTATATGTGTCTTGTACTAAATCCCCTCCCTTCCCTTCTTCCAATCTCATCCAATACTTCATCACCCTCTTGGCTATAGTAGTGTCTATCGATTCTTTCCTGGAAGTGGTTTTCCGTGGTTTCCCACTTCTCCTCCAGGCGAATGCCGGGATGGTACCTAACATAAGGCCACGGCCGCTTCCTTCCCTCTTTCTTGCCTATCCCTTCCAATCTTCCCATCCCTCCACAAGGCCCCTGTTCAGCATAGCAGGTGAGGCCGCCTGGGCGAGGCACTGGTCATTCTCCCCAGTTGTATCCCCGACCAAGTGTCTGAAGCTCCAGGACACTGCCCTTGAGGCGGTAGAGGTGGGATCCCTCGCTGTGTCCGAGGGAAAAGCCGACCCTGGAGGGTAAACAGATGATGATGATGATGAACTACTCTATATATTTCTACCAAACTTAATATCGGCCTTTGTGTAAGTATAAGGGACAATATTATTTCTAAATCCCGGACTGGTTTGGGTGTTTATAGGAAGTCGAAACAGTGAATTCCCCCCTCCCCCACAAAATACACATGACCAACATTAATGGAAAATTAATGGAAATCAATTAAAAGAAATATATTTATCATGATAGGAGGATAATAAGGGATATATCATTAGTGGACTGTTTTACAGGCTGTCATGTCATGTCAAATTTCGTTAAATGGTTTAACTAAAGAGTCATTTTACTCTTACCGATAGAACAGATAATAAGGGAGGTTATCGTCAACGATTAGTTTCATGAGCCTTCAGCCTCAGTGCCACTCCCGGTTTCAGATGAACAGTAAAATGTAACCGAGAAATAGAGGGAATTACGCACAAAATAGAACCAGGAACTTTATCGTTCAATAAACTCTGTAAATGAAAACTTACAACCTGTTTCCCAGTCATTGACCGGGTCAGGGATGTAATGCATGAAGCATACAGAGGCTATCAGTACGATGGCGTCGCCACTCCCACAGTGATTTATTAATGACTGATAGATGCTATAAAATGAGAATGGAGAGTGTTGCTGGAAGGAAAGATGACAGGGAAAACCGGAGTACCCGGAGAAAAACCTGTCCCGCCTCCGCTTTGCCGAGCACAAATCTCACATTGAGTGACCGCGATTTAAACCACGGCATCGTACGGTGAGAGGCTGACGCGCTGCCGTCTGAGCCACGAAGGCTTCTACCCCATTCTGTCTCCACTTTGTTCAGCTTTATGGTACTTCACGTTATTGCCACGTGATTTCGTAGAAGAGTATCAGTGAATTCAAGCATATATCTCCACATACATTCACGAAGGGATCGTGAAATCGATTACCAATTCCAGTGCGAAGAAATGGTACATATATAAAGGAAATGCATTCTTCTCTTATAAAATCAAACGTAATTAAACTAAATAACAGATTTGGAGAACATATACTGTAGAAAAAAAGCAAAGCTCAGCAAATAAAATAAAAAGAAATCCGGAGATTAAAAGTAAAAAACGAAAGAGAAAAACATGTACCATATAAACTGAAAAATATAAAAATATAAGCCAATGGGTCCGCCTCTGTGGTGTAGTGGTTAGCGTGATTAGCTGCCACCCCTGGAGGTCCGGGTTCGATTCCCGGCTCTGCCACGAAATTTGAAAAGTGGTACGAGGGCTGGAACGGGGTCCACTCAGCCTCGGGAGGTCAACTGAGTAGAGGTGGGTTCGATTCCCACCTCAGCCATCCTGGAAGTGGTTTTCCGTGGTTTCCCACTTCTCCTCCAGGTTAATGCCGAGATGGTACCTAACTTACGGCCACGGCCGCTTCCTTTCCTCTTCCTTGTCTATTCCTTCCAAACTTCCCATCCCCCCGCAAGGCCCCTGTTCAGCATAGCAGGTAAGGCCGCCTGGGCGAGGTACTGGTCATTCTCCCCGGTTGTATCCCCCGACCAAGCGTCTGAAGCTCCAGGACACTGCCCTTGAGGCGGTAGAGGTGGGATCCCTCGCTAAGTCCGAGGGAAAAGCCGACCCTGGAGGGTAAACAGATGATGATGATGATGATGATAAGCCAATGGATAAACAGAAGACAATACATAATAAAGTAACGGAAACACAATAAGCAGTGATCTATGCACATGAGACAAAAGGTAAATATTATGTATATTTTCTTCAGTTGTACAGTAACCGGGCGAGTTGGCCGTTCGGTTAGGGACGCGCAGCTGTGAGATTGCATTCGGGAGATAGTGGATTCGAATCCCACTCTCGGCAGCCCTGCTTGTCCGTGGTTTCCCATTTTCTCACCAGGTAAATGCTAGGACCGTACTTTAATTAAGGCCACGGCCGCTTCCTTCCCACTCCTAGCCCTTTCCTACACTATCGTCGCCGTAAAACCTGTCTGCGTCGGTGCTTCGCAAAGCCACCAGTAAAAAAAGAAGTTGTACAGTAAAAAGGCAATGTTGCTAGCCTTCATACCACAATCACACAATCGCAAGCGAGTAACAACAATTTGTTATTATTCATAGTTTTTAATTCCCAAACAGTATACATATACATACATACATACATACATACATACATACATACATACATACATACATACATACATACATACATACATGCATACATACGGAGAAAGGTGGCCAAGCAGTTTGGGCCACATAGCTGTGGGCTCGCATTCTGAAAATGGTGGAATCGAGCCCCCCATCAGCAGCCCTGAAGAAGATTGTCCATGGTCTCCCAATTTCACACCAAGCAAATTTTCTGGATTCATTCTTTAATTAAGGCCACGGTCGCTTTCTTTGCTTCCTTCCCTTTCCTGCCCCGTCGTCAGTATAAGACCTGTCTGTGTCAGTGCGACGTAAATCAAATTGCAATAGGAAAACATACATTCGTGGATAACACACGTCAGCACGCAAATATGAAGTTACTGAATATTACAGCAAAATTCCTAAAAGTGTTTTCATTAATGAATTGAGAAATTAGGCCTTAAGGAAATGGTTGAGTAAAAGGGATCAAACTACGAAAGGTTCAATAACAAAATATTCTTTTTCAATGTAATAGACAGACTCTCCCAACAATTTTATTTTTACGCCAAATTTCATCGCTATGGTAACATGTCATGGAGAATTAAGAGCTTATTTTCATCGTTTCAAAATGTTAGATAGTCCTATATGTCCATGCAATGCCAGTGATCGAACTCTTGATCATTTATTACTTCATTGTGAATTATTTGAAAGAGAACGTAGCGATTTAATTAAATATATTTTAGGTACAGATGCATGGCCGAAATTTAGTATAAAATTATTTTAAACGATTCTTAGGTTTCACGAACTGAATTGTATTTCAACAACTGCGAAAGAAGTATATAACGGTAGTCCTATTACATTGCATTACTTTTCGGATAATTATGTGACGTAGCATTTGGCTCACATATGGGTACTGGGTGGGCCAATGTTCGTGTAGAGTTTGATGATTCTATCTTTCCTGTAAGTGATTGAGAGTATGAATTATGCATGTAAAAATTCCAAATTTACTTAAAATCGAGAACTAGAGACGAATCTAACCTATAACGATTACAGATACGACAAAAAGTCATAAGACCAAGGTTGAAGATCACACCAAATTGAACGGAGATTGTGCCATCCGTTATGTGATAGAACTTCCCGTTTATCCCACGAAATACCCCGAAACGAAGGTCTGCACCATCATAAAAATTGCCTCCATATTTCGATATTCTTCGGGGATAAAAAGTGAAAAATTTAAAGATCCTAAACGTTTTCCGCCCGTATACAGGCTAAAACGTATAATTTTGCCAAATTCCAATTGCTCGTCTGGCAGATTATGCCGCAATCTCGTAATTGGGTGAGGGGGGTAAAAATTTGGACTTTCAGGAAACTACGCCAAAAATATGCAGATGGGCATTATTATCCCTCAAACAGGTAGCTATACTAAAATTTCACAGAAATAGTCAATGTACAGACACACACAATCGTTACGATTTCATTTTCATAGATATATAAGGAATCTGCTCGACGTTCAACACCTTTTCCGCTGTGTCCACTGGACTTAACCTGCAAAACAGACCGTTCATGACATCTCACTTATTAATCTTCCTGTCGAAAAATGCACATGACAAAAAAGGTTTTAGAAATGGGTTTCCTATAAGGATTGTATATTTCCATTGAGTTTGGTTGTGTATATTTTGTGGAAGTGCAAAATCACGGTTTCAGTTTCGTTTAAACCCCCAGTCAGTTCAGGGATTTAGAAACAATGTTTCCCCTAAAACCTATCCAATGACAGGTGGATTCTAAATACGAAGTTTGGTAGAAATATATTCGGTAGTTTTCAAGTTATAGAAAGACAGACAAACAAACAACAAAACTAAAAATTGTGCAGATGGTCATTATTACACCTGAAAGGGATACTGTACTGAAATTTCGCCAAAATAGTCAGTGCACAGACACACAGTCGTTACGATTTTATTTATATAGAAGATAACAGGCATCCAATTGTAAATGTATCGTAGATGTCATTAGAAAGTTAAATTTGTAATAAAGGATGTAGTATTACTGTCATGTAATGTCGCATTCTGTAAACAAATGGTTAAAAATATGCATACATACATACATACATACATACATACATACATACTGAAACCGTACAGTGTCCTGTCCAGCTCATGGGAATGATATGTGCCTTTCTACTCCATTAAAATTACTCCTAAAGGTCGCGTCATTGGTAGCAGTATGGGCGATGGGATCGAGCGGCGTCCGGCCAGAACGGAACCCGCGAAAGAGCGCCTGCAAAACAAAGGGAAGACAGAGCAAGAGCCAAGCCCCCACGGAAATACCCTCTCAATTTGCGGAGAGAGATAGAAGAGGACGCGATGCTGGAATAGTCAGATACGCCCCGAGGTGTGGCTTAGCTTCCCAGAGTTCCAAACTAACATAAGGAACTTCCGGTTTTTTTATGCACGTGTCACGGGTGCCAACGTCGGATTTTGGCGCGTAAAAAGGGGATGATATTTTGATCCAGACATAGGAAAATTATGTGAGACGCACCATTGAATAGAGCGGAATTTTCTGCGGTTCCCAGACTAAAAATATGTAATAACTTATTCAGGGGAAGAAATGAGGTCACCAGCTGTCCAGATGTAACATATCGCTAACACATGTGAATACAACGGCGTCACCCAAGCTAAGAGTCGCGCTCAAAAGATGACTCCACCCCCCAAAGGACGCTATGAATTAATCAAAGGCGGGAAGCAAATTGCATAAAAACTGCCGATCGTAGGTCCAGCACGCCTTACTCAAATGAAAGAGCAGATGGAGGGCCACAAGATGCACTATTTAAATTTCTTCAATTCTTGGTATGAAAGGAGCTCTTGTTCTTAATGAACCGTGAACGTTTACGCCCCCAGGCTTCCGGCGGGTAAGATAATATAGGCCGGGCAGGCCATCGCAGAGACGGTTGTTCTTTGCGGGTCGTTGAGAAGGACACTGTGTCCCGCGGTGCTCCAGTTTACAGTCCGAAACCATTGACCGCTTGCTGAAAGTGCTATTGTGTTCATCGCCTTTGTGAAGTGTAACGGGAGGCCAAACGAGCCTAGGTGAATTGTCTCTGTGCTGCGTGTCAAACTAGATAATCCGCGAGCATAATTTACAAACAAGTAGCAGAATACGGCTGAGACAGTGCCGGCTTTAATGAGTCAGTGAAATTCATAATTTGGTATCACCCAAAGTGTTACTCTGAATCAAGGGGCTCGAGTCTCGTGAGCCACCCCATCCCTGCTGTGAACGCGCCCGCCGTGATTTGAAAGACCGTCTTATTCGTGGTGTAAACTCTGGAAATAGAGGCCGTGTGACGAGTGTAAAGTGTCACCCATTTTGGATTACTGTAAGATTTCAGCTGTGAACGAGTTTCCCAGGATGTCGGACTTGTATGGACCAGGGATGAAGGACTGCACGCCCGCCACCAACCGCGTGTTCATGCAGTACTAAGAACTTCACCATGGGTCTCCCGTGGAAGGAGAAACAACGGCCACCAAACAGATGAGTGATGTCCAAATCTAATTTCTAAGCATGATAACATAACCGGGGGATAGGATTAGCTTTCTTTGTAAATATCAAAATGTTGTAAGATAATGCATGTCCTATATGGAAATTTTATTGATCTTTATAATGTTGGAGTAAATTCAAGGGAGCTAAATTCCCGGACGACTCATTTTTTTTCTTAATGATTAGCTTATCGTGAGGGTTATATTTTTAGTAATATGTAGAATGTCCTAGCAAATATGGGAACAAGGTTAGGAGAATATTTGAGTTTCCCGTAGGGGTGGCTGGAACAATAATGCTGGCGAGCAGGGAAAACCATGTCAAAATGTTGGTAGTTACTGTCCCACGTGGCTGTTGTATATGCCAGGGAAACTCATGGGTCAGTCAGACAATGCATGCCTAGCGTACACATATAATCAGTGCATGTACAGCAAGAGAGGAGAAATCACGACCGGGAGAGGTATATGTTGTGTTATTTAGGTAGGTGTGAGGGACCATGTGCAAATCTCCCGTGATTTTTGATTAATTGGCCAGAATGGTTTGGAGTGTTTTTTTCTAATCTATAGCCGGGGTGAGGCCCAGAGGCAGGAGTCCCTAATCTTTGGTCAGAAGATTTAAATATAAGTATATTTCCTGTGGCAGGAACGAGGAGTCATGAGAGCCATATGCCCAAGGGAAGAAGATACGCGATATGAGACGTAGTGAGAGGGCCGAATGCCCGAGGAATTTACGATGAGATGAGTTAGAAGTGCTCGTGCCCACAGTCGACGTTCAGCGTTAATAATGAGAAGGGAGAGAATAAAAGAGTATTTCATGGGAATTCCACGATAATATGAATAAACAAATGAAGTGGGCCATGGATATATGTCCCCGAGATGAGAGGGTGGACGTGTGAGGGAGAGAAGAATCTGGCGTGGCCAATGAATGAGAAATGGCCGTGCGAAGTGAATGGCCGCCCTCCTTTTTTTTTGTGAATGTCTGGCTCTCGCCCTCGTGACAGAGGGATCCCGTTGCACCATTGTGTTAAGACTTGGAGCCCTGGGTCTACCCGTGCTCTTCTGTTTGGTTTAAATGGCTTAGCTAAGAATACTTGTATAATGATAATATCATGGTGATTTTAAAAGGTATTTAAAAAATAAATGAGTAGGGATCTCCCCCAGATATCTGGTGATATGAGACTGTAGCTATTCTAGGGATCTATAGAAACCCACAGTACCTCTCGGTCGGGAGTCGGCCAGTTCGACTCCGGATTATGATGGCGCCCTTGAGCGAGCTGCTCCAGGCTTGCGCCTTGGGCCGGAGACAGTGATAACCATGCTGTTTTCTTTCTAGGAATGGCTCTCCTTTGTGCATGAAGTGTATATATCTGTATATCAATGTATGTTTCGCAATTATGTGCATATATTTTTGAGTTCAAACAGAACCTATGTGCACGTTGTGTGGTCTTGGTGATAGATGAGGAGTCCGGGGTTTAGATAAATGGTATGTGTGTTTGTTTGTGTATCATGCAAATGTTTCTTTTAATATGATAATTATGTAGCGTAGGCCCCGGTATGTTCGTGCTAAGAACAACAAGTAATTTGTGAATAGGGACATCAGATCATCTCACGGTGTGATCGACAGAATAATATAAAAATTTCATGAACGGTCTGAACTAATGAGGAAAGATGAACGATAGCAAGTCGCAAAACCTCAATCATACCGTTATGCAGACGACGCCCATGGGCGATTCATATTTTAAAGGGATCATTATTTGCTTTTCCTCCCATATGTGGAGAGTTCATTGTATAGAGCTGTGTCAACTTCTTTAATATTGAACCCTTGAACTTACCATTCCATCGTTGGTCGGCCACGGCTGCCATAGTAGAACAATTTAGCACTCTTAAATCTTGGGTCGTTGCGGGAATAAATTCGGTCATGATCTTAACCAAACGATGGGGTTCAGAAGAAAGCCTAACTACTTGAAATGAGGAGCAAAAATGTGCTTACTAACTTTTATTAAACTGAAAGAGCACGATAACATCGTTAATTTAATATGCATTCTTGCCACAAAAATATAGAAAAATTTAATTATTGATTTTTGAAAAGTTCCAAACACAGTCACATTACATAACGTCACTTCGTTTCTTCCAATGTCGAAGAGTTGCTTCAGAGAAGCTAATATGTTAGTGGACAGCGAAACTGAAAAACTGAAAAAGGGAAGACCTGAAAACCGGGCACCTATTATTCCAAACGAGAACTGAGAGTTAATCCACACGATCCGTGGAAAATCTGACTTTCAACAAGTAGAACGCCTGATTTTCTCTTAATTAAGGTTATCCACCAGTCAAATACCCTTCACGGATACGGAACATCCGCCGAATGGACCCTTAATCGAACCAAACTGACTATCAGTTGCTTTGGATAGGTTGCGAAATATTATGGGAAAGCATGGTGTTCACTACACGTTAATGGCATCATTCACAATTGAATCAAATTCCACCATGTATTTGTCATTCATGACACCCTTAAGTGATAAGGTAATCCCGATGCTAAACGTGCATCACCCCAAACAGCTGTTCGGAAGGAACCAACAACAACATGATCCGGGAGGATCTTACGTTAAGTCGTTCTAAAGGAACAAAACTGCGAAATGCAGGAAACACTTACTAATCATGCATTTAGAAGAAATGCCAAACACTGAAGTTAATCAAAAAGTGAAAAGTCACTTGAAAATTTTATTATTGAACCGATTTTCAGGTTAGAAATGGGTTTATTATGCTTAATAAATTTACCAGTCCACGCTAAAATTTACTACAATTTTAAGGAATTCTTTCCCTTGACAACAATGCTACCAGTACAGATCTCTCTATTTACTGTCTGTCCCAACACACTACCGGTAAAGTGATTACTTACTTACTCTAACTATGAATACGAATGAAAATACGACAAGATGAAAATAATATAAATTACTGGCTGACGAATCGAAACCGCATTCGCAACTCAAGTCTCACTCTAAAACACTAAGTGTCAATATGCACACTATCAAATGAAAACAGACGTCAAGACGAGGAAACAATAAAGTCTGTAAAAATAAATTAACATCTCGAAGTCATACAGCTTAACACGCACGAAGAAACATGGTAAAAATATTTAATCTAGATCGGGTCGATGTCCCACACTTGGACAGCCCTCGACTCGTCTGATAGCAGTCCCGTTATCTCAATGAGAGCTTCGCATAGACCCTCTACAATAAATCATATCGCACTGTAATGGCCACCTTCCTCCAGGCCACTTCACAAAAGAAACAAAAGAAAAAATCTAAACTGAGACTTGAGTGTGTACCGCTACCATCCCAGACCTATCGTCGGGCTCACTTGAAATCTGTACACCCTAAACCTAATCAGTATATACATGATGCCTTCCAAATCCTATCGTCGGGCGTGACCTAGGACGTCTCATCATCAATGACTCCAAGAATAAACACGTGACGTCCTAAATCTATCGTCGGGCGTCAAAGTGGGTCGTACTACGCCTCCCTTAACATATCAGGCGAAATGCAATTCTCAAACAACTCTGATATTTAACACTAGATTTCGTCAAACAAATACGCACGACAGAACCCACGTCTCTATTATCAAATGAATGCAAGTCGAAATACTGCAAGTGTCTACCTCTCAAAAAATACAGTAAGTGTCTACATCATTATAATACGTGAACTCAAAAATAAATAGACGTGACGAACGGTTCTCCACCTCGAACACAATCTCAGCCTGTGCACTGACGTGTTAGGGAAGCAAATGAAAATTCCCAACACACGTTTCCCCTTTTAGTGGATGCCTTCAAAATAATAATCATCACCATCGCATTCGAAATTCTCAGATCGCCTATCATCAATTCCAACCATCTTATCCATGACCTCTCCAATGAACAAATTAAATATAACCCAACCGTGTGTCCAAAGTGCTCTTTGATCCTGAAGATCGTTCATTCTCTTATCATCCATGCGGGCTTTACGTAACCTAGATCACTGGATGTGTACTACCCAGCCTCTAACATTTTACAAGAGTCGTTTTCACTTGGAATCTTTCTATAAATTTCACAATGCTTCACATCATAGTCATCTCAAATTCGGATTGATTGCGGAAAACAATACAGCCTGCCTCACACAGCCTGTCCCTAAATACTTCCTCTACAAAAATACAGCTTGTCTCAACACTCTTTCTCCTCGCTTTCCAGCGGTATTACTTCCATCTATCTCGTCTCCACATACATATCAATTCATCGCTCTCAATTCCTTTTCCTTCAAGATCCTTTTTCATACATCGATCCCCTGGTGAAAACGACAACCATTATTAAACACATCTCTTACTTTACTATTATTAAGACTTTCGGACCTCAAGAATCCAAGAGCACACATCGACCTTTCGCAATTCAAGTATACATGATGTCTCAAAATTTCCTTCCCATTAACGACTGTGACTCTAACAAATTTTATTGACATTATCTAAATATGCCTACGATCCTTGTAAAAATAACTGGTTAAATGTAATTTAACAGAGAGGAATTTCCTTATCCCGCGGTAAACATTATTATTATTATTATTATTATTATTATTATTATTATTATTATTATTATTATTATTATTATTATTATTAACCAGCATGTCTGAATGCAACTGACACCTGAAATTACAATATTCGCCACGACAAATTTACACTTATAACGTTCACAAATCCGCACTTTGAATGATATCTCATCTCAACACAAAATTTTAAGCATCGCATGTTACCGTTCTTGACATGAACTTTACACACTGAAATTTTCACACGCTGACCAAATTTTACAACGCCTTTCGCCTGATAATTACGCATATCACCCGACAATCATCTGGAAAATTTTGTTAGGACAGACAGTAACTAACTAACTAACTACAACATAATGTAAAATAGACAGACCTGCACATTGGTGACATTCTCAGCATTCTGATTACATCATCTCCAGCAACCTCGTACTTAGCCACTCATTTTCACAGATAACATTTTCATTTTTAAAAACTCACTCATCCAAACACTACCCTTCACACACACACGAGATTAAAATTACCATAAATAATGCACTTTCTTTGTAACTTGCACCACGAACTTCCCTCGTTCTGCAGTCGGCTATAACTGTCTGATGCGTCTCCCAGAGTGGTTTCTCTCCCCGTTGTTTCAACAAGAACAGGTGTTCGGCCGATAAGGGAGTCGAACTATTTTTGAATCGCTTCCCCCAGACCTTCTTCACTTACAAGAGTACAGGAAATGATAACAATAAAATCTGCTGTGTATTTTTCAACCAGCCTACACCTTCCCAGTTCGTCCGCAAACGTTCACAGCTTCTCCAATCACTTTTCTTCTTAACTAAATATATGGACTTTAGCCACGAACATGTATTGAATTATTGTCGGTCAATCTGGCGCGAATTTCTAATGACGACGGGCACAAGCTCCCGCGGCTTCAAGTTCCAGATCGACACTGCAAAATCTACGGTGGGGGGTTTCTTTTATAATTTCCGGAAGGACGCTATCCCCTCTATGAGGCTTGGTTGTGAAATCTGCCAAATTTGCTTCTAATAGACCAATTTTGATAAGATTTGTCCCAGAACTCCGGACAGACTTGCACTTATGTTCGATGTTAATTTTATAATTTTCCTACACTCACAACCGGAGAAATAAATTGTTTATGCCCGTGCGTTTCGCGCGTTTTCTTCCTTCCATGACCTTGGCACGTGTAGCTAGTTCGCTGGTCTCACGCTACCATGTACTTGGGCTTAAATGCACTCAAAGTTTTCCCTGGGGGCTCTGTCTTCACAGAGGGTGTATGAATAATTTTGCTTCTTTATTTCATCCTTTACTATGTTATCAAAATCCCTCGTGGTGCAGAATTCCATTAATTTAGAGAATTGTCGGGCACTCGAGCTCCACCGAGGTGTCCCGGCAATCCACGAGCTCGCTTTGGGTACGAACCTCCCCACGCGACATCGGGCTCTTGGGAGCGCAAAATGGCTGCCCTCAAACATACAGTAGTTTCTGAATACCAAATAAATATTTGTGGAAAATGAAAATTTTTCTCACCGTAGAATTATGGGTTCATAATCCACCTACAACGACGAAATGTTTACCCAGAAAGGGGAAATATTTAAACAGATATATTCCTTCAAAATCCTAAATTGTACATGGGAATTTTGATACAAATGAACCATGATTCTACGTAAAATTTCCCAGCCGATCTCACTCTTGACGTAGGGCTCTGTTACTTTCACGTATTTCCCTGTTTTCTTCTTCCAACAATAGAATTGCGTTACAGATATCATCAACAAAGTCTTCTCTTAAGAATGAACATTGTAAACATTCAGCGTCTTCCTCTTCTTTACTCCCACTGCTTGCCTGTCCTTGGAGTGGTGCCTCGACCTGTCTTCCTCTCGACGTGACGATCATATTTACGGGTTGTACTTCTTCTTCTTCTTCTTCTTCTTCGGTGACCATTTCCCCAGCTGGTAAGACTGCGTCATCCTGTAGTGGAATTCTTTCTTCTGCTCTATGATAGACCTTTAAGTTGGCTGCATTGAATATAGCTTCGCTGCTGCCATCCAGACTCTGAATTCTGTAGGAATTGTTCCTGAAACTTTTGACCACCTTGAAAGGCCCAACATATAAGGGAGCAAATTTAGCATAGATGTTTTCCTGCGGTTTTGACATCATGGGTCTCCTAACAAGCACCAATTCGCCTTCCTCTAAGGGACGGTGGAATCTCCGGTTCCTCACCCTGCGCAACCTGCGGTCTGCCTGCCGACGTAGATGTTCTGCCGTACTTTGAATGCATAATTCCTGTGACGGGCGGGGATCGATGGGACACTGGATGACACTATGCCAGGATCTCACAGGATACCTATTGAAGTGCACTATAGATGGAATCCTCCCAATAGATTCGTGTATGGTGTTGTTTACACAAGTTACTATCAGGGGTAGCACATCAACCCACTTGAAATGCTCTTGGGCGCAATAAATTCTACAGAATTTTGCAATTACTTGCATTACCCTTTCGCTAGGATTTCCCTCAGGATGTCTCACGCTGCTCAGGATGTGGTGAATTTCCATATTCTGAAGGGCAGTTTTGAACTGTGCAGAGGTGAACTGGGGACCATGATCTGTTAGAAGGAATTTCGGTGTGCCCATTTCCGGAATGATATTTCGGGAAATACACCTCAAGACTAGCTTGGTGTTAGCTTTTTGCATGGGAAATAGAGTCGTATACTTGGAGAAAACATCGATGGTTACCAGCACGAACTTGTTCCCACGCTTTCCCTTCACGAGCGGCCCATAGATATCCATCGCGAACAGCTCTTTAGGTTGTGAAGGTAAGAGAGGAATAGGCGCCTGCCTGATCAGATAAGGGTTTGCCTTGACCCGTTGACATGTATCGCAGGTGATGATGATGTCTCTGACATTTTCCCTCAGATTTACCCAGGTGAACGTTTCTTGGATGGTTGACACAACCTTATCAATCCCTCCATGACCAATAACCCTGTGTACGTGCCAGATTAATCCCTTTCGAAGCTGCGGTGGTACCAAAATTCGGGATTTCACGTGATCGCTGTCCACGAATTTTACCAACATGTTATTCACGTACAAGTAGTTATTTGACAATTTCTGGATGGCAAAGTACCGTGGATCGTCAGCCGGAAGTGTCCCTCGGAGGAAAGAAATCATTTTTCCGCAGAAAGGATCTCTCAATTGCAAGTCTCCCAATTGTCTCAACTCTGATAGGAAATCGTGGTCTTCCTGAACTAAGTCCAAATGATTCACGGCGTGTTCTTCCTCATTAGGGTTTCGGCTTAACAGGTCTGCCAAGATGTTCGATTTTCCCGAACAGTGCTCAATTTCGAAGTCAAATTGTTGTATGAACAGGGCCCACCTAGCCACTCGTTCACTAGCGACAGCTGTTTTCATTATAAAGGTCAGCGCCTTGTGGTCGGTTTTAATGATTATGTGAAAACCATAAATCATTTTCCTCCAATGTTGCAATGCCTGAACAATAGCCAACATTTCCAATTCGGTCACGCTGTATTTGACTTCGTGGGATCTCAACTTTCGGCTATAGAAGGATAAGTAATTCCTATTATGAGGCTGGTCCAAACATTCCTGATATAGGAGTGCCCCGATTCCTACGGTCGATGCATCAGTCTGTACGATAAAGGGTTTCTCGAAATCCGGATACCCTAGCTTAACGCTGTTTAGCAAGAGCTCTTTGGTCTTCCTGAAGGCCTCTTCGTGCTCGTGGCTCCATTTCCACCTGTTATTCTTATGAAGCAAGCTCTGCAGTGGGGCTACAACCTCCGTGTAATTCATGCAG
Organism: Anabrus simplex; assembly: GCF_040414725.1. Classification (NCBI taxonomy): domain Eukaryota; kingdom Metazoa; phylum Arthropoda; class Insecta; order Orthoptera; family Tettigoniidae; genus Anabrus; species Anabrus simplex. The sequence goes on from NC_090270.1 coordinate 328,865,962, forward strand.
TGGTCCGAAAAAAAATTGCACATTCCAAGGAATTGCCTGACATTCTTAATTTTGAGCGGTCTTGGGAACTTGTCTATGGCTTGGAGCTTCACCGGGTTCGGGCGAACTCCTTCACCATCAGTGACATGGCCGAGAAATAGGACTTCCTTTTGACAAAAATGTGATTTCTTCAAGTTGATTTTGAAACCTGATGCCCTTAAATTCTCCAGTAGTTTCCTCAAATCCCTGATATTTTCCTCAAAACTGGATGAAGCTAGCAAGATGTCATCGACATACCGAGTTGTAGCGGCTTTAACTTCATCAGTTAGACCTCGATCTAGGGCGCGTATGAGAGCTGCACCGGCGGTTTTCAACCCAAAGGGGAGACGATTGAAGACATACGTCTGTTGGTCAAAAAGGAAGCCAGTAAACAATTTAGACTTGAGTTCCAAACCGATGTGATGATACGAGGATGTCAAAACTACGCTAATAAAACGTGATTTTCCTCTGAAACGTTTGATAACCTCTTTAATAGGAGGGGCATGATCATGCTCGGGGACTAGGCGTTCGTTGAGGGCACGAGCGTCCAAACACACGCGCAGAGACCCGTCCGGTTTTTGAACCCCGACCAACGGATTCAAATATGGAGTGGGCTGCTTGGAAATTAGCCCGTTCTCCTCCATTTCCTTAATAATTTTTGCAGCTTGCGCATAATACTTGTCCGGTATAGGATACGGTCTCCTCTTAAACGGTGTCCAATCCGTAACAGCTAGTGCATATGTGAAATTAGGGATTAGACCCGGTTTGGAATCGAACACAGATATATATTCCATTAAGAGATCTCTAAGTTTTTCCTTCTCTTCTACAGTACCAGGGCATTCCGCGACCTTTAACCCAACTAAGGCCTCGTAATCAGTGTCAACCTCAGCTTCCAAGACGTCATGTAACTCTTCATGATGAATCCCTTCGTCATCTACACTGTCAATTTCACCAGCGACTCCCTCTAATGAATTTACAAAGTCTACACATTGGGCCTCCTCTTCGCCATATTCTAATGTTCTATCTTCTCCCAATTCCTCGTTTAGTGTAATGACTTCTGCTCCCTCTTCTTTCCTGAACTTTATCTGATTCCTGCTCAAATCAATGACTGCGTTGGTCTCACGGATAAAATCAGCCCCTAAAATTACATTGTAGTGCATTTTGGACATGACTACGAATGCATGAGCGAAAGTTGAATTTCCAATTTGTACGTCCAAATAAGTTTGTACCTTACAAACAGCAATTTTGTCAGGAATGACCCCTCGAATTTTTACATTTGACACCGGAATAATTGGCAATTTATTTCGTTGTCTCAAATCGTCGAAAAGAGCTTGGGAGATGATGCTGATACTGGCCCCGGTATCTACCAAACTTTTGACATGAAAATTACAGATGCGGACATTTATTAAAGGCAGTTTCTTTACTTGATTGCTCTCCTGTTTTAAGTGGTCTTCCACCAAGTCATCAGAGGTAATGATCCACGAATCTATCTGTGCGACCACCCACTTATCTGACGTCTCTCCTTCAGAATCTGGGATGAGAGACTCTGAAAAATCTCCTACTGGGAATTTGAAGTTTTTTTTTCTATCAAGAGTCGACATTGACTCTTGCTCGAAATTCGGCGCAAACGGGTTCAGACCGGAGTTTCGTTGGTCTTGTCTATGTGCCTTCTGGAATTCCAAACTTTCAGCCCCGAAACAATCGGTGTTGACGTCCTGGCGCTGTATAGCCCCCTGCCATTTTTTCCTTTCGTGGTCCTTCCTTAACCCGTCGGTGTACTGAACACGTTCACGGTACCGTTCATCCTCATCACGGCGGAAGTTCTGGGTTCGATTATTTCCCCAGTCCCTGCGGTTATTAAGTCCATTCCTGAAATTCCTCTGGTTTTCTCTGTCCCCATCGTATCGCCTCCAGTAAGGGTTCCTCCTTTGTGGATAATTCCAATTACCCCTACGCCTTTTCCAATCCTCATTTCGTGGATGCGAGGGTTCCCAGTTATTCCGAAACTCACGCCTCCGCTCAGTCGGCTGTGGTTTCCCCTGCTCAGGTGCCTCTGGACTTCCCTCTGGGACCTGGCTAACAGTGTTTACATGTTGCTCGTGCGATCGTCCCCCTCTGGGTGCTATTTGATTATGGGTATGATCCAATTGCCTAAGGATCATTTCTGCCTGCATGGGGGTCTCTACCTTTGATGCAATGAGCATCCTTTGTACTTCGGGAGGTAACTGCTTCTGGATGGCCTGTACCAACTCTTGCTCCGAGGGCGGCGCCTCAAGTTCTCTGAACTTTACCATTTGTGCAATAAAGTATTCACTGAACTTTGTAGGGCCTATTGCATTATACCGACGTGAGTATAGCTCTAATCTAAGACTCTGCTGAATTTCCGTACTCCAAAATTTATTGAGAAACGCCCTCTGGAATTCATCAAAGGTATCAAAGTGGTATCGGAAGCCTTTAAACCATAAAAGTGGTGCCCCCTCTAAATATCTTTCAGCTACCCTCAACTGACGTTCCTCAGGAATCTTGGCGTCCCGGATGTACTCCCTGAGATCCTTAAGGAACCCCTTCGGCGTGGTATGTGGACCTCCATTAAATTTCTTAGGCTGGTCCTCATGTAACTTGATCATGTTAATAACGTTGGTGACCCCTGAGCTTTGAGATCGACTGGTATCTACATTTGAGCTCTGACCGTTGCTATTCACATGACTGATATTTGGTAATTGACCACTGAGGTCAGAGTTAACAGCTGTCGAGGTTTGACTTAATACTTTGTCCACCTTGGACTGCATATCTACCACGCTGCTAATCCAACTGCTCACTTCGCTCTTAATGAACCCAACTTTCTTGTCTGTCTCTTCCTGGGCTGACGTGATTTCCCTTAAATCCTGTTCTATACTAATCTGCCTGTCATTGAATTCCCTGGTATGTTCATTTTTCATTTCAACTAACTCCTCTTGAATTTCTTTAATTAAAATTTCGGAGTCCTCATTAGCCGCTTGGAGTTTACTAATTGCTTCCTCATTAACTTGCAACAATTTCTTCTCCATGGTTTCGGTTTTTGACAATACCTGACTCTCCAATTCCACACTAATTTTATCTACCTTGTTATTCAGTGACTGAATGTCCGCAGATAATATTTGACGTTGTTCCTCTATTATGGTTAGCGTTTTCCCCTTTTCCTTATCACTGGAGATCCGCATCTCTACGACCTGTTGTGTAATGTCGTCCTTAAATTCAACCTGACTGTCAATCAGCTGTTTATGCGCCGCCTGGCTCTCCAGTAAATGCTTGTCAAGTTCCTTTCTCATCTCATCCTGACTATCGCATAACCTACTGTACATGTCGTGGCTTTCGTCAAAACGCTTGTCCATATCGGTTTTTAAACTGTCATGGATTTTAGAAAACTGTTTGTCGAAATCGTTCTTTAAACTGACCTGCACTTCCGCAAATTGTTTATCAATCTCATTCCTAATTTCCACTCGGCTATCATCAAAACGCTGGTTGAGTTTACCTATCTCACCCCTAACTTCCTCTTTAAGTTCGGTACAAATAGTGTATGTCTCCTGAACTACGTTCTTCAATCCAGCCTTCAACTCATCACTAGACTCTCTACACCTAGCCTGGGTATCCTCGATACTACTCTGTAACTCCTCGATCTTACCATCCAAACTTTCATTATGAGCCTTCATGTCCTCTCTCAAATTCTCACTCTGGACTTTCGCGTCCTCCATCTTACTATCCAAACTATCTATCTTACTATCCAAACTATCTAACATTTGCCCTTTCGTATCCTCCATCTTACTACTCAAATTCTCATTCTGGACTTTCATGTCCTCTCTCAACTTATTACTCATTTCTTCCATCACCTGCCTTAGCAGATCCATGGTCACCTGACCTTCCATCTCACAATATCACAAAGAATACAATAATGAGTACGCTGGCTGTTGATGCAACCAGAATACTCCAAACTACTAGGGAAAGAATTCACTACCCACTGCGTTTTCACATACAAACGCTGTTATAATTTAATACCGAAACTGACAACATTCCAACAGTTGTCTCATAAAATTTTGTTTAGGTGGCTGGTATCACAAACTTGTTTAATAAAAAGAAAATTCTAAAGTTAATAAGTTACTCTGGATAAATATCCCAAATAGTTTCGCTTCCGTAAATTAAGTAAATAAAGAACATGTTAACGCATAAACTTTGAATGTAATTCAGCATTACCACTTCCAAATTTTATATTGGCAACATGACATAAGCTTCAATAAAGCTTTAAGTATTGATTTCCTAAAATGCATTGTGACTGTTATTATTATTATTATCTACCAAGTAGTTACGCTCCTCATTAAACGTGTTAATATCTAGCACTCTCATTGGGCATAATTCGTTTAACTGTGGCTCAGCCATAATTTTCACCCGCTTGTATTATTTATAATGTGGCTTAGGCCTCAACATTATTTTATATTTTCCTAACATTTATTTTCAGTCTATAATTTCATTATCGTTATCGTGGCATCGTATCGTTATCGTGACTTTGGGCTCCTCATCGTTATCGTGACATTAAGGCCCCAAAGTTGATGGCGCCACTTCTACTGAACCCTTGAACTTACCATTCCATCGTTGGTCGGCCACGGCTGCCATAGTAGAACAATTTCGCACTCTTAAATCTTGGGTCGTTGCGGGAATAAATTCGGTCACGATCTTAACCAAACGATGGGGTTCAGAAGAAAGCCTAACTACTTGAAATGAGGAGCAAAAATGTGCTTACTAACTTTTATTAAACTGAAAGAGCACGATAACATCGTTAATTTAATATGCATTCTTGCCACAAAAATATAGAAAAATTTAATTATTGATTTTTGAAAAGTTCCAAACACAGTCACATTACATAACGTCACTTCGTTTCTTCCAATGTCGAAGAGTTGCTTCAGAGAAGCTAATATGTTAGTGGACAGCGAAACTGAAAAACTGAAAAAGGGAAGACCTGAAAACCGGGCACCTATTATTCCAAACGAGAACTGAGAGTTAATCCACACGATCCGTGGAAAATCTGACTTTCAACAAGTAGAACGCCTGATTTTCTCTTAATTAAGGTTATCCACCAGTCAAATACCCTTCACGGATACGGAACATCCGCCGAATGGACCCTTAATCGAACCAAACTGACTATCAGTTGCTTTGGATAGGTTGCGAAATATTATGGGAAAGCATGGTGTTCACTACACGTTAATGGCATCATTCACAATTGAAATCAAATTCCACCATGTATTTGTCATTCATGACACCCTTAAGTGATAAGGTAATCCCGATGCTAAACGTGCATCACCCCAAACAGCTGTTCGGAAGGAACCAACAACAACATGATCCGGGAGGATCTTACGTTAAGTCGTTCTAAAGGAACAAAACTGCGAAATGCAGGAAACACTTACTAATCATGCATTTAGAAGAAATGCCAAACACTGAAGTTAATCAAAAAGTGAAAAGTCACTTGAAAATTTTATTATTGAACCGATTTTCAGGTTAGAAATGGGTTTATTATGCTTAATAAATTTACCAGTCCACGCTAAAATTTACTACAATTTTAAGGAATTCTTTCCCTTGACAACAATGCTACCAGTACAGATCTCTCTATTTACTGTCTGTCCCAACACACTACCGGTAAAGTGATTACTTACTTACTCTAACTATGAATACGAATGAAAATACGACAAGATGAAAATAATATAAATTACTGGCTGACGAATCGAAACCGCATTCGCAACTCAAGTCTCACTCTAAAACACTAAGTGTCAATATGCACACTATCAAATGAAAACAGACGTCAAGACGAGGAAACAATAAAGTCTGTAAAAATAAATTAACATCTCGAAGTCATACAGCTTAACACGCACGAAGAAACATGGTAAAAATATTTAATCTAGATCGGGTCGATGTCCCACACTTGGACAGCCCTCGACTCGTCTGATAGCAGTCCCGTTATCTCAATGAGAGCTTCGCATAGACCCTCTACAATAAATCATATCGCACTGTAATGGCCACCTTCCTCCAGGCCACTTCACAAAAGAAACAAAAGAAAAAAATCTAAACTGAGACTTGAGTGTGTACCGCTACCATCCCAGACCTATCGTCGGGCTCACTTGAAATCTGTACACCCTAAACCTAATCAGTATATACATGATGCCTTCCAAATCCTATCGTCGGGCGTGACCTAGGACGTCTCATCATCAATGACTCCAAGAATAAACACGTGACGTCCTAAATCTATCGTCGGGCGTCAAAGTGGGTCGTACTACGCCTCCCTTAACATATCAGGCGAAATGCAATTCTCAAACAACTCTGATATTTAACACTAGATTTCGTCAAACAAATACGCACGACAGAACCCACGTCTCTATTATCAAATGAATGCAAGTCGAAATACTGCAAGTGTCTACCTCTCAAAAAATACAGTAAGTGTCTACATCATTATAATACGTGAACTCAAAAATAAATAGACGTGACGAACGGTTCTCCACCTCGAACACAATCTCAGCCTGTGCACTGACGTGTTAGGGAAGCAAATGAAAATTCCCAACACACGTTTCCCCTTTTAGTGGATGCCTTCAAAATAATAATCATCACCATCGCATTCGAAATTCTCAGATCGCCTATCATCAATTCCAACCATCTTATCCATGACCTCTCCAATGAACAAATTAAATATAACCCAACCGTGTGTCCAAAGTGCTCTTTGATCCTGAAGATCGTTCATTCTCTTATCATCCATGCGGGCTTTACGTAACCTAGATCACTGGATGTGTACTACCCAGCCTCTAACATTTTACAAGAGTCGTTTTCACTTGGAATCTTTCTATAAATTTCACAATGCTTCACATCATAGTCATCTCAAATTCGGATTGATTGCGGAAAACAATACAGCCTGCCTCACACAGCCTGTCCCTAAATACTTCCTCTACAAAAATACAGCTTGTCTCAACACTCTTTCTCCTCGCTTTCCAGCGGTATTACTTCCATCTATCTCGTCTCCACATACATATCAATTCATCGCTCTCAATTCCTTTTCCTTCAAGATCCTTTTTCATACATCGATCCCCTGGTGAAAACGACAACCATTATTAAACACATCTCTTACTTTACTATTATTAAGACTTTCGGACCTCAAGAATCCAAGAGCACACATCGACCTTTCGCAATTCAAGTATACATGATGTCTCAAAATTTCCTTCCCATTAACGACTGTGACTCTAACAAATTTTATTGACATTATCTAAATATGCCTACGATCCTTGTAAAAATAACTGGTTAAATGTAATTTAACAGAGAGGAATTTCCTTATCCCGCGGTAAACATTATTATTATTATTATTATTATTATTATTATTATTATTATTATTATTATTATTATTATTATTATTATTATTATTATTATTATTATTATTATTATTATTATTAACCAGCATTTCTGAATGCAACTGACACCTGAAATTACAATATTCGCCACGACAAATTTACACTTATAACGTTCACAAATCCGCACTTTGAATGATATCTCATCTCAACACAAAATTTTAAGCATCGCATGTTACCGTTCTTGACATGAACTTTACACACTGAAATTTTCACACGCTGACCAAATTTTACAACGCCTTTCGCCTGATAATTACGCATATCACCCGACAATCATCTGGAAAATTTTGTTAGGACAGACAGTAACTAACTAACTAACTACAACATAATGTAAAATAGACAGACCTGCACATTGGTGACATTCTCAGCATTCTGATTACATCATCTCCAGCAACCTCGTACTTAGCCACTCATTTTCACAGATAACATTTTCATTTTTAAAAACTCACTCATCCAAACACTACCCTTCACACACACACGAGATTAAAATTACCATAAATAATGCACTTTCTTTGTAACTTGCACCACGAACTTCCCTCGTTCTGCAGTCGGCTATAACTGTCTGATGCGTCTCCCAGAGTGGTTTCTCTCCCCGTTGTTTCAACAAGAACAGGTGTTCGGCCGATAAGGGAGTCGAACTATTTTTGAATCGCTTCCCCCAGACCTTCTTCACTTACAAGAGTACAGGAAATGATAACAATAAAATCTGCTGTGTATTTTTCAACCAGCCTACACCTTCCCAGTTCGTCCGCAAACGTTCACAGCTTCTCCAATCACTTTTCTTCTTAACTAAATATATGGACTTTAGCCACGAACATGTATTGAATTATTGTCGGTCAATCTGGCGCGAATTTCTAATGACGACGGGCACAAGCTCCCGCGGCTTCAAGTTCCAGATCGACACTGCAAAATCTACGGTAGGGGGTTTCTTTTATAATTTCCGGAAGGACGCTATCCCCTCTATGAGGCTTGGTTGTGAAATCTGCCAAATTTGCTTCTAATAGACCAATTTTGATAAGATTTGTCCCAGAACTCCGGACAGACTTGCACTTATGTTCGATGTTAATTTTATAATTTTCCTACACTCACAACCGGAGAAATAAATTGTTTATGCCCGTGCGTTTCGCGCGTTTTCTTCCTTCCATGACCTTGGCACGTGTAGCTAGTTCGCTGGTCTCACGCTACCATGTACTTGGGCTTAAATGCACTCAAAGTTTTCCCTGGGGGCTCTGTCTTCACAGAGGGTGTATGAATAATTTTGCTTCTTTATTTCATCCTTTACTATGTTATCAAAATCCCTCGTGGTGCAGAATTCCATTAATTTAGAGAATTGTCGGGCACTCGAGCTCCACCGAGGTGTCCCGGCAATCCACGAGCTCGCTTTGGGTACGAACCTCCCCACGCGACATCGGGCTCTTGGGAGCGCAAAATGGCTGCCCTCAAACATACAGTAGTTTCTGAATACCAAATAAATATTTGTGGAAAATGAAAATTTTTCTCACCGTAGAATTATGGGTTCAATATGTCATATTTGAATAAATTCGTATTCGTAACCCCTATCTTATGATTCTTGTCATTTGTAGCAGTGCTAAGCAGTATCCACTAGACATTTGAACCCAGAGATCCTACTTTCATATTATAGACATAAGGCTCCATCTTAAGTATTTGTTTTTTTTTCTCTCTCTTTCGAACGTACCACTCCCCAAGTGCTCAGGCTGCCCGGGCAAGCACAGAAAGTAGGAAGGGAAGCGGTTCGAAGCTCGTGAAGCAATTCGACCCGTTCTTCAATCCATCTCATCTGTAGGTGTTTACCCCGTTACGTGGAGGCATTCTTATGCGTGGGTCATCCATTCGAGGCCCGAAAGGGTGTAATACATACATACTTACATACATACATATCATTGTCCTTGGTTGAGGCGAGTCGCGCCATGAGACCCATATCAGACGCTATTATTATAGCTGACAGGACAGCAATAAGAGCTGCAATGAAGAACACATTCATTTCTAGAATGTCTGGTAATAATCATTACATGTGGTGATATCTAAACTTCTCAAAATATGGCTAAAAGTGAGCACAATTAGCCATCTCAAATTCATACAAATATGGGGAATGGCATCATCTCGGTGCATTGGAATTCCCAATGTAGGGACGACGCGCGATATTCGACGGTCATACACCACCACATTTATTAACTGACGGAGACCTCGAATAAGGACAGCAATTTCGTTACACGTTTGTTTCATCAAGTAAAAACTTGTTTGTAAAAAAAACTGTTTTGTTCTTTAAAACATCCAGTGAGGCGTAACGCTGGAAACTTCACAATTCAAAGGCCTAAGAGCTTGAATGTTTTTAACATCTGCAATCCATGAAATTAAATGATGGTTTCTAACTGGGTACTTAATTTTTGATATAATTTTCTCGTCAGTGATTATCAAAAACCTGTAATGAAAAGTGTGTATTACGTTTTGTTGGTTACTTTTTGTTTCAGTAAACGTTTAACTCCCTTACGTTCTTCAATAAATAGTGTAAATTGCTACCCATACAGTGTTATTCGGATTTAATTAATTACCATTGAAATACATTTTCTTTCCTAAAACTCTGTTGTTTTAATTTTGAGGTATTCCGTACAATGAAGCTGAAATTGTATGTGTACCAATAATTAAAATTAATCATATTAATAATTAGAGTGCAGGGAACAAGTTAATGGTTTTTGGCATCATGAACTTCACCAGTCCTGCCAATTGTACTCTATCAATATTTCATTATACTACTATCTGCGCACTTTTTACCGATAGATTTACACCCTAGTGCTGAAGCGGTCGACCTCGGCAATCTTCGAAATTCGTACTGGCAATCTTTGAAACACAAACTATGAATCTCTTATGCATTGCTGTGCGACGTCTGGCGTACACTTTACGTAGTAACACTGTTGTTATTTACACAGCAAAGCCAAACTATAGAATTCAAACTAGGAATAAGATTCGCATCGAGAAATGTTAGATAATGTTATATAATGTTATATAATGTTTGCGTGACACAATTGTTGGCTTAAAATGACAAAGGATTAGAAAATTCATATCGATCGTTCATATTATCGATTCAATTCAGATTTCATTTCCATTCAGTTGGCAGTACTAACGGAACCGGAAGAGCTCCCTCCTTACTCCTCAAACCCGTACACAAATCTATCGCTAAAAAGTGCGCAGATAGTAGGTCTTACACAATATACATCCCTGTTTTTGTATAATGACAAACAGAATATCGTAGTTCTACAGGGTGAAGCGAAATTCGTGCATTCGGACGTTGCAGCGCGACTCCTCACATGCCAGCAATGAAAAAATGTATCTTACAAAAGTTCGTCCTACGAGTATATCCGAGAGAAATAGATCGTTAAAGAGTGGCAATGTGGCAACACTGTAACGACATGTAGGGTAACTACCTCTGTTAGCACATATTAGTCGTGCTGTACAGGTGGTGCAGTGGATAGAGTTTTGGGTTAGCATGCAGGAGGTCGAGGGGTCGATCCTGGTTTGAGGAGTATGTTGTTTATTTCGTAAATGTAGTCCAGGTGGTATGGTATCTGGCATCTTAATCGTCAACAGCGATTGCAGCCCGTCCTCTAGAAACCATTTGCACTTACATACTACGATCCTAGAAATGGACGAACATTCGTTTTCATTGGTCAGCTTTGAAAGACGCCCTTTCCACGTCGTGGGCTTGGATTTATACGCACCACTTCATCTACTAGATGCGTTACAACGTGTTCAACGTACTAAATTTTGTAAATGTAGGATACATGTGCCCTAAGAAACGGTGTCTTACTGTATTACAGTGTGTAATGTCCGATGGAAATTAGCAAATAACAAAGTGCCCCTCAACCCAGGATCCAACCCTCGACCTCCTGCACGCTAACCCAAAACTCTATCCACTGCACCAACTACACAGCATGACTAATAAGTGCTGACAGAGGTAGTTACCCTACATGTAGTTACAGTGTTGCCAGATTGCCACTCTTCAACGTTCTTTTTCTGCCGGATATACTCGCAGGACGAACTTTTGTGAGATACATTTTTTTATTGCTGGCATGTGAGGAGTCGCGCTGCGACGCCCGAGTGCGCGAATTTCGCTTCACCCTGTATACTTCACCGCATCTCAAAGTATAAGCCAGACTTCTAAACACAGCTCAACAAAAAATAAGTAAAATGGAGTTGTTGTTTTTGTCTTAGTGCTGTTCTTGTTGTTGTTGTTGTTGTTGTTGTTGTTGTTGTTGTTGTTAATGATGATGGTGTTGTCGTCGTGTGAGTTATCAGTCCATAGAATGGTTTCATGAAGCTCTCCATGCCACCCTATCCTGAGCTAACCTTTTCACTTCAATGTAACCACTACATTCTACATTTGCTCCAATCTGCTTGGCATATTCATGCCTTGGCGTACCCCTACCGCTCTTATCACCTACACTTCACTCAACAAGTCCTGGGTGCCTTAACATGTGTCCTATCATTCTATACCTTCTTCTGCAAATAATATTTCAGGATCGTGTGGATACTCGCAGTGGATATCAAAGGAGGAGAATATTGTGTCTACATAATATAAGTGACTAGACCGGAGTTCGATCATCAGAACGGAATTTTAAAACAGGTGTAAAAAAATTTCAACTGGACAAATTAGTATTGTAGGGGAGATCAGGTAGATCTTATATGGTACGGAAAAAAGAGGAAGAGAAAGACAAGAATAAGAAGTCCCCGATTCCTTGACTACTAATCTTGTAATTGCCATTCTGGTGACAGGCGAACATTCTAGCATTTTATACGTTTTCATGATTAATTCAGGAATGGTTTCATAAAGTCCAGCTATCAGTTCGATCATCCCAATATGTTCGAGATACCCGTCTCGTTTTACACGAAAAAACTACCCCGTAAAGTGATCGAAAAGTTTAACAAAGATATTTCTTCCTAGCCTCCGCAGAACAAGCGGGAACCCACCGGCCTCGCATCGCTGGGTTTCGTGATTCAAATCCCGGTCACTCCATGTAAGATCTGTGCTGGACAAAGCGAAGGCGGGACAGGCTTTTCTCCGGCTAGTCCGGATTTCCCTGTCATCTTTCATTCCTGAAACACTCTCCAAGATCATTTTATTTCACCTGTCAGTCATTAATCATTGCCCGAGAGGAGTGTTACAGGCTTCGGCAGCCGGCATAATTGCTGACCTCGCCGCGATTGTGCAGCAGCTTTGCGACGTACTGAAGGGGATTTTCTGATGCATAAGGCGACGTACTCGGGACAGACCGTGTGGGAAATGCGCACGCGCAGACATGTGACAGCGACCGATTGGTGTATCAAAATCATGGTTTCCAGCATTTCCTGTGAATGGCAGTTGTTCATTAAAAAGGGTAAATTCCACGTCGGTCTTAATAATATTTTGCGAGCCAGTTTTATTTTTCCAGCCGGGTAGATAATAGATAGTGAGTTACTAGCAACTGAGGAGACACTGTGAGAATATTTTGTAGTATAACTCCTTGACACGTCGCTAGGGCCCGGATTTTTATGTATGAGATCAAAGTGTGAAATACGTACATATAAACGTAGTAAATGTCAGTGAAATATGTAATTAAATGTGTAATAAAGAAATATATAGTAGTATTAATGCACTAAATCGACAAAAGTTGTCTGTGTATTCCTTTTATTATTACTTATGAGTACGATATGAGACAATAAAATTGGTTTATATATCTCCATATTTTATGACAAAGTCATCGTTGTTGCTTCAGGTAATGTATATAGTCTACTGTTATCTATTTTCGACAGCATTGCAATAAATAATCAAATAAAAGGCATAATAAAATAATTCAAACATTTAAAAATAATTATATCCACTTTTAAATAAACAGAACACGTTGAAAGACTAGGGATAGGAAGTTCATATTCACAGGACATGTTCATTAGTATGCTGTGCAGAAACGATTAGTCACCTACTGTAGGTTCAGCATGTGCCATGTTGCCCAGTAGGCACTGGGTCCTCCATGGACACAGATAACTTGTTCCAGGCGTAATGGCATCGACGCGTATAAGGCGCGAATGGCGTCCTGGAGTATAGCTATCCATGCTGTATTCACCTGGTTCCATAGTTCATCTTTGGGGTTGGCATAGGGCCACAGCACCGCACCCATCGCTTCACCATATCCCACACATTTTCGATTGGTGACACGTCCATTGATCGGGCGGGCCAACAGTCGGACATCCTGTGACCACAAGAAGACACGTGGCGCATTGTTCTGCTGAAATATGGTGTCTGGAGTGTCGTGCAGAAAGAGTATGGTCACAGGTCGCTGGATGTAATTCACGTAGGTCAGACTGTTCACAATGCCCTGGACACGCACCAACTGTGATTCGTGGTTGTACCCAACAGCACCCCACACCATAAGGCCTTGAGTTGGCGCTGTAGGTCTTGTACGTCTGCAGTCAATGTGATGCCTCTCTCCCTGTCTGCGGGAACCAAAATGCGGCCGTCATTTTCAAACAAACAGAACCTGGATTCGACCGAAAACGCTATCTGCTGCCATTCCTGTCCCCAGTGACGTCGTTCCATACACAATTTCAGTCTAGCATGTTTATGCACATTAGTCAAAGGTAGTCCGACTCGTTGGCTGAACGGTCAGCGTACTGGCCTTCGGTTCAGAGGGTCCCGGGTTCGATTCCCGGCCGGGTCGGGGATTTTAACCTTAATTGGTTAATTCCTACAGCACGGGGGCTGGGTGTATGTGTTGTCTTCATCATCATTTCATCCTCATCACGACGCGCAGGTCGCCTACGGGGGTCAAATAGAAAGACCTGCACCTGGCGAGCCGAACCCGTCCTGGGATATCCCGGCACTAAAAGCCATACGACATTTCACATTTCAGTCAAAGGTAGACGGAAAAGTGGACAACGCGCCGGTAACCCAGACCGTAATAAACGGCGACGGACTGTCACTCCTGATACACTGTTCCACTGTTGCGCCAGAGCCGAGGAGGACTTAGCTGTGCCCTGCAATGCCACTCAGATGAGGTATCGATCTTCTCGGGGGGGTGGTCTGAGTGATGCGACTAGGCCCATCTCGTCGTATTCTACGGCCTTCTGTGAACCATTCTGTACGCACCCGTTGCACTGTCGAAAAACTTCGTCCTATAGAGCAACAATATCCCGGACGGAGTGATCACGTTCTCTCATGCCAATAATGTGCCCTCTTTCAAATTCGCTCATTTGACGGTACAGGTCTCGAATACCTCTGCGAGGCATCCTGCACGTCTACTCAAGTCACCCTGATCCATTACCTTCGGTTTATAGCAACAACGAGAGCCGCAGGCGCATTTTACCAGTCGGTGGTGTGGACCTTGAACCTGAGAGCCGACATAGCTCAAATGCTAATCAGTTCTTCAGAACATACTAATGCACATGTCCTGTGAATATGAACGTCCTACCTCTATACTTTCAAGGTGTTCTGGTGTCTATGAACATCAGTCTGCATGTTACTGAAAATGAAAACCTACAACCTGTTTTCCAGTCATTGACCGGGTCAGGGATGTAATGAATGAAACATATATAGGCTGTTATTACAATGGGCTCGCCACTCCCAAGGTGATTTGTTAATGAGTGATAAATGCTATGAAATGATAATGGAGAGTGTTGCTGGAATGAAAGATGACAGGGAAAACCGGAGTACCCGGAGAAAAACCTGTCCCGCCTCCGCTTTGTCCAGCACAAATCTCACATGGAGTCACCGGGATTTGAACCATGGTATCCAGCGGTGAGAGGCCGGCGCGCAGCCGTCTGGGCCACGGAGGCTCTCCTACATGTTGCTAAGTACAGTTAATATAGAATTTGTCCTTAAACTCCTATTAAGTAAGACAAGGAGTACGGTAACTTTCCTTTCACCGTGATGCGCACGGCAACATATTTTTTATCGAGATGTGCACTGTACCACCAATTACTTCTCCATGATTTTCATTGTGATGTCTTGGCGATAAAAATTCTCTCGCAGGCTGAGCACAGTTCAAGATCGCAGGAAGACACCGGTGCACATTTTAAAAGATAAAACTCGCTGAGTGAATTATCTTCCGGGTGCTCTCCTTGTTCGCCAATAATGCAAACAAACAGAGAGCTTGAATAATTCAGATTCCGTTTCAAGACTTAGAAACTTTGGCCAACGAAAGACTAGCCATCCCGGATTCCGAGAAACGATTAGTACTGCTGTATGCAGGTGAGGCACTCGGACATCCTGTATTTCACAGAAAGTGTTAAAAATCCCAATTTTAAAGAAATTTTAAAGCCAAATTCAGCAATTGAAATAAGTCGAACTTCGATATCTCGAAACTCCATTACTCGAATTTTCAGTGTCTCGAAGTAACTTAAATTTTCCGGTCGTTTGTCCTATTCTTCCCGTGTATTAATTTCTCTATTACTCGAAATTCGGTTGCACGAATTTCTCGATTTATCGAAGCAAAAAATAGTCTGTAACTCGAATTTTGTGAAACATTAACTGTGCAATACGGTATTTGTGGTTTGTGGGGAAGAGTTAATAAGTAGAGAAAGGGTTACGGTGATGCTGGGAGCTAATATGACAGGAACCGAAAAACTAAAACGTCCAGTGATCGGGAAATCGGCGAAGCCTCGCTGTTTCTCGGGTGTGAATTAATTACCGGTCACGTACGAAAGCAACCCCCAAAATCGCAAATAACAAGTTCCATTTACGAATCTCGGGTGCTTGGTACTGACGAGAAATTTCAACGTGAAGCGAGGAAAGGTTAACAATAACAGATAGAAGAGACTAATGGATTTTTTCCAAAGGTATTAACCGAGGTTTGTTTCTTGTTTCACTATTGTATGTACTGTATCCTGTCTTCTGAAAAGTTACTATAAAAGGGGTTATAATTAAAGTGATGCCGTAAAATAGAGTGTGTTTGTATATTCTTAAAAACTGTTAAAGTAATGTATTCAGTATAAGCCTGTGGATACATATAATTCAATAATGTGTTACGCATGCTCAAAAACGGTATTCTCCATATCCCGAAATTTCTGTAACTCGTAATAAACTTGTATGCACTTTTGTCAAGCTATTAAACACTTTTATGAAATGCAGATCTAAGATTCTTTTACTAGACTCACGCGATTCGCACGCACCAATACGCTTTATTTTTTTAATGTTTTTTTGTTTGCTAGTTGCTTTACGTTTCACCGACACATATAGGTCTTATGGCGACGATGGGATCGGAAGCGGCCGTGGCCTTAATTAAGGTACATCACCAGCATTTGCCCGGTGTGAAAATGGGAAACCACGGAAAACCATCTTCAGGGCTGCCGACAGTGGGGTTTGAACCCACTATCTCCCGGAAGCAAGATCACAGCTGCGTGCTCCTAACCGCACGGCCAACTCGCCCGGTGCACCAATACGTACAATTAGGATCGGGAATAAATAAATGAATTGAAAACAAAAACATAACACTCTACTTGTAACTGCGCCTGTTCAACAAGTACAAACAATCCTTGCATAGTTTGAGACGTATCAGTCTATCAGTGATGACTTTTTAAAACATATGCACACGTCTGCCAGATAAGAAGCAGTGTGTTAATCATTACACATTATAAATCATAATTAGTAAGGCTGTAAGTAAAGCGTTCCGGCCCCGTGGTGTAGGGGTAGCGTGCTTGCCTCTTACTCAGAGGCCCTGGGTTCGATTCCCGGCCAGGTCAGGGAATTTTACCTGGACCGGCGGGCTGGATCGAGGTCCACTCATCCTATGTGATTAGAATTTAGGAGCTATCTGACGGTGAGATAGCGGCCCCGTTCTAGGAAGCCAAGAATAAGGGCCGAGAGGATTTGTCGTGCTGCCAACACGACACCTCGTAATCTGCAGGCCTTCGGGCTGAGCATCGGTCACTTGGTAGGCCAAGGACCTTCAAGGGCTGTAGTGCCATGGGGTTTGGTTTGGTAAGTAAACCATGTAAAAAGAACACAAACGCGAAACAAAACACTTAAATACGCATTCCTCTTTTACTTTTCACTGCACACTCTACTTTTCCGTCCATAATTTCCTTTGCAGTACACTACAACAATCTTCTCCAAGTCTTCTGTATAAATCAGTGTTAAGACTAGCTTCAATGCGGATAATTATCTCTCTACATCCAAGGATGTGACAGGACAGTACTGGAATTCGGGAACGCACGCTGTGTTCTCGTCTTGATTTTTCACCTTGCTTACCACAGCTGTAACGTCATTCAGAACAAGGCAAGAGTTCACGGCATTAATTACCTTTTCTTGAAAACTTTCTTGTAAAACATGTTAAAATATGCGCAATAAAAGGCCAAATCATACACAATAAATCCGAAATTTGAAATGTATGTACTAATATCTTTCTTAGGGGCTGTCAGGAACAGATTTTCAGTATGCGCCAGGTAATTGCAAAATGCTACGAGAGGAATAGACAGTTGTGTTTATGTTTTTCAGATCTAGAGAAAGCGTATGACAGGACACAGAGGAAAAAGATGTTCGCCAGACTGGGGGACTATGGAATTAAGGATAAATTATTAAAATCAATCAAAGGCATTTGTGTTCGCAATTGGGCTGCAGTGAGAATTGGTTCAGGTTACTTATAGGGGTTAGACAAGGCTGTAATCTTTCCCCTTTGTTGTTGGTAGTTTACATGGATCATCTGCTGAAAGATATAAAGTGACAGGGAGGTATTCAGTTATATGGAAATGTAGTAAGCAGTCTGGCGTATGCTGACGACTTGGTCTTAATGCAGATTGTGCCGAAAGCCTGGAACTTGCAAAAAGGTGCAGCGAGTATGGTATGAAAATTAGCCTTTCGAAGACTAAATTGATGTCAGTAGGTAAGAAATTCAACAGAACTGAATGTCACATTGGTGATATAAACCTGGAACAGGTAAATATTTTTAAGTATTTAGGATGTGTGTTCTCCCAGGATACTAATATAGTGAGATTGAATCAAGGTGTAGTAAAGCAATTGCAGTTGCGATCAACAGTGTTCTGTAAGAAAATCAGCTCCAGGACAGTACTATCTTTACATCGGTCGGTTTTCAGAACAACTTTGCTTTACGGAGCGAAAGCTGGGCGGACTCAGGATATCTTATTCATAAGTTAGAAGTAATAGACATGAAAGTAGCGAGAATGATTGCTGGTAAGAACAGGTGGGAACAATTGCTGGAGGGTTCTCGGAATGAGGAGATAAAGGCTAAATTACGAATGAACTCGATGGATGAAGCTGTACGCACAAACTGACTTCGGTGGAGGGGTCATGTGAGGCAAATGGAGGAGCATAGGTCACGTAGAAGAATAATGGGACCCCGGTGACCAAAGGCCAGCACTCTAACCATTTAGCCATAGAGCCGGACTCCCTAGTGATTACATCAAAATACAGGCCCCACACATTATGGCCATCTAACATTTCTGAAGGAACTGAACTGTAAGGGTCTTCAGTTCCAATTGCCTAGTATACAGTATGTCAGTCTTGTGAATTGTTCCTCTGGGAACCTTGGAAGAAATTGACTTTAGAGAGAGAAGGAGAAATTTTGCTCATCGCCAATAAAAGAAATTGCCGCAGCAAATCGACACATACGGGAGTGTTGTAGCAATGATCATAAATTTTGTGTAGGCTATGTGAGTTGTGAGCCGTTTGCTTTCCTGCTCACGTAGGTGATGAGTAGCCTAGGGAGGTGAACATCCCGCACATTACGTCTTCCTGAAGGCACGATGGAATGAATTCCTTATCTGCGATGTTCGTAGACCATTGGCTTTAAGAATGACATGTTTTACAATTGTGAACACAGCAGGCATCTATTGTGCAGAGTAAGATAGATATGAAGCAGGCTTTGATGATGATTTGCAGGACTGTAACTTGCTCGACAGTAGAATAAAAATGCGCGTCGGATACGAGACAATGACTAGTCTAAGTCAAAAATGGCAATGACATCATATATACGGTGGTCAAAAAAAGCTTGAAACAGGTAGGTGAGCTTTAGAGGGTTGGTCATGCTGATATAAATATATATTTTAAGATAATTCGATACCTGTCTCCGTGGCTCAGGCGCTGGGTTCCGTGGTTCATTCGGTCACTGCATGTGAGATTTATGCTGGACAAAGGGGAGGCACGGCACTATTTTATCCGGTTACTCCGGTTTTTCCTGTCATCTTTCATTTCATCAGTAACCTCCTACACATTTTAATTTCATCCGTGAGTCATTATTCATTGCCCCAGAGGAGTAGGACAGCCTTCGGTAGCCGGCACAATTTCTATCCTGGCCGCTAGATGGGGACTTCATTCACTACATTCCTGACCCGGTCGAATGACTGGAAACAGGCTGTTGTTTTAGATATTTCAATAATAATAATGATAATAATACCGAGCAAGATGGCCGTGCGGTTGGGGTCATGCAGATGTGAGCTTGCATTCTTAAGATCGGGGTACGAATCCCACTGTCGGTAGCCCTGGAGATGCTTTGCCGTGGTTTCCCATTTTACATTAGGAAAATGCTGGAGCTGTATCTAAATTAAGTTCGCGGCCGCTTCCTTCCCTATCCCGTCCCATCGTCGCCATAAGACCAATCTGCGTCATCACGACGTAAAGCAAATTGTAAAAAAAATATAATGACATGTACCCATCCCAGGCATATCAGGGCATCAATTAAATAATTCAGCTTCACAAATAAAAATATAAATGAGTTCCTGGATGAGAACCTTCGGAAATGAACTCCCGGACTCGAAGTCCCTTCCTCCCCACTTTCATTGCGTCAACGGCTAAAGCTCAGTAGCATAAGGGTAATGGAACGCTCGTAAAAGAAAAATGG
This sequence comes from Anabrus simplex, assembly GCF_040414725.1. Lineage (NCBI taxonomy): Eukaryota > Metazoa > Arthropoda > Insecta > Orthoptera > Tettigoniidae > Anabrus > Anabrus simplex. Next base: position 328,886,228 of record NC_090270.1, read on the forward strand.
GCACTAGATTAAATATAACGAAAGGAGGGTTCTCTATAATGTAAGAGCAATACACTAGTATTGTTAAATGAGAAGAGTTTTGTTCCCAATACTTACTAAGAATTTTATTAAACTGATAGAACTACGCGATAAAATACACGAGATAATGCCATATCATTACACGTGTAAAATAATAGAAAAAAATCATTTGCATACGGTATGCCTCAAAGTCTTTGACAGTTCATACACTGTTTCGGCTATCGCTTGGCGTACTTTAAATCACCTTATTAGCGAATGAAATACTATTTTCACTTTGCACAAACGCAGGTTTCATTTATCACTGAGCATTGATACTCAATGGTAACTATCCATTGAATGTATTGACCATAAGGTCTGAATGACACCATCTCATTAAGCCAAACTATTAGTTGGCCGTCCTGGTTGTGGAATTTAGGCAGATAATTTACATTTTTTCCACCCACGAGATCACATCGCCGCATATAGAACACATGGTCTATTTGACCACACCAATTACATATTATACTGAACACATACACGTATTTCTGGGTTTACCTGACCCCGTTATATACGAAGCGGATCAACACAGCGTTGGTTTTCTACCCATCACCATAAACACTTAACAGCAACATAAATACATGAATACATTATACAAAGAAATATTAAACACATTGGCAAATAATACATCTTGAAGATATGGCCAAGTCAAGCCATATGTTGTCAGCTCAAATTCATCGTCCTGACGGGGGTCGAACCCAAGTTCACTAGCTTCAAAGATGAAAAAATTTGAAACTCCTATCACGAACTAATTTAATAAATAAAGATGGGGAGGAATACATCCTTCACAGAATCATAAAATTGTCAACGCTAGTCACAATATATCTTTTTTTTCTGCTAATTGCTTTACGTCGCACTGACACAAATAGGTCTTATGGCGACGATGGGACAGGAAAGGGCTAGGAGTGGAAAGGAAGCGGCCGTGGCCTTAATTAAGGTACAGCCCCAGCATTTTCCTGGTGTGAAAATGGGAAACAACGGAAAACCATTTTCAGGGCTGCCGACAGTGGGGTTCGAACCTACTATCTCTCGAACACAATATATCATTGGCATGGGATTGTTAATGCAGTGGTGAGTGAAAGACACTTACTAGGGCTAATATTCTGAGGGCTTTTAAAGACGACTCGGTCCGCGCACGGGACCAGTAAAATCGCTTTCATCATAAATCTGTCCCTCATGTTGTGGTCAGTGTTCTACCTTGCGGCCACAAAGATATTCTCTGTTTTCTTTCTTTCTTTCTTTCTTCTCATTTTGCTCGCTTCCAAGTACACGATTATTCAAGAGCCACCAATTCTTATTTCTTATTATTCCGGCCATATAGAGCCTAATTCAGTACGTCGCGATAACCACCATTATTCTAATTCTTTGTCATTCTGCCATCTCGAATATCTTACAAGTCTCATCTTCCCCATCTCACGCTACTGCATCTCAAGTCCACCTTATTCATTTATATGGAAGACTCTATTCCCACAGGTCATTTAACTAACACCATCTCACTCGCGTATCTATATACACTGACTGACAGAGCAAATGCAACACCAAGAAGGAGTGGTCAGAACTTTATGCCAATTGCAGGGTAGACTGACGTCACTGAGGTATGCTCATGATGTGAAATGCGCCGGTGTGCTGCGCACGTAGCGAACGATAAATGGGACACGGCGTTGGCGAATGGCCCACTTCGTACCGTGATTTCTCAGCCGACAGTCATTGTAGAACGTGTTGTCGTGTGCCACAGGACACGTGTATAGCTAAGAATGCCAGGCCGCCGTCAACGGAGGCATTTCCAGCAGACAGACGACTTTACGAGGGGTATGGTGATCGGGCTGAGAAGGGCAGGTTGGTCGCTTCGTCAAATCGCAGCCGATACCCATAGGGATGTGTCCACGGTGCAGCGCCTGTGGCGAAGATGGTTGGCGCAGGGACATGTGGCACGTGCGAGGGGTCCAGGCGCAGCCCGAGTGATGTCAGCACGCGAGGATTGGCGCATCCGCCGCCAAGCGGTGGCAGCCCCGCACGCCACGTCAACCGCCATTCTTCAGCATGTGCAAGACACCCTGGCTGTTCCAATATCGACCAGAATAATTTCCCGTCGATTGGTTGAAGGAGGCCTGCACTCCCAGGCGCCCGCTCAGAAGACTACCATTGACTCCACAGCATAGACGTGCACGCCTAGCATGGTGCCGGGCTAGAGCGACTTGGATGAAGGAATGGCGGAACGTCGTGTTCTCCGATGAGTCACGCTTCTGTTCTGTCAGTGATAGTCACCGCAGACGAGTGTGGCGTCGGCGTGGAGAAAGGTCAAATCCGGCAGTAACTGTGGAGCGCCCTACCGCTAGACAACGCGGCATCATGGTTTGGGGCGCTATTGTGTATGATTCCACGTCACCTCTAGTGCGTATTCAAGGCACGTTAAATGCCCACCGCTACGTGCAGCATGTGCTGCGGCCGGTGGCACTCCCGTACCTTCAGGGGCTGCCCAATGCTCTGTTTCAGCAGGATAATGCCCGCCCACACACTGCTCGCATCTCCCAACAGGCTCTACGAGGTGTACAGATGCTTCCGTGGCCAGCGTACTCTCCGGATCTCTCACCAATCGAACACGTGTGGGATCTCATTGGACGCCGTTTGCAAACTCTGCCCCAGCCTCGTACAGACGACCAACTGTGGCAAATGGTTGACAGAGAATGGAGAACCATCCCTCAGGACACCATCCGCACTCTTATTGACTCTGTACCTCGACGTGTTTCTGCGTGCATCGCCGCTCGCGGTGGTCCTACATCCTATTGAGTCGATGCCGTGCGCATTGTGTAACCTGCATACCGGTTTGAAATAAACATCAATTATTCGTCCGTGCCGTCTCTGTTTTTCCCCCAACTTTCATCTCCTTCGAACCACTCCTTCTTGGTGTTGCATTTGCTCTGTCAGTCAGTGTAATTCATAAGTTACACCTCGGGTTTGAACATATTCAATGATCATATTCTTAATTATTATTGTATTTATAAAAATACATGCATTACCATGGGAAGCGAATACGTAATCTATATTCAAATTATTATGAAGATCCATACCAGTTAGTATAATTAGGAAGAAATTATAAATTCAGCTGAAGTACTGTTTTCCCTTGAAATATATGCTTCACACGCACTTGAATTTTATGCGATCTTATACACTAATTCATGCAAATAAGCCCGCTGAAATATCAGTGATTATCCCTAAATCACAGAAGAATACCTAATTAATAATATAATCTTTCCGAGTAACACGCGTATAGTGTCCCCTACATTTAATATTATTAATTATATAAAAATAACAAGACTGGTATTTACAATTATATCAATATGCGGACGTGCAGATCTCATGCTTATTATATTTAAAAATGTACTTATCGATACTGGGTGTAGTTTGCTGCCATCTCAAGTGTACACCTGGGGGTTTTAAACCTCCATTACGACAGCTTCACTCGTAAATAATCCTTGGTTCCTCTTCCTCGTGGTGCCGTCCATGTTCCGAACTGTGGTCTTCTACTGTTGGAATATCTCGACGTTCACTGAAGAGATGAATGCTGGCACTAGGTGCGACTCTAGTTGATTCCAATCATGGGTTCGACGATCACTCACGAACATACAGTCAAAAATGGGAAATTGGTTAATGAACACTGTTTATGCGTTTCAAAGAACCTACTGATGATTAGCTCCACTTATTTATTCAAATGGACTAACCCGAATAGCGGTATGTTTGTATAAATCACTATTCATTTCCCTTTTCAGCACACAGACTCACTAACAGTTTCTGTTATTTACCATGAGTGTCTATGGAGTATACAAACGTTTTCCTGACTTATAAATTTCCATAGGTTATCTCACAAAAGGTATTCTTCTTCTCATTCTTGTTAGTTAAATATGGTGGATTGGCACCAATGACTGCGCTGTTGAATCAGCAAGGACTTTTATTTCTTGGGTGTTAACATACCTTAATTCACCCCACTCTCTGACAAAATACACTTTTACGCGCAGCGTCCTCCTTTCTTCTTTCTCATTCCGAGTGAGAACGCAATTTCAAGGTTCCGCGGTAAAACGCTATCCTTCTCTCCGTACAGCACAGAGAACTGCTCCCTTCGAGCTTGCGTACTGCAACTCGTGTCCCGGTTTGATGTGTAAATTGCTAATTACGACACTATATGTCGCAGAATGTTGCGGAAAACGGCATATAGTATTGATTGAGCCTCCTAACATTCCTATGGCGTGGTGATGAACGGTTACAGATAATGGTATTTGTTTGACGTTCTCCCAATCGACGTCTATCTTAGAAGACACCAGCCTATCGGAATTTTGTCCCATATGCGTTGTTTAATATGCTGTGAGTCAACAATACGGGGTTATTGCATTTAAACATTCTCAAATACCACCGACATCGAGGTAACATGAGGACAATCTATTTGTATTCGGATAATGGTGGGTTTGAGCCTCACACCACCATCACCGAAAATCTATTTCAGTTAAGTTGACCATTTAAACCACAAGAGACGCTATCCAATCAACCTCCACCCCCAGACGAGAGTAGGTGGTCATTCCTAAGTCGTATGCAAATAATCGACAGCTAATGACAAATACTTTCAGAGACGAAAGGGGAAGAATGTACAGATTTCCAAGAGTCAAATATACCAACGGTCAAATATACGAATATTTAACAGAATCGCGTTATTTATGCAGAATATTTAATTAAAAACATAAAAAGCTCTTTAGGCATAAGCCCTTAATCGTTTTGAACAGACTCTAACAGGAAAAAAACTGTACGTAAAACATTTATACTTTTATAGTAATGTTACGTCTACATTATTACTCTAATTTCTTTCAGGATGACCCAATAAATGCACACACAAACATATATTTATATACTAGAAAGTGCACCCGTGTTTTGCTACGATATCCTACATTGTTTACGGATTTCTCCGTAAATTACTGTAAAAGCAGTGAGTAAGATTATATTAATTAGCATGCCTCTTAGCGCTATCCTAGAAACAAATCAAGGAGCACGTCTTACGTTGTTTCTGATGTAAAGTAGGCATTGGGAAAGTTTTGAGGATAATGGCAAGCCAAATTTCCTACTCACAATTAGAATCGAGTTCGGGAATTTCTACTATAACGGCAGGCTCACTTGGCAACTGATGTTCACAATATAGATGGAGAGATATCTTATTAAGACAGGCCCGTTTTTTCTGATACAAGTCACATTCGAGTTCGAAAGATTTGATTATAATCGATAAATGCAGCACTATCTAACATATCAACAATCGAGACACGACAATTAGCCATAGAACCAAAGTTGTACATCTCTCCAAATATAACGCCGATTGTGTGTGCTATCTGTTTTCTAATACGACTTACCGTTTAGCCACCAAATATCCCGAAACGAAGGTCTGCACCATCATTACAATGCATCCATATTTCGATATATTCCGGACCGAGCTCGATAGCTGCAGTTGCTTAAGTGCGGCCAGTATCCAGTATTCGGGAGATAGTGGGTTCGATCCCCACTGTCGGCAGCCCTGAAGATGGTTTTCAGTGGTTTCCCATTTTCACACCAGGCAAATGCTGGGGCTGTACCTTAATTAAGGCCACGGCTGCTTCATTCCCACTTCTAGCCCTTTCCTGTCCCATCGTCGCCGTAAGACCTATCTGTGTCGATGCGACGTAAAGCAACTAGCAAAAAAAGATATATTCCGGGACCAAAATTCATACATTTGAATATCTTGTAATTTTTCCTCAAAGAAAAGAGTGTCCAGGTTTCTCGATTAGCACTTGAATATATACTGAGTAATTAAGGAACAAAGTAATACAGTTAACAAAACTGAAATTAATAGGAAATAGGATTATAACTGAGAACAGCCGGATAGGACAAATATGTAAATACCGAATGGGTATATTGGAAAATCGAATGTCCCTCAATAAATTATGATGTATGAGTAACGGATATAAGAAAGCGGTAAGCGAAGAGAAATCTAGGCGCAAGGATTCTTGGGTAAACAGATAAGAAGATGACTTATGCTGTTATCACTTAAGCTATTTGAGGACGGTTATTACATCGAACGACATTCCACCAATATCCCGCAGATTGGCCGATTGTCGTCTCCTTTTCTTTCTACCCAAGGAACAGCCACGAGTTTAGAGGAATGATGACGAAAATGGAAATACTTTACTTCCTTGTTAGCGAGCAGTCAGATAAGTTGCCATGGTAACCTGTAGGTTCGTTGTCGGTCTGTCGGTCACTCAATGCAGAGAATAAGACCCGCAGAAAACAGTAATTATCTCCAACAATTGAGGAGTAAGCTAAATTTTGTACAAAATAAACATTGTTTATAATGAAGGGACGTTTAGCATACGGATTTTACAGAAAATCAATAGTATAAGAGAAAATGGAGGAAAACTGTTCTGGTTTTCCTATTCAAATATTTTAAAATCATATGCACATCAAACCTTCCCCGCGATGAGTATACTTTAAATATAACGTTTGGTCGAGATCTATCCAACCGTTTCACAGTGAAGCTGGAACAAAGAGACAAACAGACACGAAAAATAAAAACCACCGATACGGTCTTGAGTTTACCTAAAACGGATAAATATCTGAAAAATTGACAAAACAAACGTAATTACAGACAGCGGACCCCCTATAACTTTATTTATTATATACCCTTACACGGCTCTACGTAAGTTAAAGTCCCCGATGTGTGTGGAGTTACGTTACCCGCCGAGCGCGCTTCCCCTACGAGCATGTCAGGTGTGAGCAGCGGGGAAGTGCGACGTCACAACCGGAGAACTTGGTCAAGGTTGCATTACGTTAGACGACGGAATGTTCGATTCCCTTCCATCATTAATTTCTTCTGAATGAATTAAGATATAAAGAAATGAACTACATCACTGTGTATCTTATTTTTTTATAATCATGATTCCCAAGTTTCAAAAAGATCTGTTGAAAATTACGGAAGATATTAGCCATTACAATTTATTGGGGATACCGAATAAAAAGTCAGGCATTTCGCTTGTCAAGCCAGTTCACTTGGTACCACAGCCAAGATCGGACGGCCATCTGTTGGGTATTCTGCGGTCATTATGTAAGTCGTCAGTTCGACCCTCTGCATATTACGACGCACTGCAAGACTTAGAATATTTTCAGTGTCGTGCGTGTGATGATTAAAAACTGCGCCTTAGTTGAAGTGTGAACAGTTGAGGAGTTTCGCCATTTACGAGAACAGTGTGACTGGAATTTACATTTTCTCACCAATGCGATGTTACGCTAATATAATTTAATGTTGGTATTTGAACGAAAGTGATTAACTTTATATTGAATACTGAAAGTGTTGAAACGTGATCGTTAGTGAAACGTCAAAGCTGTTCATGATTTTATATTTAACTTTGACAAACTGTACTAGTAGAGGAACATAATCTAATATTTTCAGACTGTTCAGGTTATTTAACTTACGGTAGTGAAGCATTACAGTGCATAATTGTTCTGTCAAAGGTGTTGGAACATTTTTCAAACTGTACGTCTATGTTACGAATGACTGATGTAATTAATCATATTTAACAGTGTCGTCGAACAAGTGTCCAGATTCTTAAGTGAGCATAAACTCAGTACAGTATTTAAACGATCTGGTGCATTTAACATTCTTTAATTATCCCGATAAGACTTGTGTCAAACCAAGGACGGTTCCAGAAAGGAAAGTGTCATCTTTTGCCATTTTCGATAGTGAACGGGACTAAATTCACGGAACTTATTCTTTTTTCCTTTTATATTGTGTGAAAAACGGGATACCTTGTTTTCTACATAGTTATTCGGACAATGTTCTCACACTTAACTTTAACAAGTTTAATTTTGAGTTCAGCTTAATCCATCAGTAATGACTGTGTTCTTCTAATTAGTTAGTGAAATCTCTCTGTGAAGACAAATGAGTGCAGCTTGTGACTCGTTAAAGAACGCTACTGACCATAATCTCCTTTGTGCAGATCATTTACTTTGAATCCATTTCATACCCAGTGCCACGTCACAACCAAGACCACGAGTGCTCCCAGACCATCCAGATCTCCGAGATATTCGAGACCTTCCAGATATTCGAGACCGGCTCGGAAGATGGTGGCACCGTGAGCAAACATTGCGACCCCGCAATGTACAAGGACCAGTTCAACCCCAGGAGAAGTACTCATTGTAACTGCTGTGCTGAGGTGATGTTAAAACTTTGACTATATTTTATGAATAAACTTTTTTTAAATTAGCATTCCATTATACATATCTTACTTCCCTCTCCTCTGTAACAAGTTAGAAAAGGACCGGTCACTCCTGTGCCGAGTCTTGTGTTCAGCTAGTCATCAAAACAAACGTTTACGGTTACAATATAGATGTACACATACACACACACACACATTTACACATACAAAATACTATTCAACCATGAATGGCCACACTTGCTAATTGCTGTCTATTTACAATTTTCTGTTCTTTACACACAGCAGGAAGTCCCGGTTCGTTGGAATTACCTGGTAGGACTACCCTAGGTATAATCCTAACCAAAGGCTCGTGTTACCATCACTTCTCCAACTCCAGTGACCCCACAGAGCAACTGCGTGTGGACAGATAGATTTGAATACACGGCTACTGGCCACACACCACACGATAACTATTCCTTGGTTCGATTCCAGAGACAGCCCATTAATTCATACAGTCAAACACAGTAAACAACTAAACAGCAAGACAGTACTCTTCACAACAACGACCATCAACACTTTCAAATTACACTCACGATAGATGCCCCAGTCACGGACTCTACGGCGGAGCGCAGCCCACAAAGGTACACACACACGCACGCACGCACACACGAACATACGCGCACACACACAGTACTCTAAGGCAGTACGCCGTCTTCAGTCAAGCCCCTCACTCGAAATCAAGACGTAACAACAACTGAGCAGGTTCGCAGTGGCCTTGTATTGAACCCTTTAGGTCCATATTGAGGGATACCTACCTTTCTTACCTATCAGCAAAGTTCATGAGATCTGTCTCTTGGGTCGTGTAGGGTTCTTCGTCACTTGCTGAGGTAATGGTAGGGTTCAGTAATTCTAATCTATCTACTGGAATGAAAGGTCTATTTAAAAGATTCCAATTTATTCAGGAAATTTTGAAGCATTCTATGTCAACGGTATCATAGAAGTCAATTGTGTCCACTGGACACCACAATCATTTTACATAAACGTCAGAACACTGGTGTGAGACTTTAACGTAACTGTCTGACGGGCATTCATACTAGAAACCATTGTCTCAATTATTAATCATTTAAGAAAGGAAAGTCTGGAAATCCTTAAATTCGGCTTCCATGTGAGAACAGATGTACCATCATAGTGTTTCGTTATGGTCCAGCCCTCGTAACACGAACTCTGAACTCTGGGAATAATTAAGGCCGTCCAATCGGTGTGTGCCACACAGTGGTTCTACGGCATGGACCCTTAATTGAATCGATGTGACCTGCGTCTATGTCATGGACCGACATCTAATCTTCTAAGTTACTTTAAAGTCATTGTGGATGATGAACGCAAGGAAATGATGCTACAATGGCATATGGCCCTAATCTAAATCACTGAGGTTGATGACCCCCTGACCATCCAAGTTTCTAGGCTGAAGGCTAAACACAATTAAGTTACATCGGTTGATGACCAAAGTTCCACTTTACTATCCCCAGCACATTCACTGCTCAATCAATCAAAGTTCAATAATTACAACAATAGCAATGCTCACAAACTTTGTGGCAGTAAAATCCATTTCCTTCGGATATATCCCTTTAATCGTTACTTTATATTTTAATATTCCCCCAGAAAAACAAACTAAAATTTCCAGAATACATCTCCAAGTTATTCGCTTGATTAAAGTTATTCAAAATGCGGTTTCACTGAATTTAATAATTAAATAAATTTAAATGATTTAACGAAATGTTAACGAACAACAAAATTTATCTCCGTGGACTCTGGTTTCTTCACTAATTTCTGCGCAGCTTGTGATGTGAATTCAATATTGCGATGTTTATCTGGCTGGAAAAGAATTTTTACACAATTCATGTCCAGTTATATATCTTGTCTTGTGATCTCACACTTTTTAAAATCTAATCTAGTCCTAACCGTTATTAACACTTGGATATCCTAATAATCTACGTACAAACCAAACAACTCTCCATATAATTACGATGTCATATCTCGTCATACCATTATGAATTTTGCACACCCCTCACAGACAAACCAATTATCACGACCACCGCTCTATATTTTGGACAACCCTGAATTTGGTTACTCTGTTCCATATACTCCAAGTTCGTGGTTTCAAATGTTCATTACGTCCCCAATTACAGTGTTTCACAATACTCAGATCATTACCGGCTATGAATTTCAACTAAATCCAGCATTTTAACGTTTCCCTGGCCGAGAATACAGTACAATCTCAACTCCACGCCTGTCCCGTTATCATAGCTGAGGTCTCTCATCCCCCGAGTTCGCTTGGCAGTTACACGAAACACCTGGTTTATTCACAGTTGACTGACTTCTCAAAATGCTCCCTTTAAACTCTGCCGACATAATTAAACAAATACGATATTCTAACCAACAAAATGCACAGGTTATGCTTCAAGATGCCCACACTAATTATACGCGTCGCCAATTATTACCGCTATGGATTTCTATGAATTTCTTTCCATTCTCAACATTATAAAATATTCCTCGGGCTATCATGTCCCGGCTTCAAATGACAGGACTCTAACCTGATTCGCACATCTCATCTCAACTCATATAAAACATTCCTCGGGCTTCCGTGTCCCGGCTTCAATGACAGGTCCAACCTGATTCACAAATCTCATATCAACAAACTAACCTCTGTTTCCCAGCTCCACAATTATCATCGACAAAGAACTGGAATAAAATCCTTACTAGAAATCTCGACGTCTAATATCGCACAATGCATTAATCATGAATAACTTCGCATAAATGATATCGTATTTAATAACTTGATTCTTTTTATGAACAAAGTGACTGAAACATTCTACTAGATCTTTTTTATTGTCAGTCAGGCACAGTTTAAAATGAGCATAGAAAACGTTTCTCTCCGTGACCAAATTCATCACCCTAGGTTCTCACCCGACAGCGCGCTTCCACTCGATTGAAAATGAGTAACCATGGATTATTATTATTAACGTCAAATTGCAGACAGAAAAAAATTACGTCGACTGAACATCTTAATTTGGCATCACAAAATATAGGCAGTGCACTCACACGGATGACGATCTACATTGGACGTGATATCACTTCGGAACCCTATTCAAAAACTTTTTACAACATTATACGGCACTCGCAAGACTTCAAAAATTTATCCAAGTGGAAAATGAAACAAATAACTCTTTAGTCGTATTCTCACATTTACAAAACTTAGTAGGGGTGACCACTGCGTCGTATATCCCCATTCAAATACACTTTTAGAGATCACGAGACAAGATATAAGAGGTAGTAAGATGGAAAGTCACCTACCTCATGTCGTCACGCCAGTGTTCGTCATAGGGCTCACCTACGACCCTGGCACTTTATTTAGCCATTTTTACATTCATGGCTTCACAGTTTATTATTATTTTCTTCAGGTTTCCTGGAATAAAGCATTAAAAAAAGAAAATACCCTTCACTTGTTTGTTGAGCGCACACGATGGACTATAATTGTTTCCGCACACGAATTAATTAATCACATTAGAATTTATTCAGTACTTTGACCGTCCTATCTGGTACAATTATTTCACTCAAGAAAACTATCCCCTCATGGACTCAAGACCCAGCCACACTGGCTGAAATCTGCAGTTGAACTCAGTCTACTTTCGTTGTTTGATTTCGCAGAGCAGCTCAACAATTTTTCGTCCGCTTTGTATCACAAATGCCGGAGAAGGAGAGTTCGTCATGGCGTCCCTTCATATTTATAGCAGTTACCCCCTCTCTTCGGATCTCTCCCTTTGCCGCCAAGAAAATTTCTATAAATTTTCTGACTTACCTAAACTGTAATTTGAAGAGTTTTGAAAGTGACTACATGCTTGCTACATTTCTGGCGGTAGTGTTCATGGACATTTAAAAATTTTACGGGTTCGATTTGTGAGATGATTGACCCCCTTTGATAGGCACTATATTTTTTTGACTTGGCTTGGTCACGCCATGTACACGCGCTTTGAAATAGTTCACAAAAATGACTTGAGATTCTTCCGCCGTTGACACGTGTGGCTGACGTCACGTACCCCAGAGCGTGGGACTGAAGGTAATCACCTCGTCACGTGTCAAATCCATGCTATCAAGAATCCAACTTTTAAATGATTGTCAATTTTTGCATAATGTTCTTAGGGCACAAAGGTCATGGGTTCATATTTCCCCCAAGACACGAATTCCTTTCGCACAGTGACAAGGAATTTCCTTTAAACTACTCCAGATGGCAAAATTTCTAATTTTGACGTCTGATGAAACATGACCTTTGAACATAAATTCCTTTCTTCTCTCTTATGCAGTTATTCATCTCCTGGTGTACGGATGTTGGTTGATGCCTTCAGCTTCCTGGTAGTTCTTGGTTGCTTGGAGAGTTCGGGGTTGCGGGGTAGATCTCCAGTGAATTGTAGTTGACTTATTGGAAGTTAGGTGGTTTGTCCTTCCAACTTCTCGACGAGCTTGCATTCACATCGAAATGCGAAGTTTCTGGGTTCAAATCCCTGTCCTCATTTCTGTCGTTATCACTGCCTTTCTTCATTTTTGCCGGTGGTTTACCGTTCTTCTTCATCATCATCATCTTCACCTTTTTCATCTTAGCAGCTGGCTGACCCTTCTTCTTCATCATCCTCCTCATCTTCATTTTAGCAGCTGGCTTACCCTTCTTCTTCATCATTATCCCCATGTTCTTCATTTTAGCAGCTGGTTTACACATCTTCTTCATCATCCTCATCTTCATTTTAGCAGCAGGCTTACACTTCTTCGCATTTGCTTGAGCCTTTCTTGACGGACTATATTCGTCATCACTGGCATCCTTGTCTGAACGTTCATCAATTCTACATTTCTTAGGCCTCTTCTTCATATTGGCACCAAATCGTTTAGGTTTTGCTTTTTCCTCTTCAGACCCATGCCATAGATCAGAATGTCTGGATTTGTAATTATTCCACCTTCTATCGGCTTCATTTCCACCACGGCGTCTGCGTCTTTGGTAAGAATTTTCCCGACATCGACTCTGGTTCCTCCTACATGGATCACGGCGTCTATTCCACTTTCCGTACAGGTAGCTAGGCTGTTCCACGTTCTTACTATCCTGGTTTAGTATGGTTTCAAACCCTTGCCCATTATTCTCTTGTATGACTGCCTGCGAAACATCCCTTTCCGGTCTACTCTCTTGGATGTGGTTTACAACATTCACTTGGTTTTCCACATGCTTAGTTACTTGTGGCGCTGATTTAGGAGGCTTCATGTTAGTTAGATATTCAAGTAGACGGGACATTATAACCTCCACTGTTTCTAACTTCTTGTTCGAGTCTTTCTCATCCACCTTTATATTTTTACTTGGTTCCTTCAAGTCTGCCTGTACCTCCTCAATACTCCTAGCCGTTTCTTCCTGAGTTGTACCTAATTTTCTCATATCCTCTTTATTCATCTGGATTAATTTCAAGTCAATGGCCTCAATACGCTGGTCTACAGTTGCCTTGACGTCTTCGGCCACCTGGTCTACTTTGTCATTTACGACGGCTATCTCTTTACACAACATTTCCTTATGTTCATTCATCGCTGTGAAGACCTTTGACTTATCGTCTTCACGCATGATGTTGAACTTCTCTACCTCTGTCTTCAGATGGGCCTTTAGCTCAGCTTGATCTGACATCAACTGCTGATGTAGTTCCCTACTTTCGTTGACGTGCCTATCGAGGTCCCCTCTAATTATGTCCTGATTTTCACTGAGAACACGATGTAGCTCGCGAGTTTCTATGAACTGCTGATTTATTTCATGTTTAAAGTCAACCTGTGCTTTAGTGTTCTGCTCCACCTTCACATTTAAGTCACCAATGTCCTTCCTAATATCAACGCTAGCTTCCTTACAACTATCCTGAGTGTCCTGCACTTTAATGTCAACATTTTGAACAACTTCCTTCATACCTTTTAATTCTACATCTGCACTATCTAATTTATTGTCCACTGTCCCTAGCTTATTATCCAACCTAACACCCATAGATTTTTTTTCTCACTTAAGTCCTTGATCATTTGGACCAACTGCCCTTGGGTCAATTCTCCCTCCTGCATAAACATACTGTATTTAACAGAAAACGATAGGTCATCGGTGATCCCGAGACTTCAACGGCGTATAATAGGACTACAACGATAAACATCACAACATCCTCCTATCTAACACATCACACTGTTAATGCAACATTCTCTCAAATTTTATTTCATAAAATGTGAAATTCAATGTTCACTCGATCAAAGTGATCAGCCAAAACACTCAAACCAGTATTCAAAATTTTGGGAAATTATTCTAACACATACTTAAATTATACCTTTCATTCAGTAGATAAATTATTCTCATAGTTGTATCTCCTAGCCTTACTCATCGGGCGTTTATCTATTTCTTCAAGTTCACTCTCAACTCTGGCGCACGATTTTATCATCCATAATGTGGCATAGCCTCAACATTATTTCTCTTTTCCTCTAGTACACGATTTTTCCAAAATATCCTTATCGTTATCGTGACGTAGGTTCCCTCATCGTTATCGTGACTTATGCCCCATCGTTGGTGCGACATTTTAATGATCGACCAACGTATAACAATCCTACAATTGGTCATCGTTTCACTGATGTCAACCAACCTAACTTGTAGTTCTTCTCTCGATGTACTTAGGCCCTCTCTTAAGTGACTGAAGCCACCAAGTTGGGCAACATTTTACTGATGCACAACGTGTACAATTATATTCCTCGCTATCGTGACTTAGGCCCCACTGTTAAGTGACTGATGCCACCACGTTGGAAGCCATTTTAATGTCGTCACTTGCTGCGGTATAAGGCGGGGTTCAGTAATTCTAATCTATCTACTGGAATGAAAGGTCTATTTAAAAGATTCGTATTTATTCAGGAAATTTTGAAGCATTCTATGTCAACGGTATCATAGAAGTCAATTGTGTCCACTGGACACCACAATCATTTTACATAAACGTCAGAACACTGGTGTGAGACTTTAACGTAACTGTCTGACGGGCATTCATACTAGAAACCATTGTCTCAATTATTAATCATTTAAGAAAGGAAAGTCTGGAAATCCTTAAATTCGGCTTCCATGTGAGACCACATGTACCATCATAGTGATTCGTTATGGTCCAGCCCTCGTAACACGAACTCTGAACTCTGGGAATAATTAAGGCCGTCCAATCGGTGTGTGCCACACAGTGGTTCTACGGCATGGACCCTTAATTGAATCGATGTGACCTGCGTCTATGTCATGGACCGACATCTAATCTTCTAAGTTACTTTAAAGTCATTGTGGATGATGAACGCAAGGAAATGATGCTACAATGGCATATGGCCCTAATTTAAATCACTGAGATTGATGACCCCCTGACCATCCAAGTTTCTAGGCTGAAAGTTAAACACAATTAAGTTACATCGGTTGATGACCAAAGTTCCACTTTACTATCCCCAGCACATTCACTGCTCAATCAATCAAAGTTCAATAATTACAACAATAGCAATGCTCACAAACTGTGTGGCAGTAAAATCCATTTCCTTCGGATATATCCCTTTAATCGTTACTTTATATTTTAATATTCCCCCAGAAAAACAAACTAAAATTTCCAGAATACATCTCCAAGTTATTCGCTTGATTAAAGTTATTCAAAATGCGGTTTCACTGAATTTAATAATTAAATAAATTTAAATGATTTAACGAAATGTTAACGAACAACAAAATTTATCTCCGCGGACTCTGGTTTCTTCACTAATTTCTGCGCAGCTTATGATGTGAATTCAATATTGCGATGTTTATCTGGCTGGAAAAGAATTTTTACACAATTCATGTCCAGTTATATATCTTGTCTTGTGATCTCACATTTTTCAAAATCTAATCTAGTCCTAACCGTTATTAACACTTGGATATCCTAATAATCTACATACAAACCAAACAACTCTCCATATAATTACGATGTCATATCTCGTCATACCATTATGAATTTTGCACACCCCTCACAGACAAACCAATTATCACGACCACCGCTCTATATTTTGGACAACCCTGAATTTGGTTACTCTGTTCCTTATACTCCAAGTTCGTGGTTTCAAATGTTCATTACGTCCCCAATTACAGTGTTTCACAATACTCAGATCATTACCGGCTATGAATTTCAACTAAATCCAGCATTTTAACGTTTCCCTGGCCGAGAATACAGTACAATCTCAACTCCACGCCTGTCCCGTTATCATAGCTGAGGTCTCTCATCCCCCGAGTTCGCTTGGCAGTTACACGAAACACCTGGTTTATTCACAGTTGACTGACTTCTCAAAATGCTCCCTTTAAACTCTGCCGACATAATTAAACAAATACGATATTCTAACCAACAAAATGCACAGGTTATGCTTCAAGATGCCCACACTAATTATACGCGTCGCCAATTATTACCGCTATGGATTTCTATGAATTTCTTTCCATTCTCAACATTATAAAATATTCCTCGGGCTATCATGTCCCGGCTTCAAATGACAGGACTCTAACCTGATTCGCACATCTCATCTCAACTCATATAAAACATTCCTCGGGCTTCCGTGTCCCGGCTTCAATGACAGGTCCAACCTGATTCACAAATCTCATATCAACAAACTAACCTCTGTTTCCCAGCTCCACAATTATCATCGACAAAGAACTGGAATAAAATCCTTACTAGAAATCTCGACGTCTAATATCGCACAATGCATTAATCATGAATAACTTCGCATAAATGATATCGTATTTAATAACTTGATTCTTTTTATGAACAAAGTGACTGAAACATTCTACTAGATCTTTTTTATTGTCAGTCAGGCACAGTTTAAAATGAGCATAGAAAACGTTTCTCTCCGTGACCAAATTCATCACCCTAGGTTCTCACCCGACAGCGCGCTTCCACTCGATTGAAAATGAGTAACCATGGATTATTATTATTAACGTCAAATTGCAGACAGAAAAAAATTACGTCGACTGAACATCTTAATTTGGCATCACAAAATATAGGCAGTGCACTCACACGGATGACGATCTACATTGGACGTGATATCACTTCGGAACCCTATTCAAAAACTTTTTACAACATTATACGGCACTCGCAAGACTTCAAAAATTTATCCAAGTGGAAAATGAAACAAATGACTCTTTAGTCGTATTCTCACATTTACAAAACTTAGTAGGGGTGACCACTGCGTCGTATATCCCCATTCAAATACACTTTTAGAGATCACGAGACAAGATATAAGAGGTAGTAAGATGGAAAGTCACCTACCTCATGTCGTCACGCCAGTGTTCGTCATAGGGCTCACCTACGACCCTGGCACTTTATTTAGCCATTTTTACATTCATGGCTTCACAGTTTATTATTATTTTCTTCAGGTTTCCTGGAATAAAGCATTAAAAAAAGAAAATACCCTTCACTTGTTTGTTGAGCGCACACGATGGACTATAATTGTTTCCGCACACGAATTAATTAATCACATTAGAATTTATTCAGTACTTTGACCGTCCTATCTGGTACAATTATTTCACTCAAGAAAACTATCCCCTCATGGACTCAAGACCCAGCCACACTGGCTGAAATCTGCAATTGAACTCAGTCTACTTTCGTTGTTTGATTTCGCAGAGCAGCTCAACAATTTTTCGTCCGCTTTGTATCACAAATGCCGGAGAAGGAGAGTTCGTCATGGCGTCCCTTCATATTTATAGCAGTTACCCCCTCTCTTCGGATCTCTCCCTTTGCCGCCAAGAAAATTTCTATAAATTTTCTGACTTATCTAAACTGTAATTTGAAGAGTTTTGAAAGTGACTACATGCTTGCTACATTTCTGGCGGTAGTGTTCATGGACATTTAAAAATTTTACGGGTTCGATTTGTGAGATGATTGACCCCCTTTGATAGGCACTATATTTTTTTGACTTGGCTTGGTCACGCCATGTACACGCGCTTTGAAATAGTTCACAAAAATGACTTGAGATTCTTCCGCCGTTGACACGTGTGGCTGACGTCACGTACCTTTATGCCGGGCTCAGCTCGCCGGCGAGCGAGGGTCTCAGTGGTGGACCGTTCGCTATCGGCTGTGCAGAAATTTTTAAAGGCAGGGATAGATGAAGGACTAGCGACAAATGAAAGGAA
Organism: Anabrus simplex; assembly: GCF_040414725.1. Classification (NCBI taxonomy): domain Eukaryota; kingdom Metazoa; phylum Arthropoda; class Insecta; order Orthoptera; family Tettigoniidae; genus Anabrus; species Anabrus simplex. Next base: position 328,904,681 of record NC_090270.1, read on the forward strand.
ACTAAAATAGGTTTACACATTTATTAAAACTGACACTCTTTTAAATAAAACAATTAAATTCACAAAATCTGGGTTTGATTCTTGAAATATCTTCTCCTCGTGCTATCTTTTATGAGGGATCTCGCTCAAATTGAAGTTCAACGACTGTTCGTTTCTGCAATAATAAATGTAGGAATCATTAATTTACTGAAAAATTGATTGAAAAACAAAATAATATCTGATATCATTCTCCTATGATGATAATCAAATTGTTTAAATTAAAATATCCCATCTGGATTTCGCTTATTTTTACAAGAAAATGATTATTTTCTCTTCCTTATTTAAATTATTGGAAATTATTTAATTCATCAATTTATGGTTAGCAAGTCTTCCTTAGACTTTCCCTTTAACAATTACTTTTTTTTATAATTATTAATTGAATAAACGTCTTGTAATAAATTTTTACTTGAACTTATATCAACCTAAATTTTACTCAATTTTATGCAGAAAATGACTGTACAATAACTAATAATTAAATCTCGTGACATCAGTCCACGGACGTTGCCTTCTCTTATTCACTTTAACTTAGTGAATTAGGCCCTAATCTACTTTAAATTACAATAAAATCTGCTAAAGATTCAAAATTGATCCAATTACGGACACGCGAAATAATACAAATCGGTCAAAAATTTGACGCACATAATGGAGAATATCGTCACAAAATCATATAAGAAATATTCAAAAAAACACAGAATATGATCAAATAACACATCACACATTCACACATGGGTACACGGCATTATTATAATACTATTTACACGAACACTAACCCATTATTATTAAATTCAGGATTTACTGCAAATTAGGGAAATCATTCTCTAGATGACACTCTCACGCACATCCCAGGTATCAATTTAGAATGTGATAGAATTAAGGTTATCACTTATACGTAGAAAATAACTATACAACGATGTTCAAGGAATATTTTAAACAGAAATCATCCCAATTAAGCAAGTAGAAAAAACTACAACACAGGTCAAAATATTAGAATACGCGCTTACGGTACATGGGTTGCGGCATTTATTTTTATTCACCTATAATGTCGTGGCTCTCGATTACTCTGCACTGAAGTTCGAAGAAATCATGTCCAGTGACACATCTCTTCCCAAAATTGACTCTAATGGATGCATAAATTATTACTCAAAATATAATGCCCATCTGCAAGTCATACTCAAATTAATAGCGCAGAAAACATACATCTAATTCGTCAGTACTCCGTCCGGAGAATTGCCATGTCCCAGGCTTACTTTACACAAAGTGAGCACACGATAATACTTTCCAAAACTAACTAACATTAAACTCATGACCTTATTAAATCATTTTAGCGCGTAATTAGGTTTAATTATTTTTACTCATTATTATTATTATTACATTCCTGACCGTGCATAATCTGACTCGCAAAGCTGTCGTATGAAGTTACTCGGATGACTCTAAACAAACTCGAACCCACAAACATGTCGTACAATCATAGAATGAAATTCTACACTAAGAAAAACACTAGAACACTGTCCTAATTTGTCTCAATTAATTTCCAAATTATTTCAAAACCAATCAAAATTAACGCGGGGTTCATTTATTTTTTTATCTCTCCTGCCTTCTAAATTCTTAGGACAGTTGAGGTCTCTCTCGATGACATACACTCATTTCTAACTAATAGAACAAACACACACTCATTCCAGGGCACTAACTACCTCTCACCAAAGAAAGAAGAATGAAAAGTCTAACTACTGCAAAACTAACAGAAATCTAAATGAATAAGGTAAGGCTACGCTTACAAACATTTTACAAAGATAGAAAGAAATTGAATTCTTAAAGAATACTCATGTGGCTGGTGTGAACTGGATTTTGGCTGATGACCTAGCACGTGGTCACATCACCTTCCATCGAACGAAGTCTCGCCCATGTCCGACGCCTTACATGTTTAGTGACTCATGGAGGAGCTGAAGATACACAGGAACTTGTAGTATTCTTCGCCGAACTGGATAACCATCTTGCAGTGAACTCGAACCAAGGACCTTCCTTCTTCCAAGTTCTCGTAGAAAGCTGAAACTAACCAAAAGTCTTAACAATAGCCCAGGATACACTCACGATGCTTTATAATTTGGATGTAGACACTTATCTTAGGACAACCCTAAATAAAATCGTCGCTAAATTTTCCGAGTGTCTGAATTGCTGTTTATACGGTCCTCGCTGCCTTCTCTAATGTAAAGTCTTCCAGTGAAGCAAACGACGTCCAGTCTCTTCCGTAGCTGCAGTCAGAGTAATGCTCAAATTTAGCGTCCAGAAGTACAAAACCCTCTCAAAAATTTTCCTCTGGAATTACCATTAATTTCCTATCCTAAGACGTAGGTGCGCCCCTTAATTACATCTAATTGGTGGATTTGTTGCATTCCTGTGAAGATTGTCATTTTTATTGGCTGCTCCAGTTTTACGTCACTTGACTTTCCATTTATTGATCGATTGAGATCAGGCTGCTCGCCGGGTCACGTGGTACGCACACATGTGTTTGAAGGCCACATAACAGGAACTACACCCTGCTTCCTCGCTCTCCAAGTAGGTCGGGAAAAACCGGTCCGCAAGTGGCTGGCTCGCACTAGCACGGAAATACAGAATCTCACCCTCTTGGCGATTAAATAATGTTCCAACACGCTGATGAAATAAATCATTTCCTTTTATTAAATTATTACCACTTTTGAAGGGGACAATAGGCACTATATTTTTTTGACTTGGCTTGGTCACGCCATGTACACGCGCTTTGAAATAGTTCACAAAAATGACTTGAGATTCTTCCGCCGTTGACACGTGTGGCTGACGTCACGTACCCCAGAGCGTGGGACCGAAGGTAATCACCTTCTCGTCACGTGTCAAATCCATGCTATCAAGAATCCAACTTTTAAATGATTGTCGATTTTTGCATAATGTTCTTAGGGCACAAAGGTCATGGGTTCATAATATATACCTCGATGATGGGTTACTGGAATATTCATGATTCGGCAAGAGATGGAACATTACCTCCCAGAAAGTGCATGGAGAAACAATACGAAAGGAGATAAGGAAGAGAAGTCGCGGCATGTCCTCGGGGGGGACTAGGAGGTCCCACGAGCTCGTTAAGTCACCCCTTTCAGGAAATACTGAAGACGCTGCGTCTGATTACGTAACAATACATATATATCATAATGTAATTTTATGAAAAGTGAAAACTACATTCATATATTTTGGTGTGAACATATCACTAAAATACTCTACAAGGTAGAATTTCATGCATACAACATAAAAATAACATTTTGCAAAATTGTCCTTTTCTGAATTTACCAAACTACGAGTATCCAGCAGTAACCAGCAAAACAAAATCTATGATGACTGACAAACAGGAAACATTCCTGATGAAAATTTCGAAATAAATTAAAATTATGCACTTCAGTTCAATCCGGAAAAATCTAAACATTTTAAAAATGAATTAGGAATAGAAGCAAATTTGTAAAAAGTGCAAGTGATGATAAAGTATGCTTAAAGAGTCCTTGATTACAGCGATTACTATATAATCCGCAATGCCATGCTTAATTCTATATTTATTCAAGAAATTCCAATTATATTTGGTCATCCTGTCCCTGCTACTGAACAGCAGATTTCTTAACAGATTAAATTCCCTGGTCCTATGTTGTAGTGCTGGCTGAGGAAGGGGACGCATAAATGCCTCCTTCCTCGGTGTCAGCTTTGATACTAAAACTTGAATTTAATACTTCTATATACTGCATATTGTACCTTACTGCCATCCTCCGGCTGCACAATGGTAGAGATTGATACTAACGTACCAACTTGTGAATGATAAATCAACATGTTACAATAGGACAACTTTTATTATAAAGAACATAGAAATTCCCCTAGTTAAATATTCATAAACATGGTATCGCAATAAACAATACTAAAAAATTTTAAATGATGAGTCTGTTCCCCGCACAAATGTGGTTCAGTTTATGTTTTTCGGTGTCGTCAGATACCGTATTCCTAATTCCTTCATATTTGTGAACTTCTTACTGTAAACAGATATAACACTTTCGTTCCTAAACGTTCATTTAACATGGGCAAAGTTTAGCAAGATTCGCGCTGCAGAATTCCCTTAAGATTTTGCACACAAATACATAAACACTTATTCAGGACCGTTAATTTCCCCAAAATATTCACTCATCTAATATTGGCACGGTTTCCAGTATGCAAATGATTGAGTTCAGAAACTCACATCCCTTCTGTATGCACACGGGCTTATTTCCCTTGAAACAAAAATGCGACTAAGACAAGAATTATAAAACGAAACCAAGCATACACCAAGTGTTTGTTTTCTGGTAAAACAACATCTCTCTGGTAGCTCATTTTGTAAAAAAATAATACTAATTTATTATGCATATTTACGTCAAATACTTAAGAAGTTCAGACACAAAATAGCACGTGGCGATCATTGATTACCCTCCTTTAACACCAACATTGCACCAGGTTGCATATTTGGACTGGAGTGTGTCCATTTGGATCGCTGCTGAAGGTGATGCAGATAGTCGTTCGACCAGCGGTGCCAGAACCTCTGCATTTGCAGCTGTAGTATTTCCCATCTAGTTAGTAGGTTAAGCTTGGTGTTACCTAGATCTGGCTGGGTAATGGTAGTGAGAGCTGTTCCAGTCAGGTAGTGATCTGTAGTTAGGGCTTCAGGGTCATCAGGGTTGCAAGACAAGGGAATAAGTGGCCTGAAATTCAGGCAGGCTTCTATTTAGCATGTGAGGGTGGTCAGATCTTCATGAGTGAGACACATAGTTCCCATGACGCGGCGAAGGTGGACTTCACGCCAGTCTCCCACAATCCGCAAAGTGTGGTGCTCCAGGAGGGATGAAGGTCCATGTTATTCCTTCTTGTTCTGGGAAGTTTCTGACTTCCGTTTGCTGTTGACAGGACCTAATCACTACATGAAGTTCTCGGTACGCTCCAATAAAGTTTGTCCCGTTGTCGCTGTGAATCGACTGACATCGGCCACGACATGAGACAAATCTCTTCAATGCCGCTAGGAAGGCTTGAGTAGACAACCTCGAGGTGAGTTGCCTTAGTGGCTACGCATACAAATAAGGCAATATAATATTCTGCTTTATTTCTCATAGCTTGGAATAAGTCTTTACATAGAACGACCCAGCATAGTCTATCCCACAGTTGTAAAATGGTCTAACTGCTTCTGAGCGAGGGCGTGGCAGCTGAGTCATAAACTGTTGAGCAGTGTTTGACTTCAATTTTTGACAAATCAAACAACGGTGCAAAATTCGTTGGATGACATTTTTCCATTAACAATCCAATACCACTGTCTAATCTATGATAGTAGAAGTTGCCCGCCGGCATGCAGCATACGTCTGTGCTCTTGTTCAACAATCTACTTCGTAAGGTGGTGATTTGCAGACAGTATAGCTTGGTGCGTTTTTTCATACGGTATGTTGGCTTGTTCAAGTCTTCCTCCCACTCTCAGGATATTGGTACTGTCTAACATCGGATTTAGAGTTTTCAATTTGCTCTTGTTCTGAATAGGTTTCTTGGACTACAATTTATGTATTCCCTTACAGTACGATGTCAATTGAACTATTCGTATGCAGTGGAGAATTGCGCTGTTGAGCTCTAGAAGGGACAGTGCACCTGTTGCTCTGCACCCACGAATTGCCCTGCAATTTCTTGCACTCTTAGACAGTAAGCTACAACATGCTGCAGTTTGGTAAGCTTGGACAAACGGTTGATAATATTATCCTCAGGAATCGTTGCGATATTACATGTCACCTTGCACCTCTCTTCAGGCAGCACTAGTGGTAGTCTAGTACTTGAAGAGGTAGGCAACATATCATGGTTTTGCTGTAGCCAGCTTGGTCCATGCCACCATAAACGAGTTTTACCAAGCTCATCAGGACAACATCGTCTTTATATAATGTCTGCTGGGTTGTCTTGAGACGCCACATGTCTCCATTCACTGTTCTCAGTGCTGGCCTGAATCTCTGATACTCTGTTTGCTACAAACGTTTTCCATTTTGTAGATGGAGCAGCTATCCATGCCAAGAAGATGGTTGAGTCTATCCACAGGATGACTTTAGAGACCGATAGTTTCAATACAAGGATAATCTTCTTAAGCAACCGTGCAAGAGGCAAACACTTTGTTTTGACGCAATAAAAATTCCACCTCACATTGAAGTGTTCATGCGAAGTTGCCCCGATGTGGGTTTATTCATAGCTCAACAGATACATTAGTCACTGTCTCCAAAGGGAACTAACACAAGGGAATATTTACACTCTGAAATAAATAAACAGGGGCATAATTGCCCATACTACGTGGCCTTAATTGTAAAAAGGAATTATTGGACATAAACGCCCATAAATAAAGAAGGCAAGTAGCAAAACAGCAGCATTTCTTATAGAAACAGTTAAAATCATACGTGGGCTTATGGCCCAATGACACGGAGGTTAATCTTATACTATAAGGTGTGACCAAATGAGGGATATTTAAGGCCGAGACAAGACTGGCGAAATTTTGAAGTTTTAAAAACTTTAGTCACCCAATGCAAAGTTGAATGGGAAACAACAGAGGATCAACACTCTTTGTTCCCTTACATTACATATTTTCCAGTAAGGAATAGAACGAGAGTCCTCATACTTGCCGAAAATTCTACAATAAAACCACTAGTTTACAAAATTACATTACAAGAAAAGATGTTGAAACATTCCCCTCAAACTATCCGCAGGAGCTATCACATGTCCAGGTAAATTCTGCCATTACCTTGTGCCGCTGTATACTCCTCACGCAGGCCTCGCCCCAGCCTCCCTTCGGATAAGACGCACTCCCTAGCACTGGAGCAATTCAGGCAAGACGGCTCAAAAGTACCCTGCTTTTATAGTTCCATAAGGGGAAGCTTCCAGAACTCTTTGCTGATAGGTTGAATTCCTGTAAACACGCCTGGTTTTAATTGGCTAGAGAACATATTTCCAAGTATCTGATAGGTAGATTACAATCGAGGACGATCCAGCTGAAGCTGAACTTCCGTACATTAATAAAAACCAATCCTCAGAACCAGGCTTACCAACTGCAATATAAACATTACTCTATCAAGTAGTTACAAATCGATGGTCTAGTCATCTACCGGTAGAAGACAAAATTCTTTGGAGGTTTAAAATTTCAAGATCGTTGGCATACATGGCCTTAGAGAAGGCGCGCCGATTAAAAAGCCGGGGAAGGTGTAACTCTCGAATAAGAAGAAGAAGAATATGGAATCAGTAAAATAAAAGAGTGTCCTGCTACATGGCTAAATGGTTAGCGTGTTGACCTTCGGTCAAATGGTTCGTGGGTTCGATTTCCGACAGTGTCAGTATTTTATACCATAATTGATTCATTCCGCTGACACGGGGACTGGGTGTGCGTGTCGTGTTCGTCATCATTTCATGCTAATCACGACGCGCAGGTCTCCTACGGGAGTCAAATCGAAGTACCTGCACCTGGCGAGCCGAACATATCCTCGGACACCACCGGCACTAAAATCCATACGCCACTTTTTTTCAATAAGAGGGTGATATCGCGTAATGCGAATCTTCGGCATTACAAGGTAGTTACACTGCTGGAAACATTATATCCCTTAGAAAGTACATATCTATGAAGTCACTGTAAAATTATTGTAATAGGAAAGCAAGAACGAAGAAAGTCTTAGGATGATATGTAGTCCCGCTCATGTAAATGGCATAATGTGGATTAGAGGAACAAACTTCAGACCTGTACAAAGGAACAGATAAGTTTAATGATGCCGTACCTATGATACGCTTGAAATTCTATGGTGATATCTGTAGAGTGGATATACATAGATTTATTAACAATCTATTTAATACGAATATAATCAATTCAAAGAAGATAAGATCAACTGATTAGGAGAAATTAAGCAAGTATTTACAAAAATAAAATACTCTACAATCGATGCCATCAAAAATCGAAAAGCCTTTCGAATCCTGGTTGGAGAAAGCTAAAAATACCCCTGGAAACACTGAACAGTAGAATGCATGAAACAACACAGCAACTCCATGAGGAGAGTTTGGGATGAAAAGAAGAAAGGAATCCGTCAGCCGAAGCTAACAAGTTCAAACGCGCACTTTAATTGGGAATAACGAAGTAATATTGTTCGGGGATTTCGTAGAATGCAGTTGTATAAGAGGATGCCGGAGAGAGTGGGTGGACAGGAAAATGACCAGAACATAAGGAAAAGCACTAAATTTTGAAATTTTATTTCTTTCCCTTCTATTTTGTTTTTAAAATTTAATAGATATTCTGAATTAACAACAACAATATAATAATGAGCTCGTCTGCTCCCACAACTACAATGACTTAAAGTCAAAAATTCAGGTACAAAATTGGAGAGAATTATCCCTGTCATAATTTACAAGGAGTGAGCAATATAGCTCTAAATAGGTATGCTTTTTACAAGATCAGGTTTGCTCCACTAATTTACATTCCAGGAGAATGAGCTACAAAATGTTACTGTAGTCCAGACTCTAAGAGGCACAAGCTTTTCTTACAAAATTATGTCTTACAAATTTCCAAAATACTGTGTGAACAGTCACTTCTGCTCAACAGTCTTTTACACACTCATCTATAAACAATTAAACAATTTCAGGGTTAATGAGTGCCCATTCTAAATGACCTGAAAGTAAAAATAAAAGGTAAAACACGAACGGCCATGTGAAAATGGCTAGAAGGCGAAACACTTGCAATCGTTTTAGGAAAAATTCATAAAAGCCTAAATGAGCTTACGGCCCGAAGTTGCAGAGGCTAAGCCAATACTATATAGGGGTGACTAAACGAAAAATATTAAATGCCGAAGGAGTGTGACAAATTAAGAGATTTAGAAAATTTGAGTCACCCCATACCAAGTTGAATGGGAATCAACACTCTTTGCTCCCTTAATTTGCATGTTTCCCAGCAGGGATTTGAACAGAGACCTCAGACACGCCGAAAATTTACATATAAAGAACGACGTTAGAAATTTACGTTAATCAAATAAGTTTCAAACATTCCCCTCAAGTTATCTGGCTGGAGCTATCACATGTTACGAAATTTCTGCCATTACCTTGAGTAGTTGAGCCTTCCGAACGACGGCAGGCCTAATAACACGCCGCACTCACTAGACCGGAGCGATGAAGATGACAATACGGTCCTAAAGCGCCCAGCTTTTATAGCAACTAAGATGGGAATGTTCTAGAACTCACTTGAGCTAGGCAGAATGACTGTACATACCCCCAATTTTAATTGGCTGGAGAAATGTACACGAAATTCCTGACTTGTTAATAACTAAAGAAGATGGAAGCCGTACGAGTGTCGACGACTTTAGCACATACTAGCTGTTAACCACGGCTTCGCTCGTGAGTATTTGGTAAGTTGACAAGAATTAATTGTTCCTTGGTACTGCACTAAGGGATTATCTGAAAATCCCTAAAGTATTAAAAATCACCGAAAAATTGCATTTCATTTACCCCAGAACCTTCATCTGGCTCGAGGACAGGTTATTTGTGTTTGTCCCAACACTCTCCTCTTCATATTCGCTGAACACACCACATTACCAACCACAACAGGAATACGCAATAGTAATTACATCCTTACAAACGGAGTTACCGTCAGGAAGAGCAACCAGCCGGAAAAAGGGCCAAATCCACATGTGCGACACAGTTCACACCTGCGACCCCACAGGTGTGGGAAATGCGGTAGAAGAAGATACTCAATTTAAAAATTCACCCGCTTTTTTATTATTTCACCCCCTTAAGCGGATTTTCCCGAATAAAGTGTGTTCATTTATTTTTAAAGAGATTCCAAGTACCAGTTTTAACGTCTGTAACATCTTCAGTTTCTGAGATATATGTGTAATCTAATAAAGAATTCAACTCCTTCCTCACTTCTTTTCACTCCCCCCCCCCTACCCCTTAAGTAGATTTTCTGAAAACTAAAATGTATGTTCTTTTATTTTTAAAGGAGATTCCAAATACCAATTTTCCGGTCTGTATCATGTTAGGCTTTTGTGATATATTGTAGATAACCTCACTGCTGTAAGAATACTGGAGCTGACGTTGCCATGGTTACGGCAGTTTATATACAGTATCTATCCGATTCCTAGAGCAGGGGTAGTGTGGTGCCAATATCTCCATAACGGTCGGTTTTATGGCCTTAAAACATAGTTATCGGGCCCTTGCGGCTTACCGAGTTTTGTTCTTTGCGTCAAGGGGATTGAACTTAGCTTTGTCTCATCCTTGTCCAACAAATTCGATATTTCGCCTATATTAGCCTAGTTTTTTATATCTCCCACCCTGCACCCCCTCGAATTGTTCCGAAAATAAAATACAGCCCATGTCCCTCAGGGATCATGAATATTTACATTAGTAAAATAATTTTTAGAATCGGTCCAGTAGTTCCTGAGATTAGCCACTACATACAAACAAACTTTACCTTTTTATATATTAGTATAGAAATATCAATATACGAAAACTTAAGTTTTATAACATTGAAAATTGAAAGTTTCTTTAAAAATGAATTGTCTTTAATCCCGCCAGGGGACGCATGCAGGCCGATGGTAGAAACCTCTAATGGTTGAAGGTCCAAGTATTATCGGCACACTTTATCTTGGTGCATTTGTGTACGGGGTTGAGGAGTAAGGAGGGAACTGTCCCGGTCCGAGTAGTGCTGCCAACTGAATGAAAATGAAATCTGAATTGAATCGAGAATATCATCGATCGATATGAAGTTTCTAAACCGTTTCTAAACTGTGTCACATACACATTATATAACATTGTATAACATTTCTCAATGCGAATCTTGTTCCTAGCATGAATTCTATAGTTTGGCTTTGCTGTGTAAACAACAACAGTACTAGTACTTAAAGTGTACGCCAGATGTCGCACAACGATGCTTAAGCGATTCATAGTTTGTATTTCAAACATTGCCAGTACGAATCTCGAAGATTGCCGACGTCGACCGATTCAGCACTAGGTTGTAAATGCACCAAGATAAAGTGTGCCGATAATACATTGTAATATATTAATTCAACATCCATAGCACAGAATGCCTTGTAAAAGGCGCGCAGTTCAACGGGACGCAGAATGTATACCCCCGGTGAAAATATTATTATTATTAATCTTTCTTTCTTTCTTTCTTTCTTTCTTTCTTTCTTTCTTTCTTTCTTTCTTTCTTTCTTAATCCATTGACACTTCGGGGTTGGTTTTTCCCTCGGACTCAGCGAGGTATCCAACCTCCACCACCTGAGTGGTAGTGTCAGGGAGCGTGGGGCATTGCGTCGGGGCGATAAAGTATGGGAGGAGGACCAGTACCTCGCCATGGCGGCCTTACTTGCTATGCTGAAATGGGGCCTTTTGGGGGATGGGAAGATTGGAAGAGATAGACAAGGAAGAGGGAAAGAAGCGTTCGTGGCCATAAGTTACGTAACATCCCCGCATTTGGAGGAGAAGTGAGAAACCACGGAAAACGAGTTAGAGGATAGTTTAGGTGGGAATCGAACCTCTCTACTCAGTTGACCTCCCGAGGCTGAGTGGGCCCCGTTCCAGCACTCGTACCACATTTCAAATTTCGTGGCAGAGCCGGGAATGGAACCCGGGCCTCCGGAGGTGGCAGCTAATACTAGTAACCATTACACCACAGAGGCGAGCAGCACTATATGGGCTCAGCTATCATGTGGAGGCATTTAAATTGGATGTCATTTAGGCTGCCTGCACGCCAATTAAGACGTTCTGATTTACTCCACCATATGACAGAGTAAACTGTGTCTCTCTTAGCTGAGTTTTAGTTCATTTTGTTGAGTGAACACCAAGTGTGTCACAATAAATCTTCTGCATGCCCACATAGTACGATGTGGAGGATCGAATTGACTTCATTACAGCATTCAAAAGCCCGACTACCTCTGCCGGACTTGAACCCACGATCTTGGTATCCAGAGGTCGATATTCTACCAATGATCCTCAGAAGTAGAAATACGTCTGGGCTTAATTGAGTTATATACCATCGAAAATTGAATATGTTGAGAAGAATTTCTTAAATTCACATTGGTTGAACTCATTTTTTCCCTGGCCAAACTGAAACTGATATTCTATCCTAACGTATGAATTATATTCTTCAAATATTTTCTTGGTTCACTTATACCTTTTTAGTCACTTAACAATAAATATGTTTTATCACTAAATTTCAAATTGTTCAACAAACCAGTCGTATTTTCTAACAAAACATACTCCATGTACAAACAAGTTACATTTACTGTTGATTGTACGGAATACTACGGCATTGTAAACATGGATTTGGCTGTAAAATTTTAATGAAACTGTTTCTCGAACAGGGAGTGAACCTTACACTGCCGTAGGAAGTGGTGCGTTTGGCAGTTCGGCGTTATTATTTGCTCACTGTATTGTTTAAACACAGAAACATGGTTTTGATCTCTTACAGTTAGTTGTAAAAACAACATCAGATCCGAGAATGTAATTGCAGCTGTGGTTTACGAACGGAATAGAATACCAAGTGTGAGCAGTATAGAACCTTCAACAGCTTAACCATTGCATCGAAAATCCCCAGTATTATATAACAGTGCAAAGAATCAACAGAATGATTAAAGAGATCCTCACAGAAAACCAGTTCGGTTTCCGGAATGGACGGGTTATATGTGAGGTAAAGACTTCTTTAAACTGTTGAAAAGAGAACTATCTGGCGACTGGCCGTGGATACTGGCCGTGCGGTTAGGGGCGCGCAGTTACGAGATTGCATTCAGGAGATAGTGGGTTCGAACCCCCACTGTCGGCAGCCCTGAAGATAGTTTTTCGTGGTTTCCCATTTTCACACCAGGAAAATGCTGGGGATGTACCTTAATTGAGGCCATGGCCGCTTCCTTCCCATTCCTAGGCCTTTCCCATCCCATCGTCGCCATAAAACATATCTGGGTAGGTGCGACGTAAAGCAAATAGAAAAAAGATCAAAATAAATTCCATACATTTAGAGACTTGTCTCATTGTCTGTCATCAGCCCAGAGGCTGGCTGGTTCCTCAAACACCACCACCAATAAAGGCTTTGTGGTTACAGGAAAACCACAAAAAATGAGGCGCACTAAGGAAGATGATGAGTGAGGTAGTTCACCATTGTTTACCTCACTGGGCCAGAAAGTTGCAATGCAGCACGACTGACCCCATGAGCAACACATTTCATAACACTCAGACGTACTGGACGTGCTCTAAAGTCATTAGTCTGCACAACTCAAGCCCCAGCAGCTTCCATATTGTCACAGCCATAGATGAGACTGGGAGTTCGGTAATTTTTAATTTCGTGTGGCTATTTCTAGCCGAGTTCAGCCCTTGTAAGGCAGACCTTCCGATGAGGGTAGGCGGCATCTGACATATGAAGGTAACTGCGTGTTATTGTTATGGAGGATAGTGTTACGGGTGATGTGTGAGTTGCATGGATACTGGGGACAGCACAAACACCCTGGCCCCGAGCCATTGGAATTAACCAATGAAGGTTAAAATCCCCGACCCGGCCGGGAATCGAACCCGGAACCCTCTGAACCGACGGCCAGTACGCTGTCCATTCAGCCAACGAGTCGAACTTGGAATTCGGTGAAAGCTACACTTTGTTCTGGCCTGTGCCAAGAGACGAATGCAGAAGTACTGCAACTGTCAAGTAATTATAGGCTTAGAGAAAGTATTTCATCCAGTCGACTGACCCCTAAATGCAGAGCAGTGCTGATTGATTGATTGATTGATTGATTGATTGATTGATTGATTGATTGATTGATTGATTGATTGATTGATTGATTGATTGATTGATTGATTGATTGATTGATTGATTGATTGATTGAGGTGTAGAGAACAAGGACAGGAGGGTGGTACATAGCTTATACAAGATCTTTCTTACCGGCCAGTGGCGTTTTTACTCCCCGAGACCTAAGCAGCTGTACGGGAGGTGTGCGCATAGTTCTTGACCTTGCAAGGAGCGATCTAACATCAGTAGCCAGTCTGATTCTCAGCTGTTAACGTTGTTATTTTAAGTACGAGTCGGCTCGACGGCTACGCGATGCATTTGTTCAGTAATTTCCTGGTGAAATGCCACCTTCATGATCATAGATTCAGGTAATTGCAAATAAATTTGTAACTACCGACTCAGTGCTCAATAAATGCGCGCACACGAACAGTTTTAACAGAGGAAAAGCTAGATGGCGTTAGTGCAAATCTTGAACGGTCATCGAATAAATCACTAACACAATTAGCACAACAAGTAGGGGTCTCGGTTTCTTCTGCACACAAAGCTACAAAGCTGTTACACATCAGACCGTACTGGTTTAGACGGGCCGATTGTTTAAAACCTGTTAATCCAGCCAAATAGTGAGATATTGTGAGTGGTATCTTGAATCATTGAATGATCCTTTATTCGACCCACAGCTTGTGTCCTCTTCGGATGAGGCCTGGTTTCATCTTAATGGTCATGTGAACAGTCATAACTCTCGCTATTGGTGTGCGGACAATCCTAATAGTGTTAATGAAGTCCCTCATTATGAAGGATGACTCTTCCAGCATCGTTTATAACGTAAGCAGGGCGGCCGCGCGCGACGTAAATTGGGCTGAGGCGGCTGCTGTAGCGCAGAGTATAAACACCGTGCGCTCGGTCTGGATTTTTAAGAGAGACCCTGTACAAGGAACAAATTGTTGTGTTCAATGGCTATGTTCAGAGAGGGTTGTACGAAGTGAGAGAGAGAAGCTTGAAAGAACAGCTGGAGTTAGAATTCAAATGGAGGAAATTGATATTCTGCCTTATGCTGATGGCATGAGCATTAACAAAGTGAACACTAACATATAGTGGTATTAGGTAGACACGGCACGTAGGCAAATTGCTCTCTGGGATAAATAACGTGGACTCCTTCACTTCTCTATAAAGACAAGTGTACAGTAGATGGAAGATTAAAAACTGTTATTGTAACTGGCAACAATCAGACAGACTGATTTCAATAAAAAGTAAAAAACGATGTCATTTCACTTCCAGTGAGACTGACAAACACCTCACGAAAAATCTGTTTAACATCTCTGTATAGAATATGTTATTTCATGGACAGTTGGGGAAGTGGAAAAAGAGAGGATAATGGCCTTGAAATTGTAGTGACACCATCAAATAACGAAGAATCCCTAGGTGGACCAAATTTATAATGAAGAATAGTTTGTAGCGATTGAGGAGCAGAAGTCGTGCTTACGGGTATGATAATTAGTATTAATTAATTTCATGTGGCTATTACTAGCCGTGTGCAGCCCTTGTAAGGCAGACCATCCGATGAGGGTGGGCGGCATCTGCCTTGCGTAGGTAACTGCGTGTTATTGTGGTGGAGGATAGTGTTATGGGTGGTGTGTGTGTGTTGCAGGATGTTGGGGACAGCACAAACACCTAGTCCCCGGGCCATTGGACTTAACCAATGAAGGTTGAAATCCCCGACAGGCCGGGAATCGAACCCTGGACCCTCTGAACCGCAGACCAGTACGCTGACCATTCAGCCAACGAGTTGGACAGGTATGATAATGAAGAGAATGAACGGCTTGGTCTGGCACCTTATATGACACGACAGACTTGTTAGAATGATTTTTCCTACCATCGGCAGCCCTGAAGATGGTTTTCCGTGGTTTCTCATTTTCACACCAGGCAAATTCTGCGGCTGTACTTAATTAAGGCCAAGTCCGCTTCCTTCCCACTCCTGCCCTTTCCTATCCCATCGTCACCATCAGGCCTGTCTGTGTCGGTGCGACGTAAGTCAAATAGTAAGAAATATAATATCATTTTCAGAAGTTTGTCATATACTTCTATATTTTTATTTAAGTGCTTCATATCAAAACAAACACATTTAAGTCAATGTGGTAAATGTTTATGCTTCTGATTGAAGAGTCAGGAATATTCTTTTCAGCGTTTTATGGCAAATAAGTCACACTGGGCATTATAGAGTTAAATATATCACAAATTCAGGAATTGAACCAGTGCTCCTCGGAACTGGAATCTACTATGATGTAACTTATATTCTTTTATACAATTAATTACTTTCCTTTCCTCCCAAGAAGAAATACAGTGAACTATTGCGTTGTGGTGTGTTGCTTTCAGAAATCCTCTCTCCCACATTCTCCATTGCGTTTTGTTACGGTTATGAGCATTACAAACAAGGGCCCCAAACCGATCTGCTCCCCACCATCACTCACTTTTACTATGGGGAGGATGCTGGCAACATTGATTAATGACGTCACTCTCATAAATATTTATTAATTATAGAGAAGCGCACGTTTAAACAGAATGATGATAAATCTGTGCATTGTGTGGTGGCCATCCAGCCTGTGTCGGAGTTTTATACCGAGCTTTACAAAATCCGTACGCAGCATATATAGTGAGTGCATTGAGTAAGCGATGGCAGTGGGTTGAGAAGCTTTTGACGGGACCAATAAGCGGATAAAATAGCGCATAAGAGCGAGGGGATAAAAATATACGAATGTCTTCCACTCAGGGTTTTATACCATTATTTGCAACCGCTTGCCCATCACACTTCACTGTAAAACAAAAAATTCAAATCCACATACTATATCGAGGCCCTTGGAGCAGTAGCCGATCCGTAGCCTTGGCGCTCAATAGGGTAGTGCGGTTAGCTCCATACTTAGTCGCGCTTTGCCCACGGAATTAACGTGGGACGCAATTCTGGTTAAGGTAGAGCGAACCCACAGCCATGATCTATCAGTTATAGTTCTTCAACAGTTACTGTAATGACTTAACCCTTTCAATTTGAACTAAATTAGATAACTTGCAGAATTAATTCGGCCAGGCGATCAACTTAAACAAAGTAAACAATTCCTTTGATATAAGTTATATAGAATTAGGAACTTAAATACCATGGATTGCTTATATGACTGACAGAACATTAAAACGAAAGGTATAAGAGAGAATAAGAGACGAAATAAATTATACAAAATCACAGGCACCTAGAAAAAATAATATTTATAAAATGTACACAATGCGAGTGTAGGTCAAAACTTCTCTATGCGAGGCAAATTTGGAATCCGAGCTGCAAAATTCACATTAAAAGTACAGGAAACGTTCAGAAACGCATTTTCAGATCAAAATAACGGGCACCTACCCCTTCATGGTACAGTACCTTATGAAGAAGTTCTGCTAAATCTTGATACGAAGAAACTGGAATATCAAAAGCAGACAGTTGTTATAAATATGTTATACAAAAGTGTAGTTGCAATAACTGATCACCCAGTCCTTATGATAATCCTCAGTTTCAATGTTTACCCTACTATATTAAGGTCAACCGTGGCATTTACGAACCCTGTAACAACAACTGCACGTATAAAAATTCACCTCTATATAGACTGTCTAGTCTGTTCAACAGACCAGCCCGTAACAACCAGAGCCTAGATTTCAGTTCTCCTCTGCATTAATTTATCATTAGTTCTAAAATTTCCATAAGCCATCCATAGCTAAGGAAAAATGTTGCTCTTCCTTTGTGTTGAAAATGACTGTATATACTGTAGATAATTAATGATATGCAAAATGTCGTGTATTGATCTGTAGTTAGTTAGTATGCTTTTTTTTTTTTTTTTTTTTTTTTGCTACAAGTTGCTTTACGTCCCACCGACAGAGATAGGTTTTATGGGGACGATGGGATGGGAAAGGGCTATGAGTGGGAAGGAAGCACCGTGGCCTTAATTAACGTACAGTCCCATCATTTGTCTGATGTGAAAATGTGAAAGCACGAATAAACATCTTCAGGGCTGCCGACAGTGGGGTTCGAACAAACTGTCTCCAGAATACTGGAAACTATCCGCACGTAACCGAATGCAGCTACCGAGCTAAGTAGTTAGTTAGTTAGTTCGTTAGTTAGTTAGTTAGTTAGTTAGTTAGTTAGTTAGTTAGTTAGTTAGTTAGTTAGTTAGTTAGTTAGTTAGTTAGTTAGTTAGTTAGTTAGTTAGTTAGTTAGTTAGTTAGTTAGTTAGTTAGTTAGTTAGTTAGTTAGTTAGTTAGTTAGTTAGATAGTTAGTTAGTTAGTTAGTTAGTTAGTTAGTTAGTTAGTTAGTTAGTTAGTTAGTTAGTTAGTTAGTTAGTTAGTTAGTTAGTTAGTTAGTTAGTTAGTTAGTTAGTTAGTTAGTTAGTTAGTTAGTTAGTTCATATATCTACCCTATGTAACAAATGTTATGTCATTTGATGTCTTTCTATTTAGTTAAAGCAAGTCGAGTTAATGGGGCTATTCACTATACAAAATAGTTTAACTTCTAACACATCAGAGTAGTATAATACAGGGATTCTGGCGCCACCACCTCCTCCGGGCTCCTAGGGCTCCCTCCACCACCCGCAGGAAATTTGAATTTTAGCGGGAAATTTGAATTTTGGCGCGAGATTTGAATTTGTAAACAAAGCCACGTGCTTTTTGACAGCTGTCATCGACAACAACGCATCGCTAACCTCACTGCTGCCATCTTGACGGGCCTAAACCTCAGTAGTGCCAACTTAACCTAACTAGCGTGTGGTAAACAAAGCCACGTGCTTTTTGACAGCCACGTGCTTTTTTGACAGCTGTCATCCGCCATCTTTAAACCACAGAGCACTGTGCTGCCCACTTTATCGTAGTAGATGTAAATTCGTCACCTGTCATCGGCAGTGCTGCCATCTTGGCGGGCCTAAACCTTAGTGCTACCAACTTAACCTCACTAGCGTGAGATAAAAAAAGCCACGTGCTTTTCTGACAGCTGTCACCCGCCATCTTTAATCCATAGAGCACAGTGCTGCCCTCTTTAGCTACTTACATTTCAAATGTGGTGGCGGATAATTTGAAAAATGCTTTTTGACAGCAGCCATCTTTAATCACCGCGCTGCCCTCTTTAGCTACTTACCTTTGAAATGTGGTGGCGGTAAATTCCACGTGCTTTACAAACCTATATGCTTTTCTGACAGCTGTCATCCGCCATCTTTAATCCGGAGAGAAGAGTGCTGCAATCTTTAGTTG
Organism: Anabrus simplex; assembly: GCF_040414725.1. Lineage (NCBI taxonomy): Eukaryota > Metazoa > Arthropoda > Insecta > Orthoptera > Tettigoniidae > Anabrus > Anabrus simplex. The sequence goes on from NC_090270.1 coordinate 328,923,763, forward strand.
AAATGTGGTGGCGGCAAATTCCACGTGCTCTTGTTTGGAAACAAATCAACATGCTTTTTTGACAGCTGTCAACTGCCATCTTTAATCACCGTAGTGCCCTCTTTAGCTACTTACCTTTGAAATGTGGTGGCGGTAAATTCCACGTGCTTTACAAACCTATATGCTTTTCTGACAGCTGTCATCCGCCATCTTTAATCCGGAGAGAACAGTGCTGTAATCTTTAGTTGAAATGTGGTGGCGGCAAATTCCACGTGCTCTTGTTTGGAAACAAATCAACATGCTTTTTTGACAGCTGTCATCCACCATCTTTAATCACCGTGCTGCCCTCTTTAGCTACTTACCTTTGAAATGTGGTGGTGGTAAATTGTACGCGCTCTTGTTTGGAAACAAACCGGCAATTTCGTTAGCTGTCATCCGCCATCTTTAATGAACAGAGCACCGTGCTGCCCTCATGCGGGGCAATTTCGTTAGCTGTCATCCGCTCGCATACCCGCAGTGATGCATGTTTAGACTTGAACACACACATACTACTGTTCAAAACTTATTACAACTAGAACTGCATACTAGTGTTCGATGTTGTTGAACACTGCATTGTATAACTAGAATCGAGCACAGTTTAGAAAGAAAAACAAAATATCTTCTCAACATACTTACTAACTGCTCTTCTACCTTTATCAAGCTACATCTCTACTGAACGTGCATTGCAAAAGCAAGAGTATTGCAAGTTTAGACTTGAACACATACTACCGTTTATAGTTCGATGTTGTTGAACACTGTATTGCAATCAAACACTGTTTAGAAAAAGAAAAAGAATTCTCTTCTCAACATGAGTTAGACAATAACATACTTACGAATCTGCTCAACACCTTCTTTCTTGGTTTCTTCTTTGAGTAATAAAAAACTCTATCTTGCAAATAAGGAGCGGGAGGAAGGTAATACCTAATCTAAAAGAATATGCTAATTCTACATTATTTATTTACATCTTGTATGTACAAGTCTTATCTCGAATCATTTTACCCTAGTGATGTTTGCGTACTTCTCGATGCAATTCTTGTATGTATAAGTTTAAACTTGCCGTACTACGCTCTCAGCGTACCTCTCCCTACAATATGTACAGTGAATTGTGATGTAAGACAGCGTAACGTAAGTACACACCTCTAGCATAATGTTTACACACACATCTGCTTTATGTAAAGTAGTACCTATCAATAGTACTATGCCCCCAGGCTAGAGTGTTGGTAGAAATTGGAATGACAAACCGTTTGCAATCATCGCTATTAAGGGCTACCTTACTAATTAAATGAGTGTACAACTGGTGCTCCTTGCTTCTAATGACAGACATTTGCTTATGCAAAACAGGTGGATTACTTTTAATGCAATTGTTATAGTTTTCAAAACTTAGCTGATTCTGAACGACATTCTTTTTAACCCCCTTCAATCTCTTTATTTGTAATTCATTTAAGAGTTTTATGCAATATGACTTGGATTTAGTACCCACAAATTAATCGATAATATTCCCAGCACATTCATCTTTCATTTTACCTAGAACCTTTTAGTTCACTAGCGGTAGATGATATTGATTATTTGCAGGATAGTTACTTGTATCAAACCTACCCAAGTCTGGCTTTATATCATTGTAATAGTCATCAGTTTTGATTTGATAAATAAAAGGAATCGGTATCTGTGTAGAGCAATTGCGCATTATGCGCGTACTTCTTCATCATGTAATCGTAATGGAATTCATACATGAGTGTTTTAGCCAATTCAAGTACTGCAAAGCCGACGTAGGTAGGTTTGTCATACTTAACCTTAACACGATTCATCTGTATAATAACTAAATTCTCATGTATGATGGTGCAGCTGTGGAAATTTGGTTTACTTATTAAATAGTTAGCACCATACCTTTTCTTAATATTTTCCCAGTTTGTAATCAATTTTACAACAACGCGTTTTTCAACATTTTCCATAGTCTTACCAAACACACTGTTATTCATGAGCTTGTAGAAATCTTTTTCAAACTCGTTAACCGCATTCGTTCTTAAATTATTGTTCAGATCGATATATGGCTTTAGCCACGGTGACTGATTAAATTCTAGTACGCGATGAATTTTGGATAACTTCAAACCATGCTGCAAACACTGTTTTAAATTTCGGTAATGAATGATATACTTAGATTTATCACACAAATTAGCAATGAGCATTTTCGTCGTTGATGCGATGTACGGGGCTTCATATTTTCAGGGCAGAACGGTAAGTCATTATGAGAAGTGTGTAACTCTTTAGGATACTGTAAGTCAACTTCGAGGAAATAGCCTTTATCAGCTTCATCACCTAGGGCGTGTAGCTGTAAAGCATCAATTTCGCACTGCGTTAGCCAGCGGAAACCACTCACCGGTAGATGCTGACTCATCGCCCACCCATACTGATTATTAGCATCGAGATAAACGATATACTGAGATTCCTGACTAGAATCGAAACTCGGCATGTACTTATTATTTGCCTTGGAATACCGCCCGCTGCACTGACTTAGACCGCCTCGAATAGATGATTTTATAAAGTGCACCATATCAATATCAGTTAGCAGTTCCAAATTCACCTGCGTGTATTTTAACATCGCGTCCCAACTTAACCCAGGTGCAGTAAAATACTGACATGGGTCAAGGCTGTAGGTGTTCTTGCAAACACAGCGAAAATTTTCAAAAACATCAGCTAACAAAAGTACATTTGTCTTTAAATTTAAATCGGAGTATTCACCCAGCGTTTGAATGTGGAACTGCTCCCAGATATGTTGTGCATGTAAATAGTCATCATCACTAATATCTGCTGAATTCAGCGAGCTGTAAAAGGATTGTTTCGATGGTAAGGCACGTTCTTCGAGGCGTTCTAAGCAGTCAAGATATTCATAACAAAAAACACCCTTACGCCGAAGTAAATTAAACTGCGCTTCTTCGGGAAAAACGCGTCGAATTTCCGTAAATTGTTCAGGCTGTAAATGACTAGAAAGTTTATCGAGGCTACTCGCCATAAAGCGAAACGAGTCAAGGAATCTCAGTTTTATAGAATGCTCAGCATCTACTTTTACAGACTTTGCAAACGCAATGTACCGCTCTTTATTCTGAGGGATTATATCTACTTTTTCATCTGAAGCTCCAAATTGTGAAATGATGAAATGAGAGTCGTAACCAGATAAGTTATGAAAAATTACAGGGATAAATTTAGGAACTCTATACTTAAGATTAGAGCTATAATGAGCGGCACATCTGTAGAAACCAGTTAAATGATCATGATCAAAAACTTTAGGGTCATTTTCAGAAAATTCCCCATCACAAATGCTACACTTTGTAGCACGTTCATGATCATTTAACTGAATTTCGGTGAGTGGCTTCATAGGAATATTACTATTTAAAATACGACCAAGACGAACTGCATCACTTTCAAGTCTTTCTAAAAATACTTTAGCAGCATCATGTCCTCGATACAGCTCTAACTTGTTAAGCGTACTATCGTAACTACACTTGATGTAATACGCGAAGCTATACGGGACATGCATGTGCGTAGTATTAGTGAAAGTGTTGTCAGGATTAGGTAAGCATGTGTTGCATGGCGTGGGGATGGCTTCAAAGTCTGCATAAATCACGAACGGTACCCACATCTGCTTGTGAAAATTTGTAAATTTTAAAACATTATTGCCTGTAGTAGGTATCTCTGTACGTACATGATTGCAGTCATTCTTGGAATGCTTCGTTAACTGATCTTCAGTTCTAAAATACTGCAAGCATCCATCACATAGCCACTTTTTACACCTTTCTTTGGACAACTGACTACCAACAAGTCTACTCAGATTTTTAATCCAGCAAAAGTGGCTATTCTCACTGTTTTCAATATAGAGTAAGTTAACATGAGTACTCTTCTTATGACATGTATAATACAGAGGGCCCACTACAGACTTTTTCTCTACACCATACACATTAATGCTAATGTTATTTAGTTCCTCAAAGCGCTTAATATCCTTTATCTGCACAGGAAATTCTATACTATCGAAATTTAGTTGCGTTGAATAGTGTGGATACGATGATGTTCTATTCGCTACATTCCGTTTCACAGGATTTAAAGCCGACATCACCGCCCATGCAAAACATGCTTCATCATTGTTTTGGATGTTTACAAAAGCTTTTCTTTGCTGAATCCATGTCGGCAGCTCGATGTGCGAAGATCCACGCATAGGATTGTACTTATTGATGTTAACTTCTAGATACATTATTTCAACTAAAGCCCACCCTGATTCCTTTTCCTGAAATTCCTCGCTCTTAGTTGAAATAATGTTAGAGACATCCTTAAGTACATCACCAAAATTAGTCGACTCACTTATGACAAAACTCATCGTATTAAATGATTTCATGTCCGTTATTTCGGATTCATCCGTGCTTTTAATGTACAAGGCGAAAAGTTCAAAATTAACTTTAAATAAATTATGATTGGACAAAGATTTAGCAAGAAGCTGTTGTACATCCGGTTGAACGCAATTTAAAAAGTTTGAAGTGCTCTGAAACTTTTGACTGGTGCGAATTCTGTAACTAGAAATCCCACTTTTAAATGCTGTATTAATTTCCTCAATGTTTGCGTTACTACCACTTCTACACGCATTATTTTTATGTGCATTACTCCGTAAGTGTCCCTGAAAATGCGAAGATGGTACATCAGTGTTACAGTGCTCGCAGTGAATAGTTTGAAGTTCATGATTTTTTCTAGGTTTTTTACTACTAGTACTTTCTACAGCTACATCAGTAGCTGCACGCTTTTTCCCTACTACTACCTGAGGGCAAGTAGATATTTGATGTACCTCTACTAAGTGAGCCTCGTATCGCTCTACGTTAGCGAAATACACACTACAAACTTTACACAAAGCAGATGTTATGCTAGGGTGTTTTGATTTCATATGGCGCATGAAGTTATCTCGCCTTGTAAATGTAACATTACATTCCTCACAGCAGGGGAACATCTGAAAAGAGAACAACCAATAGGGATTAGGCGAAAGTTACGATGTTCGGAAGAAACCAAGTTTCAACGTATAGAGGTCGGACATGGCTGTGAGTTTGAAATTATAAGATTAACCTCTTCTATAGCATGAGGATTGAAGAGAACGACTATTTATGAATAGACTAAAGTTACGATGTTTTAGAAGAAACCAAGTTTCAGCATGTTGAGATCAGACATAGCTATGTGTGTTTGAAATTATAAAATTAACCTGGTCTATAGCATGAGGATTGAAGAGAACGACTATTTATCAATAGACTAAAGTTACGATGTTCGGAAGAAACCAAGTTTCAACGTATAGAGGTCGGACATGGCTGTGAGTTTGAAATTATAAGATTAACCTCTTCTATAGCATGAGGATTGAAGAGAACGACTATTTATGAATAGACTAAAGTTACGATGTTTTAGAAGAAACCAAGTTTCAGCATGTTGAGATCAGACATAGCTATGTGTGTTTGAAATTATAAAATTAACCTCGTCTATAGTATGAGGATTGAAGAGAACGACTATTTATCAATAGATCAAAGTTACGATGTTTTAGAAGAAACCAAGTTTCGACCTGTTGAGGTCAGACATAGCTATGTGTGTGTTTGAAATTATAAAATTAACCTCGTCAATAGCATGAGGATTGAAGAGAACGACTATTTATCAATAGTCTAAAGTTACGATGTTTTAGAAGAAACCAAGTTTCAACCTGTTGAGGTCAGACATAGCTATGTGTGTGTTTGAAATTATAAAATAAACCTCGTCTATAGCATGAGGATTGAAGAGAACGACTATTTATCAATAGACTAAAGTTACGATGTTTTAGAAGAAACCAAGTTTCAGCCTGCTGAGGTCAGACATAGCTATGAGTGTGTTTCAAATTATAAAATTAACCTCGTCTATAGCATGAGGATTCAAGAGAACGAATATTTATCAATAGACTAAAATTACGATGTTTTAGAAGAAACCAAGTTTCAGCCTGCTGAGGTCAGACATAGCTATGTACGTGCTTGAAATTATAAATTTAACCTCGTCTATAGCATGAGGATTAATGAAAATGACTATTTATCAATAGACTAAAGTTACGATGTTTTAGAAGAAACCAAGTTTCAACGAATAGAGGTCAGACATACCTTAAAAACTTCGTGCTGCAAACTGTTACTCGGATGAATAAAATGCTTGCGTTCAAGCCTGAAACTCGAATGATAATATTCTTGTCGCACCTAAAAAAGAAGAACATATATGAATGTAGTGTAGGGTACATCAGCTAGCCTATCTATCTTTACTACTCAAAGTTCGAAAACATACCTTAAAAATGCACGTGTTGCAGACTGTTACTCGGATAAATAAAATGGGTACGTTCAAGCCTGAAACTCGAATGATAATATTCTGGTCGTACCTAAAAAGAAAAGAACAAACATATATTAATGTAGTGTAGGGTGCATCAGTTAACCTAGCTATCTTTACAACTCAAAGTTCGAAAACATACCTTAAAAATGCACGTGCTGCAGACTGTTACTCGGATGAATAAAATGCGTACTTTCAAGCCTGTAACTCGAACGGTACCTAAAAAAGAAAAAGAACTAACATATATGAATGTAGATGTATATTACCTAGCGTAGAAGTTGCTTTGCATACAGTAACTAACAGTTCTGACTTACCTTAAGATAAAGGCTGAAGAATAATATTCACAGCAGACAGTACTTAGACGGGAGATGTGTACGTAATAAACGCATACAGAGAACTGTGAGCGCTTCACGCAGACTGCAGCGAGTCAATATGCTGCTTGTTACCAAGCGGATGTGAAAGTCGCTGACAACTGCATTACAGTTGGAACTACATGTTTATGCAACAAGAGCTCTCCTGAGGGTCTTACGCTGAGTTCTGCAGGCTGACGTACTTAAGCCGGAATCGAACCTGCTGTTGATGCCGAGGTGTCAGAATTTAAGAGTTCTGCAGCAGATCGAGCCTTAGAAAGTTAGCGCGCGATCCTCGACCTCTGGACTTAAACGGGAGGCTACTAAGCTACATCCGCGGTATTCCTTACCTGTAGGCACTTAAAAGTATTGAGCTAAAACTACATTTAGCTAGATCATGTAATTACACCTTATGACGATCGCGCAGGCCCCTCGCCTAGCATTTGCTATTTTTACGGCTTCCAACAGTAGGAGTTCGAACCCGCTATCTTCCGAAGTAGCGAGAATGATTGAAGAGTGTTGAGGGTGATTCATCTGTCGGATGGAGGTGATAAGCCTTGTGCAGGCTTCTTCGGTAGGAGTAGGCTATGTGCCGGTACCGGGACATCTAGTTATAAAACCCGCTACAACTGATTTGTCGCGTATACTGCGATTTAAGATCCTAGTCAGGAAGGGTAACCGGTCGTAAAACTATGGTGTATGATCTAAGAGGCGGGGTGTGCAAAAAAAGCCAGCATTAAGTAAGGGCTGTTGATAGGGGGCGTTAAACCTTGTGCAGACTCCTTCGAAAATGATTGTGAGTACAAGATGTTGATGGTGATTCATCTGTCGGATGGAGGCGATAAGTTGTGTGCAGGCTGAGGGCGTGCAAAAAGCCAGCATTAAGTAAGGGCTGTTGATAGGGGGCGTTAAAACTTGTGCACGCTCCTTCGGAAATGATTGTGAGTACAAGACGTTGATGGTGATTCATCTGTCGGATGGAGGCAATAAGCCTTGTGCAGGCCTCTTCGGTAGGAGTAGGCTATGTGCCGGTACCGGGATATCTAGTTATAAAACCCGCTATAACAAATTTATCACGTATACTGCTATTTAAAATCCTAGTCAGGAAGGGTAACCGGTCTTAAAACTATGGTGTAGGATCTAAGAGGCTAGGTGTGCAAAAAAGCTAGCATTAAGTAAGGGCTGTTGATGGGGACGTTAAACCTTATGCAGACTCCTTCGAAAATGATTGTGAGTACAAGAGTGTTGAGGGTGATTCATTTGTCGGATGGAGGCGTTAAGCTGTGTGCAGGATTCTTCGGTAGGAGTAGGCTATGTACCGGCACTGGGTTTTACCCTCTCCCTACGGTAGTATATTACATTCTTAGGTAGTTACGAGGGCATGCAAAAAGCCAGCATTAAGTAAGGGCTGTTGATGGAGGGGTGTTAAACCTTGTACAGGCTCCTTCAACAGGAGTAGCCTACATGCCGGCGCCGTGCAGGCTCTTTCGATAGGAGTGGGCTATATGCTGGCACTGTGTTTTAACCTCTCCGTACAATCATGATATTTTATGTTAGGAACTTACACGGGCTAAATGCTACACAGCTAAGAAGACGTTCCGTAAGTTACAAGTAGCTTATCAGCACACAGTGTCTTCGTTCAAGGTTACTACAGCCGGAAGATGCGTGTACAATTTCAGCCAACACATACATTCCGCACATCGCTCTGAATGAATGCGCCGATACAACTTCAAAGACTGTAGAACAAAAAAAATGTAACCTATAGCCTACAGTTTGGTTTAGTGTGCTTGCCTCTCACCCGGCAGTCTCGGGTTCGATTCTCTTCGGAATAAAAATATGTTTTACAGATTTTAAATCGCAAGAATTTGTTTTAAGACTAGTTGCCCTTGCTGACGCAAAACTGGCAGTATCTAGCCTCTTACATCATACACTATTGTTTTCGACCGGTTGCCCTTCCTGACGTCAAAGAACTGGGATTAAGGATCTGTTTTACAACTAGTTTCCCTTTCTAACACGAGAATCGGGGATTTACAGCTAGATGCTCTTCTTAGTGCTGGAACAAAGATTTTAAATCGCTGTATCACGAACTATTGTTTTACAGCCGGATGCCCTTCCTGACGCAAAACTAAGATTTTAAATCGCAAGAATTTGTTTTAAGACTAGTTGTCCTTCCTGACGCAAAACTGGCAGTATCTAGCCTCTTACATCATACACTATTGTTTTCGACCGGTTGCCCTTCCTGACGTCAAAGAACTCGGATTAAGAATCTGTTTTACAACTAGATACTCTTTTTAACACGAGAATCGGGGTTTTACAGCTAGATGCACTTCTTAGATTTTAAATCGCTGTATCACGAACTATTGTTTTACAGCCGGATGCCCTTCCTGACGCAAAACTAAGATTTTAAATCGCAAGAATTTGTTTTAAGACTAGTTGCCCTTCCTCATGCAAAACTGGCAGTATCTAGCCTCTTACATCATACACTATTGTTTTCGACCGGTTGCCCTTCCTGACGTCAAAGAACTCGGATTAAGAATCTGTTTTACAACTAGATGCTCTTTTTAACACGAGAATCGGGTGATTTACAGCTAGATACTCTTCTCAGTGCAGGAACTAAGATTTTAAATCGCTGTATCACGAACTATTGTTTTACAGCCGGATGCCCTTCCTGACGCAAAACTAAGATTTTAAATCGCAAGAATTTGTTTTAAGACTAGTCGCCCTTCCTGACGCAAAACTGGCAGTATCTAGCCTCTTACATCATACACTATTGTTTTCGACCGGTTGCCCTTCCTGACGTCAAAGAACTGGGATTAAGAATCTGTTTTACAACTAGTTGCCCTTTCTAACACTAGAATCGGGATTTTACAGCTAGATGCCCTTCTTATATTTTAAAAAGCAGTATCTAGCCTCTTACATCTTACACTATTGTTTCACGGTATGGCCGGTTGCCCTTCCTGACTCTGAAAGACCGGGATTTAGCCAGTTACCCTTCCTGATACAACAAGACTAGGATTTATTTTTTTTAGACTGCACTTGGCTAGAAATAGCCACACGAAATTATTATATAGAAAGAGAATTGCTGGGCGGATGACAGCTGACGCAAGAGTGCGGCACGGTGATTAAAGATGGCGGATGACGGCTGTCAAAATAGCATGTTGATTTATTTCCAAACAAGAGCACGTGAAATTTGCCGCCACCACATTTCAAACTAAAGATTGCAGCACTGTTCTCTCTGGAATAAAGATGGCGGATGACAGCTGTCAGAAAAGCATATAGGTTTGTAAAGCACGTGGAATTTACCGCCACCACATTTCAAAGGTAAGTAGCTAAAGAGGGCAGCACGGTGATTAAAGATGGCGGTTGACAGCTGTCAAAAAAGCATGTTGATTTGTTTCCAAACAAGAGCACGTGGAATTTGCTACCACCACATTTCAACTAAAGATTGCAGCACTGTTCTCTCTGGATTAAAGATGGCGGATTACAGCTGTCAGAAAAGCATATAGGTTTGTAAAGAACGTGGAATTTACCGCCACCACATTTCAAAGGTAAGTAGCTAAAGAGGGTAGCACGGAGCTCAAAGATGGCTGCTGTCAAAAAGCATTTTTCAAATTATCCGCCACCACATTTCAAAGGTAAGTAGCTAAAGAGGGCAGCACTGTGCTCTATGGATTAAAGATGGCGGATGACAGCTGCACGTGGATTTGTTTATCTCACGCTAGTGAGGTTAAGTTGGTAGCACTAAGGTTTAGGCCCGCCAAGATGGCAGGACTGCCGATGACAGGTGACGAATTTACATCTACTACGATAAAGAGGGCAGCACAGTGCTCTGTAGTTTAAAGATGGCGGATGACAGCTGTCAAAAAGCGCGTGGCTTTGTTTATCTCGCGCTAGTGAGGTTAAGTTGGTACTACTGAGGTTGAGGCCCGTCAAGATGGCAGTACTGAGGTTAGCGATGCGTTGTTGTCTGTCAAAAAGCACATGGCTGTCAAAAAACATGTGGCTTTGTTTACCTCGCGCTAGTTAGGTTAAGTTGGCACTACTGAGGTTTAGGCCCGTCAAGATGGCAGCAGTGAGGTTAGCGATGCGTTGTTGTCGATGACAGCTGTCAAAAAGCACGTGGCTTTGTTTACAAATTCAAATCTCGCGCCAAAATTCAAATTTCCCGCTAAAATTCAAATTTCCCGCGGGTGGTGGAGGGAGCCCTGGCAGCCCGGAGGAGGTGGTGGCGCCAGATTCCCTGTATTATACTACTCATCAGATCGCTTTGTTGAACTTACAAACTTGATCGTATTAGCGGCACGTGTACTATAACAACACACAATAAACTGTATGTTTGTGAAATGGTCCTTCTATCTTGATGCGAAGATTGCATAGAGTCGTTTCCCTTGTGCAAAATTGAATCGTTTTTACGTTGCGGCATGTATGTAGCAAGCAGAGTAATATCGACCTTAAGGACTTACAGTGTTATGATGGTTACGTATTTTAATGAATTATAAAGGGCTGGTGGACCACTCCATATATGAATCTATCAACCTATCTATCTTCCTATGTATCTATGAATGTATTTACTATTCATCTACATATGTATTTCTCTATATATATTTTGGAAAGAATGGTTCAAATTATAGACCACTCTGAACGCTGTAACGTTAGTTAATGTCATGTAAAATCAATAATTACGTTTCATTATTATTATCAACATCATCAAACTACAAATCTACCTATTTATCCAATTGAACCACATTTTTGCCACCAGCAGACATTCCTTACAGTGTAGATTTCAAGAAATGCGTTCGTACTATGAAAGATATGATGATTTAAAATCAACTATTTAGATACAGAGAAGCCAGACTAGAAACTCGTGATAAATAATTGCGGTGGATTTTAGCTTCAGCGTTACTTGTAAAGGAATCAATATTATTCACTTTAACTGAGCCATCCGTCTGAACGTCTGAATCATTATCGATGGCCGTACATTAACTATCCTATCCTCTTCCGTTTTCCTTCTTGAGGTCCCTCGTCGCTGTAAGATAAATTATTTCCTTGCCCCCCCTTGATGTATGTGTCCGTCTTATTTCTTGTTTGGAATGAATTGTTATAATTCCACTGCCTTTCCAGAAACTGTAATCTAAGTTCTTAATTTGTCAAGTAATTTTAGCAGTTTTGGAACTAAATCTATGTCCACGGGGCGAGTTGGCCGTACGGTTAGGGGCGCGAAGCTGTGAGCTTGCATCCGGGAGATAGTGGGTTCGAATCCAACTGTAGACAGCATTGAAGATAGTTTTCCGTGGTTTCCCACTTTCATACCAGGCAAATGCTTGGGCTGTACCTTAATCAAGACCATGGCCACCCCTTCCCACACCCAACCCTTTCCTACCCCATCGTCGCCAGAAGACCTATCTTTGTCGGTGCGACGTAAAGCAAATACGAGTAGGAAAAAATCTATGTCCCTCCTTCGATTGAGCCGTGCAGTAGTTTTTAACGAGTAATGCAATAGGTACGTAATCAAGTACATAAATGTTTTGAAACATAAAAATGTCATTCCCTCTTTACTTCCGAATCGAAGCCAATACTTCGGCTTACATTTATTTTCATATTTCGTATAGCTCAGTAACTGAGAATTATAGTTTAACAAAATTGTGCATGCTTAATATACTGTGCATCCATTTCCGTTAGTGAATACTATTCAGCTTTGGATAACGTATAATAATTAACTGCAAAGCATTTACCTAATTTGCAAATTAATGATTTACAACTAAATGGATTTTATACCTGATTATTTACATTACTGTTTCCTAAAATTATTCAAAGACTTACACAATACCATACTATAAAATTCTCAAGATATTCTATCACAAAACATGATTTTAATCGCTGTCTTTTATAACAGTTTTTTCTAACTTTGACTCCTATTTTTTCTATCAAAACTGAAACTACGTTCGTTGACAGGCAAGGAGTCGATCAGTATTTAGATGTCCTTCAAACTAATTCATGCGTGAACAATAAAAAGCGGATTTCATGCTAAGACAGTCTCCAGTATTCGGGAGATCGTGGGTTCGAACCCTACTGTCGGCAGCCCTGAATATGGTTTTCCGTTGTTTCCCATTTTCACACCAAGCAAATGCTGGGGCTGTACCTTAATTAAGACTAAGGCCGCTTCCTTCCCACTCCTAGCCCCTTCCTGCCTCATCGCCGCCATGAGACATATCTGTGTCGTTACGACGTAAAGCAAATAACAAAAACAAAAAAATAACATGCTCCGAATATACAAATGCTCTGAAGATGACGTGCATTATCACACGGTTCACGCATTACAGGGTCGATGTTAGAGCACAACCCGCTGCCGTTTTCCAGAGTACAGAGAGATTGAAATTTTTCGACACGTGCTGGGCTCACGCCCCAAAGGTGGGAATCCATGAAGAAGTGCGCTTTTTTTTAAATTTCGTGTGGCTGTTTCTAGCTGGGTGCAGCCCTTGTAAGGCAGACCTTCCGATGAGGGAGGGCGGCATCTGCCATGTGTAGGTAACAGCGTGTGTAGTGTTGTGTGTGTTGTTTTTGAGTTGCAGGGATATTGAGGGCACCAAAAACACCCAGTCCCGAGCCACTGGAATTAACCAGTGTAAGTTAATATCCCAGACCCGCCCAAAGAATCGAAACAGGGATCCTCTGAACCAAAGGCCAGTGCACTGACCATTTAGCCAATGAGTCGGAGAAGAAGTACGCTGTGAGTAGTATAATAAGCGGGTTCGGCGGCCTCCGCCTCCGCCCGCCTCCTACTCCTCCTCCTCCTCCCGCGGGAAATTTGAATTTTGGCGGGAGATTTGAATTTTGGCGCGAGATTTGAATTGGTAAACAAAGCCACGTGTTTTTGACAGACAACAACGCATCGCTAACCTCACTGCCATCTTGACGGGCCTAAACCTCACTAGTACCAACTTAACCTAACTAGCATGAGGTAAACAAAGCCACGTGTTTTTGACAGCCACGTGCTTTTTGACAGACAACAACGCATCGCTAACCTCAGTACTGCCATCTTGACGGGCCTAAACCTCAGTAGTGCCAATTTAACCTAACTAGCGCGAGGTAAACAAAGCCACGTGTTTATTGACAGCCACGTGCTTTTTGACAGATTTGTAAACAAAGCCACGTGCTTTTTGACAGACAACAACGCATCGCTAACCTCAGTACTGCCATCTTGACGGGCCTAAACCTTAGTGGTACCAACTTAACCTAACTAGCGCGTGAGGTAAACAAAGCCACGTGCTTTTTTGACAGCTGTCATCCGCCATCTTTAAACACTGTGCTGCCCTCTTGCGTCACCTGTCATCGGCAGTGCTTCCATCTTGGCAGGCCTAAACCTCAGTGCTACCAACTTAACCTCACTAGCGTGAGATAAACAAATCCACGTGCAGCTGTCATCCACCATCTTTGAGCATCGTGCTGCCCTCTTTAGCTACTTACCTTTGACAGCTGTCATCCGCCATCTTGCATCCGAAACCTCAGTGCTGCCTGGTGACGGCAAATTCCACGTGCTCTTGTTTGGAAACAAAGCCACGTGCAGCTGTCATCCCCCATCTTTGAGCACCGTGCTGCCCTCTTTAGCTACTTACCTTTGAAATGTGGTACGTCATCCGCCATCTTGCAACCGAAACCTCAGTGCTGCCTGGTGACGGCAAATTCCACGTGCTTTTGTTTGGAAACAAAGCCACGTGCAGCTGTCATCCGCCATCTTTGAGCACCGTGCTGCCCTCTTTAGCTACTTACCTTTGAAATGTGGTACGTCATCCGCCATCTTGCATCCGAAACCTCAGTGCTGCCCGGTGACGGCAAATTCCACGTGCTCTTGTTTGGAAACAAAGCCACGTGCAGCTGTCATCCGCCATCTTGCATCACAAACCTCAGTGCTACACTCTATGTGGTGGCGGCAAATTCTAAATGCTTTACAAACCTATGCCCCTTTTTTTGACAGCTATCATCCGCCATCTTTAATCACCGTGCTGCCCGGTGGCGGTAAATTCCACATGCTTTACAAATCAACATGCTTTTTTCTGACAGCTGTCATCCGCCATCTTTAATCACCGTGGTGCCCAGTGGCGGCAAATTCCACGTGCTCTTGTTTGGAAACAAAGCTACGTGCAGCTGTCATCCGCCATCTTTAATCACCGTGCTGCCCGGCGGCGGTAAATTCTACGTGCTTTACAAACTCACGCGCTTTTTGTCAGCTGTCATCAGCCCAGCAATTCTCTTTCTATATAATAATTTCGTGTGGCTATTTCTAGCTAAGTGCAGTCCTAGTCTTGTTACATCAGGAAGGGTAACTAGCTAAATCCTGGTCTTTCAGCGTCAGGAAGGGCGACCGGTCGAAAACAATAGTGTATGACGTGAGAGGCTAGATACTACCAGTTTTGCGTCAGGAAGGGCAACTCAACAAATTCATGCGATTTAAAAATCTTAGTCAGGAAGGGCATCCAGCTGTAAAACAATAGTTCGTGATTTAAAATCTAAGAAGTACATCCAGCTGTAAATCCCCCGATTCTCGACAGATTCTTAATCCGAGTTCTTTGACGTCAGGAAGGGCAACCGGTCGAAAACCATAGTGTATGATGTGAGAGGCTAGATACTACTAGTTTTGCGTCAGGAAGGACAACTCAACAAATTCTTGAGATTTAAAAATCTTAGTCAGGAAGGGCATCCGGCTGTAAAACAATAGTTCATGATTTAAAATCTAAGAAGCGCATCTAGCTGTAAATCCCCGATTCCCGTGTTAGATGTTGTAAAACAGATTCTTAATCTGAGTTGTCAGGAAGGGTAACCGGTTGAAAACTATAGTGTAAGAGGTTAGATACTGCTAGTTTTGCGTCAGGAAGGGTAACTCAACAAATTCATGCGATTTAAACACATTTTTATTCCCAAGAGAATCGAACCAGAGACTACTGGGTGAGAGGCATGCACGCTAAACTAAACTGTAGGCTATGGGTTTGTTCTACAGTCCTTGAAGTATCGGCACAGTCATTCTGAGCGAGTGTGGAATGCATGTGTTAGCTGAAATTGTACACGTATCTTCCGGCTTGTGTAACCTTGAACGAAGACACGGTGTGCTGATAAGCGACTTGTAACTCACGAACGTCTTCTTAGCTGAGTAGCATTCAGTCATGTAAGCTCTTAAAACACAGTACTAATTAAGGTTGTAAATATTCTGAAATAGTCCTCCTCTGTAGTGTAGTAGTTAGTGTGATTAGCTGCTACCGCCGGAGGTCCGAGTTCGATTCCCGGCTCTGCCACGGAATGTGTAGCATTTAGCCTATGTAAGTTCCTAACGTAAACTATCATGATTGTACGGAGAGGTAAAAAACACACACAGTGTCAGCATATAGCACACTCCTATCGAAAGAGCCTGCGCGGTGCCGGCATGTAGGCTTCTCCTGATGAAGGAGCCTGCACAAGGTTTAACGTCCCCATCAACAGCCCTTACTTAATGCTGGCTTTTTTGCACACCCCGCCGCTTAGATCATACACCATAGTTTTACGACCGGTTACCCTTCCTGACTAGGATTTTAAATCGATAACTAGATATCCCGACATAGCCTACTCCCACTGAAGAAGCCTGCACAAGGCTTATTGCCTCCATCCGACAGATGAATCACCATCAACGTCTTGTACTCAAAATCATTTTCGAAGGAGTCTGCATAAGGTTTAACACCCCCTATCAACAGCCCTTACTTAATGCTGGCTTTTTTTTGCACACCCCGCCTCTTAGTAGTTTTATACGACCGGTTGCCCTTCCTGACTAGGATTTTAAATCGATAACTAGATATCCCGACATAGCCTACTCCTACCGAAGAAGCCTGCACAAGGCTTATTGCCTCCATCCGACAGATGAATCACCATCAACGTCTTGTACTCAAAATCATTTTCGAAGGAGTCTGCACAAGGTTTAACGTCCCCATCAACAGCCCTTACTTAATGCAGGCTTTTTTGCACACCCCGTCTCTTAGTAGTTTTACACGACCGGTTGCCCTTCCTGATTAGGATTTTAAATCGATAACTAGATGTCCCGACATAGCCTACTCCTACCGAAGAAGCCTGCGCACAGCTTAACACCTCCATCCAACAAATGAATCACCCTCAAACACTCTTCAATCATTCTCGCTACTTCGGAAGATAGCGGGTTCGAACTGGAAGCCGTAAATGCTAGGCGAGGGACCTGCGCGATCGTCATAACATGATCTAGCTAGATGCCCTTCCCGACGGCATAAGTTGCCAGGATTTGAATCGCGTACCCTGACTAGAAGAAGCCTGCACATAGCTTAACGCCTCCATCCGACGAATGAATCACCCTCAGCACTCTTCAATCATTCTCGCTACTTCAGAAGATAGCGGGTTCGAACTAGAAGCCGTAAATGCTAGGCGAGGGGGCCTGCGCGATCGTCATTACATGATCTAGCTAAATGTAGTTTTAGCTCAATACCTACAGGTAAGGAATACCGCGTATGTACCCTCGAGAAGTCGAGGATCGCGCGCTAACTTTCCAAGGCTCGAACTCTTAAATTCTAACACCTCGGCATCAACAGGAGGTTCGATTCCGGCTTAAATACGTAAGCCTGCGGGACTACAGGGGGAGAGCTCTTGCTGCATAAATACTTCGTTCCGACTGTACTGCAGTTGTCAGCGATTTTTTCACATCCGCTTGGTAACAAGCAGCATATTTACTCGCTGCAGTCTGCGCGAAGTGCTCACAGTTCTCTGTATGCGTTTATTACGTACACACATCTCCTGTCTGCTGTGAATATTATTCTTCAGCCTTTATCTTAAGGTAAGGTAGAACTGTTAGTTACTTTTTTATTTACAAAGCAACTTCTACGCTAGACATCTACATTCATATATGTTTGTTCTGTTCAGGTACCGTTCGAAAGTACGCATTTTATTTATCCGAGTAACAGTCTGCAGCACGTGCATTTTTTTAAAGGTATGTTTTTCGAACTTTGAGTTGTAAAGATAACTAGGTTAGATGATGTACCCTACACTACATTCATATATGTTTCTTCTTTTTAGGTACGACGAGAATATTATCATTCGAGTTTCAGGCTTGAACGCACGCATTTTATTTCATCCGAGTAACAGTTTGCAGCGCGAAGATTTAAAGTATGTCTAACCTCTATTCGTTGAAACTTGGTTTCTTCTAAAACATCGTAACTTTAGTCTATTGATAAATAGTTGTCCTCTTTAATCCTCACGCTATAGACGAGGTATAATTTCAAACACGTGCACATAGCTATGTCTGCCCTCAACAGGCTGAAAATTGGTTTCTTCTAAAACATCGTAACTTTAGAGTATTGATAAATAGTTGTTCTCGTCAACCCGCATACTATAGACGAGGTATAATTTCAAACACGCGCACATAGCTATGTCTGTCCTCAACAGGCTGAAAATTGGTTTCTTCTAAAACATCGTAACTTTAGTCTATTGATAAATAGTTGTTCTCTTCAACCCGCATACTATAGACGGGGTATAATTTCAAACACGCGCACATAGCTATGTCTGTCCTCAACGGGCTGAAACTTGGTTTCTTCTAAAACATCGTAACTTTAAGCTATTGATAAATAGTTGTTCTCCTTAACCCTCACGCTATAGACGAGGTATAATTTCAAACACGCGCACATAGCTATGTCTGTCCTCAACGGGTTGAAACTTGGTTTCTTCTAAAACATCGTAACTTTAAGCTATTGATAAATAGTTGTTCTCTTTAATCCTCATACTATAGACGGGGTATAATTTCAATCGCACACATAGCTATGTCTATCCTCAACAGGCTGAAACTTGGTTTCTTCTAAAACATCGTAACTTTAAGCTATTGATAAATAGTTGTTCTATTCAACCCGCATACTATAGACGGGGTATAATTTCAAAAACACGCACACATGGCTATGTCTATCCTCAACGGGTTGAAACTTGGTTTCTTCTAAAACATCGTAACTTTAAGCAATTGATAAATAGTTGTTCTCTTCAATCCTCATACTATAGACGTGGTATAATTTCAAACACGCGCACATAGCTATGTCTGCCCTCAACAGGCTGAAAATTGGTTTCTTTTAAAACATCGTAACTTTAGAGTATTGATAAATAGCTGTTCTCTTCAACCCGCATACTATAGACGTGGTATAATTTCAAACACGCGTACATAGCTATGTCTATCCTCAACAGGCTGAAACTTGGTTTCTTCCGAACATCGTAACTTTAAGCTATTGATAAATAGTTGTTCTCTTCAACCCGCATACTATAGACGTGGTATAATTTCAAACACGTGCACATAGCTATGTCTGCCCTCAACAGGTTGAAACTTGGTTTCTTCTAAAACATCGTAACTTTAAGCTAATCATAAATAGTTGTTCTCTTCAATCCTCGCGCTATAGACGAGGTATAATTTCAAACACGTGCACATAGCTATGTCTGCCCTCAACAGGCTGAAAATTGGTTTCTTCTAATACATCGTAACTTTAAGCTATTGATAAATAGTTGTTCTCTTTAATCCTCACGCTATAGACGAGGTATCATTTCAAACACGCGCACATAGCTACGTCTATCCTCAACGGGTTGAAACTTGGTTTCTTCTAAAACATCGTAACTTTAAGCTAATCATAAATAGTTGTTGTCTTCAATCCTCGCGCTATAGACGAGGTATAATTTCAAACACGCGCACATAGCTATGTCTGTCCTCAACAGGTTGAAACTTGGTTTCTTCCGAACATCATAACTTTAAGCTAATCATAAATAGTTGTTCTCTTCAATCCTCATACTATAGACGAGGTATAATTTCAAACACGCACACATGGCTATGTCTGTCCTCAACGGGCTGAAACTTGGTTTCTTCCGAACATCGTAACTTTAGTTGTTCTCTTCAATCCTCATGCTATAGGCCTAACTCACAGCCATGTCCAACCTCTATACGTTGAAACTTGGTTTCTTCCGTAACTTTCACCTAATCTCGTTCTCTTTTCAGATGTTCCCCTGCTGCGAGGAATGTAATGTAACGTTTGTAAGGCGTGATAACTTCATGCGCCATATGAAATCAAAACACCCTAGCATAACATCCGCTTTATGTAAAGTTTGTAGTGTGTATTTCGCTAACGTAGTGCGATACGAGGCTCACTTAGCAGAGGTACATCAAATATCTACTTGCCCTCAGGTAGTAGTAGGGAAAAAGCGTGCAGCTACTGATGTAGCTGTAGAAAGTACTAGTAGTAAAAAACCTAGAAAAAATCATGAACTTCACACTATTCACTGCGAGCACTGTAACACCGTTGTACCATCTTCGCATTTTCGGGGACACTTACGGAGTAATGCACATAAAAATAATGCGTGTAGAAGTGGTAGTAACGCAAACATCGAGGAAATTAATACAGCATTCAAAAGTAGGATTGCTAGTTACCGAATTCGCACCAGTCAAAAGTATCAGAGCACTTCAAACTTTTTAAATTGCGTTCAACCGGATGTACAACAGCTTCTTGCTAAATCTTTGTCCAATCATAGTTTATTTAAAGTTAATTTTGAACTTTTCGCCTTGTACATTAAAAGCACGGATGAATCCGAAATAACAGACATTAAATCATTTAATACGAAGAATGTTGTCATAAGTCAGTCGACTATTTTTGGTGATGTACTTAGGGATGTCTCTAACATTATTTCAACTAAGAGCGAGGAATTTCAGGAAAAGGAATCAGGGTGGGCATTAGTTGAAATAATGTATCTAGAAGTTAACATCAATAAGTACAATCCTATGCGTGGATCTTCGCACATTGAGCTGCCGACATGGATTCAGCAAAGAAAAGCTGTTGTAAACATCCAAAACAATGACGAAGCAAGTTTTGCATGGGCAGTGATGTCAGCTTTAAATCCTGCTAAATCGAATGTAGCGAATAGAACATCATCGTATCCACACTATTCAACGCAGCTAAATTTCGATAGTATAGAATTTCCTGTGCAGATAAAGGATATTAAGCGCTTTGAGGAACTAAATAACATTAGTATTAATGTGTATGGTGTAGAGAAAAAGTCTGTAGTAGGTCCTCTGTATTATACATGTCATAAGAAGAGTACTCATGTTAATTTACTCTATATTGAAAACAGTGTGAATAGCCACTTTTGCTGGATTAAAAATCTGAGTAGACTTGTTGGCAGTCAGTTGTCAAAACATGATGGTAAAAAGTGGCTATGTGATGGATGCTTGCAGTATCTTAGAACTGAAGATCAGTTAACGAAGCATTCCAAGAATGACTGCAATCATGTACGTACAGAGATACCTACTACAGGCAATAATGTTTTAAAATTTACAAATTTTCACAAGCAGATGTGGGTACCGTTCGTGATTTATGCAGACTTTGAAGCCATCCTCACGCCATGCAACACATGCTCACCTAATCCTGACAACTCTTTCACTAATACTACGCACATACACGTCCCGTATAGCTTCGCGTATTACATCAAGTGTAGTTACGATAGTACGCTTAACAAGTTAGAGCTGTATCGAGGACATGATGCTGCTAAAGTATTTTTAGAAAGACTTGAAAGTGATGCAGTTCGTCTCGGTCGTATTCTGAATAGTATTATTCCTATGAAGCCACTCACCGAAATTCAGTTAAATGATCATGAACGTGCTACAAAGTGTAGCATTTGTGATGGGGAATTTTCCGAAAATGACCCTAAAGTTTTTGATCATGATCATTTAACTGGTTTCTACAGATGTGCCGCTCATTATAGCTGTAATCTTAAGTATAGAGTTCCTAAATTTATCCCTGTAATTTTTCATAACTTATCTGGTTACGACTCTCATTTCATCATTTCACAATTTGGAGCTTCAGATGAAAAAGTAGATATAATCCCTCAGAATAAAGAGCGGTACATTGCGTTTGCAAAGTCTGTAAAAGTAGATGCTGAGCATTCTATAAAACTGAGATTCCTTGACTCGTTTCGCTTTATGGCGAGTAGCCTCGATAAACTTTCTAGTCATTTACAGCCTGAACAATTTACGGAAATTCGACGCGTTTTTCCCGAAGAAGCGCAGTTTAATTTACTTCGGCGTAAGGGTGTTTTTTTGTTATGAATATCTCGACTGCTTAGACCGCCTCGAAGAACGTGCCTTACCATCGAAACAATCCTTTTACAGCTCGCTGAATTCAGCAGATATTAGTGATGATGACTATTTACATGCACAACATATCTGGGAGCAGTTCCACATTCAAACGCTGGGTGAATACTCCGATTTATATTTAAAGACAGATGTACTTTTGTTAGCTGATGTTTTTGAAAATTTTCGCTGTGTTTGCATGAACACCTACAGCCTTGACCCATGTCAGTATTTTACTGCACCTGGGTTAAGTTGGGATGCTATGTTAAAACACACGCATGTGAATTTGGAACTGCTGACCGATATCGATATGGTGCACTTCATAAAATCAACAATTCGAGGCGGTCTAAGTCAGTGCAGAGGGCGGTATTCGAAGGCGAATAATAAGTACATGCCGAGTTTCGATTCCAGTCAGGAATCTCGGTATATCGTTTACCTCGATGCTAATAATCAGTATGGGTGGGCGATGAGTCAGCATCTACCGGTGAGTGGTTTCCGCTGGCTGACGCAGTGCGAAATTGATGCTTTACAGCTACACGCCCTAGGTGATGAAGCTGATAAAGGCTATTTCCTCGAAGTTGACTTACAATATCCTAAAGAGTTACACACTTCTCATAATGACCTACCGTTCTGCCCTGAAAATATGAACCCCCCGTACATTACATCAACGACGAAAATGCTCATTGCTAATGTGTGCGATAAATCTAAGTATATCATTCATTACCGAAATTTAAAACAGTGTTTGCAGCATGTTTTGAAGTTATCCAAAATTCACCGCGTACTAGAATTTAATTAGTCACCGTGGCTAAAGCCATATATCGATCTGAACAATAATTTAAGAACGAATGCGGTTAACGAGTTTGAAAAAGATTTCTACAAGCTCATGAATAACAGTGTGTTTGGTAAGACTATGGAAAATGTTGACAAACGCGTTGATGTAAAATTGATTACAAACTGGGAAAATATTAAGAAAAGGTATGGTGCTAACTATTTAATAAGTAAACCAAATTTCCACAGCTGCACCATCATACATGAGAATTTAGTTATTATACAGATGAATCGTGTTAAGGTTAAGTATGACAAACCTACCTACGTCGGCTTTGCAGTACTTGAATTGGCTAAAACACTCATGTATGAATTCCATTACGATTATATGATGAAGAAGTACGCGCATAATGCAAAATTGCTCTACACAGATACCGATTCGTTTATTTATCAAATCAAAACTGATGACTATTACAATGATATAAAGCCGGACTTGGGTAGGTTTGATACAAGTAACTATCCTGCAGATAATCAGTATCATCTACCGCTAGTGAACAAAAAGGTTCTAGGTAAAATGAAAGATGAATGTGCTGGGAATATTATCGATTCATTTGTAGGTACTAAATCCAAGTAAATGAATTACAAATAAAGAGATTGAAGGGGGTTAAAAAGAATGTCGTTCAGAATCAGCTAAGTTTTGAAAACTATAACAATTGCATTAAAAGTAATCCATCTGTTTTGCATAAGCAAATGTCTGTCATTAGAAGCAAGAAGCACCAGTTGTACACTCATTTAATTAGTAAGGTAGCCCTTAATAGCGATGTTTGTAAACGGTTTGTCATTCCAAATTCTACCAACACGCTAGCCTGGGGGCGTAGTAGTATTGATAGGTACTACTTTACATAAACATTATGCTAGACGTGTGTACTTACGTTACGCTGTCTTACATCACAATTCGGGAGAGGTACGCTGAGAGCGTAGTACAGCAAGTTTAAACTTGTACATTCAAGAATTGCATCGAGAAGTACGCAAACATCACTAGGGTAAAACGATTCAAGATAAAACTTGTACATACAAGATGTAAATAAATAATGTAGAATTGGCATATTCTTTTATTTTAGGTTAGGTATTACCTTCCTCCCGCTCCTTATTTGCAAGATAGAGTTTTTGTTTATTACTCATAGAAGAAAGAAGGTGATGAGCAGATTCGTAAGTATAGTATCGTCTAGTTCGGTAAGTATCTCTAGAGCAGAATTTTTTGTCAAAAAAGCAAATAGCTTTGTAAAGCACGTAGAATTTGCCGCCACCGGGGCAGCACTGTTCTCTCTGGATTAAAAGCTTTGTTTCCAAACAAGAGCACGTGGAATTTGCCGCCACCGGGCAGCACGGTGATTAAAGATGGCGGATGATAGCTGTCAAAAAAAGGGGCATAGGTTTGTAAAGCATTTAGAATTTGCCGCCACCACATAGAGTGTAGCACTGAGGTTTGTGATGCAAGATGGCGGATGACAGCTGCACGTGGCTTTGTTTCCAAACAAGAGCACGTGGAATTTGCCGTCACCGGGCAGCACTGAGGTTTCGGATGCAAGATGGCGGATGACGTACCACATTTCAAAGGTAAGTAGCTAAAGAGGGCAGCACGGTGCTCAAAGATGGCGGATGACAGCTGCACGTGGCTTTGTTTCCAAACAAGAGCACGTGGAATTTGCCGTCACCAGGCAGCACTGAGGTTTCGGTTGCAAGATGGCGGATGACGTACCACATTTCAAAGGTAAGTAGCTAAAGAGGGCAGCACGGTGCTCAAAGATGGGGGATGACAGCTGCACGTGGCTTTGTTTCCAAACAAGAGCACGTGGAATTTGCCGTCACCAGGCAGCACTGAGGTTTCGGATGCAAGATGGCGGATGACAGCTGTCAAAGGTAAGTAGCTAAAGAGGGCAGCACGATGCTCGAAGATGGCGGATGACAGCTGCACGTGGATTTGTTTATCTCACGCTAGTGAGGTTAAGTTGGTAGCACTGAGGTTTAGGCCTGCCAAGATGGCAGCACTGCCGATGACAGGTGACGCAAGAGGGCAGCACAGTGTTTAAAGATGTCGGATGACAGCTGCACGTGGCTTTGTTTATCTCGCGCTAGTTAGGTTAAGTTGGCACTACTGAGGTTTAGGTCCGTCAAGATGGCAGTACTGAGGTTAGCGATGCGTTGTTGACTGTCAAAAAGCACGTGGCTTTGTTTACAAATCTGTCAAAAAGCACGTGGCTGTCAAAAAGCACGGGGCTTTGTTTACCTCGCGCTAGTTAGGTTAAATTGGCACTACTGAGGTTTAGGCCCGTCAAGATGGCAGTACTGAGGTTAGCGATGCGTTGTTGTCTGTCAAAAAGCACGTGGCTGTCGAAAAACACGTGGCTTTGTTTACCTCATGCTAGTGAGGTTAAGTTGCACTACTGAGGTTTAGGCCCGTCAAGATGGCAGTACTGAGGTTAGCGATGCGTTGATGTCTGTCAAAAAGCACGTGGCTGTCAAAAAACACGTGGCTTTGTTTACCTCATGCTAGTTAGGTTAAGTTGGTACTAGTGAGGTTTAGGCCCGTCAAGATGGCAGCACTGAGGTTAGCGATGCGTTGTTGTCTGTCAAAAAGCACGTGGCTTTGTTTACCAATTCAAATCTCGCGCCAAAATTCAAATCTCCCGCCAAAATTCAAATTTCCCGCGGGAGGAGGAGGCGGAGGAGGCGGGCGGCGGAGGAGGCGGCAGAACTGTCCAATTATACTACTGCTGTGAAACCACTAAGGATCTTTTTTTATAATTGGATTTACATCGCACCGATACTGATAGGTCTTATGGCGACGATGGGGCAGGAAAGCGCTAGGAGTAGAAAGGAAGCGACTGTGGCCTTAATTAAGGTACAGAACCAGCATTTGCCTCGTGTAAAAATGGGAAACCACGGAAAACCGTCTTCAGAGCTGACGACAGTGGGGATCGAACCCACTATGTCTCGAATACTGGAAAAGGACCTTTTAGACGCCCGTATATTGTCACAATAAATAGGCGCACCGGAAAAGCTGTTGTATTAAATCCAACAGGTCGTTTCGAAAGGGATCAACATCAGGCAAAAAGAAGTCTAGCTACGAATGCTGTCTAACGCACCCCTCTGATCGCTATTATGTTCCATTGAAAAATTGTTTTTAGAACTACTGCCTGACAGTACGGGAGCTGTGGAGCAGTTGACTTGGAAACATACGAAAATCCTCGGATTTTCCCTAACTTGTCTGTATGACATCGCATAAAAACAATATTAAGGATCCCCTTAAAATTCTCCTTCGCCTTTTTTACTTCACGTGATAATGAGTCAATTATATTATTAAACTATGCATACTGATACTCAACAATGCGAGGAATTGTGCTCTTTGTTCAGGACCCGCCCTGCGAATCCGTTGGTGCATCTATCTCCGAAGAGACAGGTGATGAGTGAAGTACCGATATCGGTGCGCCTATTTGCGCTCCTCACTCGGTCCTGTTTTGTGTGTGTGTGTGAGAGAGAGAGAAACAGGCAGACAGAGACTGTGAAGTAGTTCAATGTCTGTTTGTTGCTTTTGTTGTTTTAGTCCCCGTGCCGGCGACCTAAATTTTGATACTCTTAAGTCTGCACCATGAGACTGGCATCCGTTAGTACATTATTTCAGATCATTCTTTAATCTTCTACGCGGCAAAAATTTCGGGAACACTCGATATGTTCAAAGTAATTCGATTATCATAAATGAGAATGCCATTGTTGATGTTTAGCTGTCTGAGATATTCGCTGCGACTATAAAAACCGCTATTTGGTAATATTTCACCTTAGAACTCTGACCAGAAATATTCTGTCATCTAAGGCTCAATATTGCATCAACCATATCAACGAATTTTCGTTGTAACTGATACAAGTACTGCGGATCATTATTTCTCCCTTCAACATTGTTACAGAGCGGTATATGTGCTGCGGTTCAGTATTTCCCCCTCAAAATAGTCGCATTGCGGTATATGTCCTGCGGGTCAGTGTTTGTCCCCTCAACATTGTCACATAACGGCATATGTGCTCCGGGTCAGTATTTCTCCCCTCAACATTTTCACATAGCAGTATAAGAGCTGCGGGTCAGTATTTCTTCCCTCAACATAGTAGCATAGCGGTATATGTGCCGCGGGTCAGTATTTCACCCCTCAAGTTCGTCTCGTAGCGGTATATGTGCTGCGTGTCAGTATTTCTCCCCTCAACATTGTTACATAGCAGTATATGTGCTGCGGGTCAGTATTTCTCCCCTCAACATTTTCACATTGCAGTATAAGAGCTGCGGGTCAGTATTTATCCCATCTGAATTCGCCAGAGAAGCGATCTTATTGGCTAACTTCATCAGGCTGATAAAATAACAACGGCACGAGATATCCAATTACTTATCAGTATGACCAACGCTCTAAAGCTCATATATCCGCTTCACGTTGTTTCCGACCAGCCTGTAGGCTTATATGAATTTTATGACAGTTCCTTGTTAAGTCACATGTTGTGTAGATAACTAAGTACAAGAGTCCATCGGCAGAGGTATCGCCACAGTGAAATGATATGTCGTATGGCTTTTAGTGCCGGGATATCCCAGGACGGGTTCGGCTCGCCAGGTGCAGGTCTTTCTATTTGACTCTCGTAGGCGACCTGCGCGTCGTGATGAGGATGAAATGATGATGAAGACAACATATACACCCAGCCCCCGTGCCATTGGAATTAACCAATTAAGGTTAAAATCCCCGACCCGGCCGGGAATCGAACCCTTAACCCCCTGAACCGAACGCCAGTACGCTGACCGTTCAGCCAACGAGTCGGACATCGCCACAGTGAGCACGTGGTACACCATTATTTACATTATCCTCAAGCGAGACGACGACGAATCTCAAGCAGTTGTATATGCCAACCTTTAGTTTGGCATTCATTGTTGTTGTTATGAAAGTCATGAATGTATCCGATAAAATGTACTACTGAAGATGCGGCTCTTTTCATGCACACACCCTTTTGCAGGTAAACCCAGCCGCTTTTGCACCCAGTAATTAATATGGTAGCCTGCTCATATTCGTTGTATGCTGAACGAACCTCAGAGCCTTATGTCTCTCCAGAATTGGAAGCCTTATTTCTTATTTTTTCTGGAGGGGAATCGAACCTTCATCCTTCCAGGTGAATCGAACATGCCTTTACCGTAGCCCCTACCATCTACAGAAGATTACAGGTGTCACGGAGGGCAAAGTGGAAGTATGAAAACAGTTCCAATCTACACCATTTGCATATGTAAATCGTTCGAACAAAAATCTGTCACTAAATAGCGTAAATTAGTTAAATTTATTTACCATGTTACCCAATTAGTGGGGCAAATGAATAGAACCGATGAATTAATTTTAAAATACATGCCTACATTATTTTATATGATTTTGTAACCGTGAGGTGTATTAAAAATATGTTCGCCGCCACAATCAGCAGAAAATTCGTTTATAAAATAAAATGAAACTCGTTATTGGTTATACTGGTTAATAATAATACACAGTGCTGATAAATCTGTTCATTGTAAGTCCATTCCTCACAGTAAATAGAAATGAAAATAATGTATTTCGAAACAAGGCAACGGGAAAGTACACCGGATATTAACAAGGGATACAGATAGGTGTTCTGCTTTAATAACTTTCTATTGTCTGAATAAATCTATGGAAGCAAATCATCAATTTATATGAAACCTTGAATAGTTCAACTTCCCGATTCTGATATTCCAGTTCACGTCACTGTTTTACATAGGGTGGTTATTGTAGTGATGATGATGATGATGATTATTATTATTATTATGATAAGAAGAATATAGAGGAAAAAGAGAACAAGTAATAATAGTAATGCGCATCACCTACATATACATTTCCTAGTATACCTCCCAAATTCCATCGCTTCCCTCAGCCTTATCTTGAAATAATGCTTACAGCTAATATTCCCACAAAGAAATATATACCACGTGGTCCGCCAGCGCCGTACGTTCTACTTATGAGTGTTCCGTATGCAATAATGATGAATGGGATATCTAACAACCGATTTCACAGGGGTATTACTGCCTGCAGGCAGGTTACGTCAGAATATGAAGAGATAAAAACTGGACGGCCGCTCGCAGCATGCTCCCCAGCGCTACACGTCTAATGTTCCCCCTTGCGTTAGCAACCTTCGTTTTCGAACGCTCAGTAGTAGACTGGTATTTGGTACAGTAGTACTACAGTTGCTTTCAACATATCAACAATGCCTGGAGTGTTCAGCAACGATGAATACTCAGATATTATTTTAATCTATGGAGAACCTGGTGGGAATGCAGCCGAAGTTCGTAGACGGTATGCACAGGAGTTTCCAAATATCCACCTACATTCTATAAATGTATTTTTGCGTAACAGAGTTGCGATACAAGAGCTAATAGATGGTTTAAGTTACATATAAGCAACTCTTTGGTAGAGTGTAATTCCTGTACATATATAAATGTATTAGTTATTAAACTTTATTTACAGAACGTGTGTAGTAAAATGACTGATAATTGTTTCACATCCGAAATAAAGCACGTTGTAGCGCTCCTTTGCAAACCAGCTTTTAGGCATCCTATTCATCGTGACTTTATAAAGGACACTTTTAAGTAGAAAGTGCGGGGTTGGAGGGCTACCTGGTATATTCTAAAGATCCTGTTTTAACACTGGTGAACTCCAGTTGTTGACATATTGAACCAGAGCTTCAAGTGAAGACTTTGGATTAGATCTTAATATGAAGAAAACAAAGAACCCCTTCTTTAGTCGAACTACAACGTAGGCCAAATTCCTCTGATAGGAACAAAATAAGTTGAAAGAGTTATAGTGTTATCTACTTATAAAACTATCTAAATGGTAATATCGCTAAGGGACGGAAACTGGAATGAGAAAAGGAAAAGTTAGTCTCACCATTATTAAATGATGCATCTGCTCTATTATAGAGACCTAATGCTTTATATGAAAGCTAGAATATTTAAACGTTGCGTGTTTCCTGTGTTTATATGGAGGTTAGTCATACACATTAACCAAAGCGTTTGGGAAGAAGAGCAAATAATGTTCTCATCAGCACCATTGACTACAGAAAGACTTTAGGCAACGTTCACTGGAAGATCTTGTGGTATATAGTTAAAGAGTATGATGTCTCATTGGGTACAGAAATCATACTTCCTCTGGTGATTTCAAATTATTCGGAGTTTGTAAGGGTGTTGGGCAGGGATGTGTCTATCTCGTCAACTATTTTGTAATATATATTCCCAGCATATCATTTAAGCTTCTGATGGATGGACAGGAGTATCCCAACAGGTGGCAAAAAATTTAATAATTTAAGATTTGCTGACGACACACCACTTTCCTTGCCAGCAGCGAAGACGAACTTGCTGATGTAGTAGCAAGAA
Organism: Anabrus simplex; assembly: GCF_040414725.1. Lineage (NCBI taxonomy): Eukaryota > Metazoa > Arthropoda > Insecta > Orthoptera > Tettigoniidae > Anabrus > Anabrus simplex. The sequence continues at coordinate 328,953,818 of NC_090270.1, forward strand.
TGTATAGACTGAATATTAACCTTATTAAGTCCAAAGTAATGATTACACCGAGCTCGATAGCTACAGTGACTTGAGTGCGACCAGTATCCAGTATTCGGGAGATAGTGGGTTCGAACCCTGTTGTCGGCAGCCTTGAAGATGGTTTTCCGTGGTTTCCCATTTTGACTCAAACCAAATGCTGGGGCTGCACCATAATTAAGGCCACGACCGCTCCCTTCCCACTCCAAGCCCTTTCCTGTCCCATCGTCGCCATGAGACGTATCTGTACCGGTGCGACGTAAAGCAACTTGAAGAAAATGATAACTGAACGAGGATCACAGATCCAGCTCACGGGTAACTTATGGGGACTGGAGGTATCGCACAATTTTCTCTATCTTTTATTAACTATCTGCGACAGAGGAAGGTGTGACGCAGAAGATGGATCAACTTAGAGTTGTCGTGATCTTGCTTTCTCCCCCTTTCTCTATGGTTGTGAAAAATGGAAGTTAAATACCAGAGATAAACAAAGCATCGATTCCAACAATATGTGGAGCAAAATGCTCGTGTACAGTGGACTGAAGAAAGAAGAACGAATACGCCCAACACTGAGCAACACAACATCTCCAAACGTCTTATTTCTCGTTTCAATCAGAAGATCCTTCAGTTGTTCTTTCAATCCAGGATATTCGGAGGAATTTTCTCTACAAGTACCTCTCGAAAGTTATGATTCGGCATTTCAGCAAGAGAGTAAGGGTCCAACTTTCGAAACAACAGTTAAGAACAAGGACAATTCAACAGTGTAGCTTCCAAAGATAGAGCTTTTGTTCTGTTTCACGTTGAAGTTCTGAATCGATTCACTTCTGACGTTTAAGGAGGCTAATTTATTCACTCGGATGCTAGGGTGGTGGTGACGGAAGATTACGGACAGTCCGTTCACTTTTGGAAATGCTTTACGTGTGTCTCTCTATTACTCACTTATCACTGATTTACTATTCGGACATCAAGGTCTTATCGTGTATTTTTCGAACCTCTGAGAACATATTCCTATATTTCCGACTTTTTTGGTCTGAAATCACCTTAGTTGAAGCATTTTCACACACACATATCACTCAACCTCTAATAGCGTTTAGAATACCGGTCGATGAAAAGTCAAATTTAGACACCCCGTCACTTGATCCAAAACTTCAAACACAAAATGAGCACCCTAATAAGATGCAATGCACACGATGAGGAATATATTTCTTAGGTGTTAGATGTGTATGAATGTTCATTAACAGAGCCGATATGGTTGTCCAAATACAAACTATAGCTGCTCGTCAGAAATATTAAACAACCTCACCGTAACAACACTTGTCCAAATAACGAGACTGTATTTGAGATACAACCTGCTTCTGATATCCCGCATGATATAGACTTGACCACCTTCAAAAATAACTCGGAGAAGTGAGAAAAAAGCTATTCCAAGATAATATTGGTAATCCTACCTTCTCTTGTATGGTAAGGAACTTCTCTGGATATCTTTATAAACCGATAGACGCTTTCACAGGATCTAAGTAGTCAGCCAGAAAGTTTTACGTCTTCAGAAATAAGAGTAATTTCAGCACCCAAACAACATAAGAAAAATTGTCAAATCCTGAAAGAGTATCTTATATATATGGGGCAAAAGACAACCTAGATACACTTACCAGTTAACAAAATCTCAGTATTACAATCAGACAAGTAACGTAGTCCACAGGCTCCTTGGCAGTAACAGTAAACAGCGTGAAATTCCAATTGGAGAAATCGGAAACAGTTTTTCTAATCTCTAGTCAGCTAGTAAAATATTACGCATTTCTGTTGTCCCCGTCAGAATGAATCGTTTTGGATGAAATCTTTCAGCTCAAGACCACTGAGAAGAAAGTTGGTTTTTTTTCTGCTAAAGGTGGAAACATCGCCAGGACCAGAACATGTGCGGTGACGGGAGTCTCTGACATATATTGCCACAGTAGCCATGAGACTGTTACAAACGTCTTACACCTCTTCAAACCTACGAAAAATTCGGGAGATAGTAGGTTCGAACCCCACTGTCGGCAGCCCTGAAAATGGTTTTCCGTGGTTTCCCATTTTCACACCAGGCAAATGCTGGGGCTGTACCTTAATTAAGGCCACGGCCGCTTCCTTCCTACTTCTAGCCCTTTCCTGTCCCATTGTCGCCGTAAGACCTATTTGTGTCGGTGCGACGTAAAACAACTAGCATAAAAAAAACTTACGAAAACCGAGCTCGATAGCTGCAGTCGCTTAAGTGCGGCCAGTATCCAGTAATCGGGAGATAGTGGGTTCGAGCCCCACTGTCGGCAGCCCTGAAGATGGTTTTCCGTGGTTTCCCATTTTCACACCAGGCAAATGCCGGGTCTATACCTTAATCAAGGCCACGGCCGCTTCCTTCCAATTACTAGGCCTTTCCTATTCCATCGTCGCCATAAGACCTATCTGTGTCGTTGCGACGTAAAGCAACTAGCAAAAAAACAACTTACGAAAAGCAAAGAATGTTTCAACAGACAAGTTGTAATACGATAACATCGCAGCTAACTGGAATCCCTGTTCTATCTGCTCCGCTTTACGGAGGATTGTTAACGAGACCCTAATAGGAGGCTGAGAGCATTCATCAAATTCAACTAATGTCAGAAGGGATTAAAGCCTCTCCGGGTACAATCACTAATACGTCCCCTTTCGCAGTCTGTGTTGACCAAGGCAAAGAAGGAGAGGTTATTGAGCGAATCCCTGATCGAAATCTGAGACCATTCATCACATTCAATGGACGTCACAGAGCGATTACAGCCTCTCCGGGTACACTCACTAATACGTCTTCGTTTGTAATCGCCCCTTTTGGGTGAGGGACGCAGACGAAAAATACATCCACGGTATCCCCTCCCTGTCGTAAGAGGCGACCGAAAGGGGCGACAAACGTATGATTGAATCAGAACCATGAAACTACTTGTGATTAGTGCCACCACGCGGGGAACACCACGGGTCGCCTTTACTTGCGGGTATTACCACTATGTTAGTTTCACAATAGGTTTGTGGTTAGTAGCAACAGAGAGCGGTTCACTGTGGGTTTCGAGTATCTGTGATTAATACCGCTATATGCGGAACATCACGGGGTTACGTTGCCTGCGATTTGTACCATTATGTGAGAAACACCGTAGGTGTGGGCGTTGCCTGTGATTAGTACCACTATATGAGCGACACTGTTGGTATTCGTTGCCTACGATTAGCACCCACTATGTAAGGAAGACCACAGGATAGTACGAGTCCCTGTGATTAGTACCGCAACTTGAGAAATACCATGGTTCCACTTTACTAGCGATAAGTACCATTATGTGGGACCGTTGATCTGGATTCAGGATTGTGCTTTGGGAGCCGTCCCTTGGTCAGCATGGCGGGTCGGATCCACTGATTGTTTTAAATTCGTATTCATCCATTCATTCTTCATCATCACGTTTTGAATTCTGGTCAGTGAATGAACTTTAGACTTTTAAATTGTCATTGTATTTTGTCTCATTTTGTACCATTAGGGGCCGGTGACCTAGATGTTAAGCCCCTTTAAAGAACAAGCATCATCATCATCATCGTTTGTAATCTGTGCTAACCAAGGCAAAGGAAGAGAAATTCGATACCAGAGTAGTTTTTCTAGACATTGGGAAGGCATTCGATAACATCGGTCATTTGCACCTGAGATGTCCTAGGGATCTCCGCTATGACGCCAAAACTGGTATAACTAGTTTTAATTTTTCAAGAGGGCAATGAAACTCAAATGGAGGGAAATTCTCTAGAATTACATTAAATACGGGTGTCATGCAAGGGTCACCGCTGTCTCCTAAAATTTACAACGCATCACGTGACCCTATCATGAGTAATATATCCAAGCCAGAGATGGAACGTTAGGGCCTGCGTCGCACCTGTGCAGCAAACCGATATGCTGAGCGATGAGCTGGGGCCTATTCCAAGAACGAACTTTATAACTTTTCACTTTGCACTTTTCGGTTCAGATTTTGTTCCACCATTACTTTTCAGATTAAACTTGCAATGTGCAAAGTGAAAAGTTAGGATTCTTTTCACTTTTAAAGACTGTTATGTTCCTCCATTGGTACATAAATGCAAGTTGCAAACAAGTGAAGTGAAAATCTTTCAGAAATCTTGCAAAGAGGTGATTCCCTTATCATCTGTTAATTAACAAGTATGTACACGAGTTTCTCGGCGCAGAATTTGGTTTCGTGATATATACGTGTTACGACGAGAGCTTTTGTTATCAAGGGAGCACAGTGATGAAGAATCCAATAGTAGAACGTACAAAGAAAGGATTAATTTTCATAACCTCACCAATACAGGCTTACTATATGCTTGAAATGATCGGTCATTCATTGAAACATGCAAAAAAAAATAAGTCAATCCCTTTCCGAAAGAGAAAAAAATTCTTATATGCTTGCATTGGTTAGGAAATGGTGCCCAGCTGCACGGTGTAGCAGCAATGTATGGGACATCAAAATCAATTATTTGCAGAACTGTTACCAAAGTCGTAGATGTTATAGTAAATGTAATATTTCCTAACATAGTACGTTGGCTGATAATCCACATAACATAGCAACGGAATGTCTAATGAAGGGTGAATTTTGTGCATTTGCGTATATGTGTTGACGGGACTCTCGTTAATATTGACACTTGTCATAATTTGAGAGGTTACTTTTAAAGTTGCCAAAAAAGGATGTCCCGTTTCTCCTTTACAACTTCTGGCACAGCCGGCTTCTTGTAATCATCTTTCTTTGCCATTATCAAAATTTAAAACTACCGCTACCACAATTATACTGTCAAGTTCGCCGCGAAAATAAAGCATTAACATCATGGAATGTTACACAGTTTGCCCATGGAATAAACTTGATCGGATCACTCATTCGCAAAGACTTTTCACTTTGCGAAAAAATTGAAAAGTAAAACCTAGATCATGATGGAACAGAAAGACTTTGCACTTTGAAGAACTGAAAGGTGAAACGTGCAAAGTTCAGAAGTTGCAAAGCTCGTTTGTGGAACAGGCCCCTGGCCTCATGCTTGCACACGTATGTTACTACCCTCTGGAACTGCTCATCCCAGCGTGACCGACTCCACTAGCCATTCGGGAGGGGAATACTGCTCCCCCTCCCCACGGATTAACATCCTCTCTGAGTCCGAAACTTTCACACCGCACAATATGTTATTATTGTATTATGTTTTGGCTTATACGTCATATACAATAAATAAATAAATGCAAATATATACGATATGTCCTTGTTTGAGTAAACCTGTGATAAAACATTCTATTTAACACGTTCAGTACCTGCTTCTGAGCGGGACACTTGAATGCCTGGACCGGCGATTTTGATGCCCGGCCCTCTTGACGTGCATCACTTAATAAAATTTACGATTACTTCAAAACTATAAATGTTAGAAAAATGATACTTTGTGCTTACCACTAGTAAATATTTAGGGTGTGATATCTGGTGTCACAGGTTTCAAAATACGTCTAATTTTATACAGCCTATCTGTATTTTCGGCTTAATGATTACTGTCACGGAAGTGAAGAAATGAAAGAATATGAAGGAAGCGTATTCGGAACATTGTATTAGAAAATATCGGAGTATGAAAAACAGGGTCTTCGGTCCAGTACATTTTTATATCAGGATTTTGGACTAATCGGTTTCCACGATTATATGATCGAATTCTTTGTGAAAGGCCGCGGCGCCGCACTTATCACTTGACTCGCGTATAGATTGGTCTGCTCACACACATACTGATAAAATTCGTCATTCATGAAAATACTCACGTAACTCAACATATCCTGCTTATATTTTATTTGAACGTTTATACCTGAATTCTCTGTAAATGGTGGAACGGGTAGACAATAACTAGGATGATATGTATCAGGCACTTCACTTTTCTCTATAGGCCTATCAGATTCGGGAATCGGAATTTTCTCATCACTCTCACTTTCACTACCTGAGTCTATTTCAGGAATAAGTTCATCACCAGAATAATCATTGTGAACAATACTTAATACATTTTCTTCCGTAAGAAACTTTGTTTTATAAGCCATTATACTACACTCGGTAAGAACGACATGCACTGCATAGAAATCTCAAGTACCGTCTTGACGCGCGAGGAAGTGCTCAGATATTCCCGCTAAAACAACTAAGATAAACATAAGCCCACTCAACGCGAGGGTTATCTCAGAAAGGTCAACCAACTTCCTGCTACAACCAGTAACGCTGACTAAGGTGTAAGAATGCATAGATGACGAATATAAACAGCATTGCTTCGCGCGGAACATTAAACGTCTTACGCCGTCCACGGCCCGCAATGAGTTAACACCAAAATGCTATTGTATCATTTTCTTCTTTGTGGACAGAGTTATAGTGACGTTCGACAGTCCGATGGCAAAATAAGCATTTAGAATTGTTTCGGTCGGGCGTGAAAATGAACTGCAATTCCCAGCCCGTGTTAAAGGATTGCAAATTTTCGCCACTTCTTCTCTTTTTTGATGTGATTTCCATAATGCAATGCGTTTGCAACAGTATTGGCAATGAACCGCCGTCCTGACCCGTGTACGCTATGTTCCCTGATACAATACACCTGGCCACGTCTACGGTCAGTGCTCTCCACCACATTACGTCTATCTCTCTCCCCGAGAGCGGACACGCCTACCAAGCTCTTCACGCGTGCGAAGTCACTGTGCGGTAATTGTGAGAGGATAGTGGCGGTGATTATTGTTCTAAGAGGAAGTACAACCAGGCAACCATCCTCTACATAACACTAAACAGAGAGAAAAATAGACGAGATCTGAGACTTCGAAAAATGAAAGTATCGGCTAAAGAAAGACAAGGGCCACGAAGGGAGTGAAAATGAAATACTCCCTCGGAAACCTAATAGCGACGGGGTCGGAAAAGAACAAGAGTTGACCAAGGAAGGTCGGATAGGAACTGTGCAGCGTTTGGCCGCTTCTGATCCAGCCTAATGTCACTCGACACGGAAATTGTCAGAAGACCAGATCATGAGGAAGGAGTTTGTTTTTAAAATGTTTAAAGGAGGAATTGACATTCGGTTGCATCTAGCATCAGTTATCGTAACTGTGTTGAGTGTAACAGCAGAGCTGTGAAAAGAACCGCTTGCCCTTGCTGCCTCTCGCAACACCGCGACACGCTATTCACAAAAGAACCAAAGCCGAACCGCAAGACGCAACAGCCCCGAAGAGCAAGGCCTGCAGATTACGACGTGTTTTGTGGTCAGCACGACGGATCCTCTCGGCCGTTATCTCACCGTCAGATAGCTCCTCAATTGTAATCACGTAGGCTAAGTGGACCTTGAACCAGCCCTCAGAGGCAGGTAAAAATCCCTGAACTGACCGGAAATCGAACCCTGGGCCTCCGGGTAAGAGGCAGGCACGCTACCCTTACATCACACGGCCGGCTACTCACAAAACTTCTGCACCAAATTATTAAAAAAACAATTACAGCAATCAAAATCGATACCAAAATATAATTTTGTTGTCCGACTCGTTGGCTGAATGGTAAGCGTACTGGCCTTCGGTTCACAGGGTCCCGGGTTCGATTCCCGCGCGGGTCGGGGACTTTAACCTTGATTGCTTAATTCCAGTGGCGCGGGGGCTGGATGTTTGTGCTGTCCCCAACACCCCTGCAACTCACACACCACTCATAACAGTAACCTCCACCACAATAACACGCAGTTACCTACACATGGCAGATGCCGCCCACCCTCATAGGAGGGCCTGCCTAAAAAGGGCCCCACCCGCCTAGAAGTAGCCACACGAAATTATTACTATTATTATTATTATTATTATTATTATTATTATTATTATTATTATTATTATTATTATTATTATATTTTCGTTAGAAAATTATACTTCCTTGATGTGTAGTGTGCTTGAGATCGTATTATGCACAAAATTTGCGTTTCATTTAACTTTTTCACACATTTAGTCGACAACTATTTATAATTCCATCAATACAATCAGTGAGCTCGGTTTCGAAATAGTTCTCTTTGCTCGAAGGTAACATGATGTACTTACACCATGTGTAATAATAGACTTATCAGTTGCGCGGTTTAATATTTTTCAAACTTTATTTGAACAGTGCTTTATTTAATTTTGTTCGTATATTTCTCAGAGTTCTAATCGAACAAATTATTATAACCGTGATTTCAGTATCGGTTACAGAGTATAGTTCTGTAGTTACTGAAAAATAAAAATAATTTTAAGAACAATACCTGAGTGGTGTACGGTTCAGCAGCTTAGCCGTTGAACTACGGGGGCAGTGAAATAAAACCTATTAATATATTATTTTTTAATAATCTTACAATAATGAATAATCCCTTTGTTCATATAATTTGACAATATATTCCGTTAATTCTACCTGCTGTAATTAAGTTTGTATTAGTTACAAGCGGATTGTACAAAATGACGCCTCATTTAGCGGTCGAAATGGCTGGTCGTAAGATATTTTCTCCTGTCTCATCTATTTATGGGTAATGTCGTATGGCTTTTAGTGCCGGGATATCCCAGGACGGGTTCGGTTCGCCAGGTGCAGGTCTTTCTATTTGACCCCCGTAGGCGACCTGCGCGTCGTGATGAGGATGAAATGATGATGAAGACAACACATACACCCAGCCCCCGGACCATTGGAATTAACCAATTAAAGTTAAAATCCCCGACGTGGCCGGAATTCGAACCCGGGGCCCTCTGAACCGAAGTTCAGTACGCTGACCGTTCAGCCAACGAGTCGGACTACTTATGAGTAAAATTGAGTTAAATACGTTGAATAGGGTGAAATTTTCGTAAGGTTGTCTCACAGTGCATTACTTTTGGGTACGAATGTGACAGCTACATACATAGAATTTGGCTCACGTATGGATACTGCGTGGGATAATATTCGTGTAGAATTAGATTATTCTATCTTTCACATACGTGATTCGAATTAAAAATTACACGTGTACAAAGAGCGAAATGTAGGTATAATCGAGAACTTGAGACAAATCAAAATATATAAGGAATAGAGATACGACGAAACGTCATAGGACCAAAGTTGTAGATCACTCCAAATTGAACTGAGATCAGGCCATCCGTTTTCTGATACGACTGCCAGTTTGCCCGCAAAATACCTCGAAACGAAGGTCTGCGCCGTCATTAAAATTGCCTCTTCGGGGATAAAAAGTGAAAAATTTAAACATCTTGGAAGTGTTCCATCGGTTACAGACTAAATCGTATAATTTCGCCAAATTTCAATTTTCAGGCTCGTCTGGCGGATTGTGCCACAATCTTGATTTTGGTTAAGGGGTAAAATTTTGGACTTTCAGGAAACTATACCTAAAAATACACAGATGATCAATATTACCCCTTAAATGGATAGCTGTACGAAAATTTCGCCATAATAGTCAATGCACAGACACACGGTCGTTACGATTTTATTTATATAGATAGACTAGCAAATGTACCCGTGCTTCGCTACGGTATTCTACATTGTATGCGGATATCGATGTAAATACTGTGCGTGCAGCAAATGAGTTTGTTTTAAAATTGCATGTCTCTTAGCCTTATCCGAGAAATAGCATGGGGAGGTCCACCTCGTCTGGCAGGTTGTGCCGCCATCTTGATTTGGGGGGATAGGGGATAAAAATGAGGAAATTCCCGAAAATTTTTAAGCCCACGAAACCTATAGGTTATCGTTTTGGATATACTATACGACTGTGTTCTTATGCTGAGCCCAAAATTTGATCCCCCCCAGGGTGCCCCGTTCAGGGAATTTTGAGAATTTCCGATTTTTCTAGGGATCCTGGGGTCATCAGTTTCCCTCGTACCAAGTTTCAAATTTCTGAGATTTCTGGAAGTGCCTCATTAATTCACGTCTTTTTTCATTTTTAAATATTTATATATACATCGCTCCAGCCCGACTTGCTTTTATATATATAGATAGATAAGGAATATGCTCCACGTACAACACTTTTGGACTATGTCCGCTAGAATCAGCCTGCAAAACCGACCGTTCGTGATCTCTCCCTTATTATTCCTCCTGTCGAAAACTGCACGTGAGCAAGAAAGTTTTAGAAATGGATTTCAATGAAGATTGGTCGATTTCCAATCAGACTGGTCTTGTATATATTGTGGGAGAGTAAAAACACTGTTTCGGATCCCAACAAACCCCAAGTCCATTTCGAGAATTTGACATAGTATGGACCTAAAAACGTGCCTTTGGACAGGTGGATGCTAAATATGAAGTTTGGTTGAAATATGTCCAGTAGTTTTCAACTTATAAGACATAGGCTTTACACGCATCCACTCTTGAGTAAAGTCCGGTGGGACTTGTACCTAAAAACGGTCCATTAATGATATCTCCCTTATTAACCGTCGTATCGAAATGATGTATCTGAGATAAAAGGTTTAGAAATTAATCTCCATTAAAGCCGGTACGTTTCCATTAAGTTCGATTGTGAATATTTTATGGGAGTGAAAAATCACGGTTTCGGTTTCGTATAAACCCCCAGTCAATTCAGGGATTTAGAAACAATAATGGCACTAAAACCTACCCAAGGACCGGTGGATTCTAAATGTGATGTTTGATAGAAATATATCCAGTAGTTTTCAAGTTATGGACAAACAGACGGACAGACAAACAAACAAACAGACGCCAAAGCTAAAATTTATGCGGATGGTCATTATTACACCTGAAACGGGTAACTGTACAGAAATTTCGCCAAAACAATTCGGAAACACCAAACCTACATAAAAACTTGCTTACATTTCGATAACGGCGGCAGCTCGTAGTCATTTGTTTTCCACGAGTCAGTATAAAAAATTTGAGGTTTAAATTCAGATTGAAACGAAAACGTAATTTTAGTAAACAGAAATAATACATTTTGTGGTGAATACAAAAATCAGAATTAACTTATCCGGGATTATGAGATTATGCGAGTTTTTAAAGACTGGCGTTGGTGGATAAGGGTGTAAAACAGAATTTGTATAGCAACTCATAAATTGTACTGACATACCTTCAGGAAACCTCTTCATGGGGTAAATAATTGTTTTAGTAAAGAATAAATTGTATTTAAGTGCACAAATACGTAAACAGATACAGAGTCAATACGATAACACTTAGTATGTTGTGCAGGACGGCAATTTGATCAGAGGAGGCGTGATGGTTTGAGTGATGTGGGGCGCCAATAATTATTTGGCGCCAACACATTTTTACTCCCTCCCTGTTTATCTCCCATCCCCAAGCCGTCCGCACACTGACCCGATACAACTCCCCATCGAAATATGCGTTGCGTACTGCCCCCGTTTTAGCGGGTAGCTCAGCCGCTGAGCGAGAGTCCCAGGGAGCGGAACGTTCGCTAAACGGCAACGCAAAAGTTTTGAGGACAGGGATAATCTAAGGACTAACGACAAATGAAAAACACTAAAAATGGGTTTTAACATTTATTAAAAAATTAGTAGCACTTTCCAAAAACCATCTATTATTTTAAAATCTTGGAATAAAATAATTAATTCTTCCCTGCTGGAATTCATCCGAAATTCTTCACCAAATTACAGTCTGCAAAGATATGAAACTGAATTTTACTAAATCGCATTAGAAAATTAATTATCTCCTTATTTGAGAAATCCTTATCTCAATATATCAAAAACCTGATTTTTAAATCATTAATTGAATTGACAATATTTTTGCTATTTACTCATAAATCAATGAAACGTTCACCTCATAGCAAAAACCAAATAATCATTTCTTTTCATTAAATATTATTCTGATAAGTTATTTATACTTTAAATTACTTAATTAAATTAGTTTGAAATCCTTCATCCAACATATTGTATTTTTAATCTTGTATAAATGGACTCAATGTTGTGCACAACTCACAATAAAATGCTTAAAATTTACGATGTATTAGGTTACTCCTTTTACACATTGTGAGCTTAGTTCATTGACATTATCCTTGCTTAAACATTTTACTCGAAGCACAAGATCCTAATCTATCTTATTTCATCATACAATCGCTTAAAGATTTATAACTGAGTCAAATAGGCTCACCGCAAAACATCAAAAAATCGAAGAAATTTACGCGTATTGCGTACACATATCATGACGAAATATTAACATGAGAAATCATATTTACAAAATATCATCCATTCATCCATCTCACATTCAAGCTTAGGTCCACGACAATATCAAATAAATTTTACGAAACCTAGCCCTTGATTTTTATTTTTGTAATTATTGGAAATTTGAGAAAATTTCCCGATGACGGTGTCATATAAGGACTACCATTACGATCATTTGACTTGTGATGGTATCAGGATTATCACTTTTCAATGAAATATAATTCACAACGATGTTCCAGGAGAATTTTACAATAGAAATCATCACTAAGAATTCCTTAAATTTGCCTACAGTCTCAGATAAATAAGGATTCGCGTATGCGGTCTATGAGTCACGACTTCAATATTATTATTCTCCTATTCTCTCAAAACATCGACCAATATGTGCTTCCCAAGAAGAAGTTATGTTCAAAGACATACTCTCTTCCTTAATCGATTCATGTAACGGACACACAAATAAAATCCTATCATAAAATCCATTTAAAAGTCTCAAAATCCAAAATATCAGCAAATGTAAAAATGTGAACCTTCAAGTCACGACCATATTCCAGGTCTACATCTACTTCAAATAGAGCACATATTAATCACTCGTAAGCACAGTAATAATTATACTCATGACAATTACATATTCTTTTAGACCGTAACAACGGCAATATTATCATTATTATGCGCGCGCGGTCGCGTCATCGTAGGCTATAGCTTAATGAAATCATAGATGACTCTATCCTATCTCGAATCTATGATAAACCGCAAATATCATCAAGGGAAAATCCTAAATTTACAGATCACGTCGATATTCTGTCCCAAATAATTCCGAAATTATTTGAAAATTATTTAATAAATTAATAATTAGTAACGCGTGGGTCAAATAATTTTATCACTCTCCTATGTTAATTCTGGTACAGTGAGAACATGTCACGAAGCACGAACTCAAGTAAGACAAAATACAGGTCCCAAATACACTCTCTCACACATCAAATTCTACCAACACCAATGAAAGAAGAATGAAATTTCTAACTACAAAGACTAGTAGAAATTATCGCCAATATCTAAACAAGGACTACGTCTACAATATTATTACAACAGATGAACAGAAAAAATTGTTTGAAATCTTATCTGTAATGGACATGGCTTCTGGACTTGGCTGATGATCAGTTAAAATGGATCAGGTTTCATCTCGAGTGATACTCTCCCCTTGGCTGAATGATGCCTCACATTTTAGTTATTCATGGCTGCAGCAGATGAAGACTTGGAACAGTTATAGATTCCTTCGTAACGTTGAGGTTCCATCCTTCGAAATAATTCAGGACTGCTTGCGATCTTCCGTCTTCTGGTAAAAAGCTGAAACTAATAAATTTGTTTTAGTAATAATACCAAGCACACACACACTACGTACTTTAATGTTCCTCAGATTATTAATGAAATCTAAACTGCGACGTTTCAAACAAATATTACAATTTAAAATTTCCTCAGAAGCAGAAATATTGCCATCTTTCGTCAAATTGATGCCTATAATTTCCAGCGTCGTGTAGGTCGTCTCCCAGTAGTACAGGCAATTTTATTTTTTCGGACCCCACTGTCGGCAGCCCTGAAGATGTTTTTCCGTTGTTTCCCATTTTCACACCAGGCAAATGCTGGGGCTGTACCTTAATTAAGGCCACGGCCGCTTCCTTCCCAGTCCTAGCCCTTTCCTGTCCCATCGTCGCCATAAGACATATCTGTGTCAGTGCGACGTAAAGCCAATAGCAAAAAAAAAATTATTTTACGAAGACAAGTTCTTGCAAGAAGCAATTAGCCAGGTAAAACAGCTAAAGTCAGCGAAGCGAAGAAAAGTAAGGAATAAAGAGAGCAAATTTCCCCAGATACACTGGTATTTATTTCTTCAAGGCGTAGGTGTGTCTGTTAGTTGAATCCCATTGTTTGAAATCTTGCGATCGAGCTAACCTTCCAATCCAATTGATGAAATATCATGACGTATCAATTCTCAAAATATTGATCGACCTTGGCCTGGTAAACCTGTAGTCACGTGTCACACAGCTGGGGTCTAGAACAAGACACAAAAAACCCAAGACTGCTGCCGGCTCGTCGGGAAAAACCTGTTCTGCCGCTGGCGAGCGGAGACAGTGCAGAGTTGAAATCTCCTTCCTGAATAATAAATTAATGCATTGTTCCAGCCCGATAATAAAATATTCTTCCCATACAGCCTAATTACCAATTTTCAAGGGTACAGTACTATTCTGGTGCCAATAACATGAATTTATATGTGCCAATAACTTACTCCTCAGGAACTGGGAAGAGATTAACCATTTATTGAAATCCAAGTTATTTTCGATACATGCATGCTTCCCTTGTTACAATTAATTTATCTGTTACTACATTAAGCATTACAGTTACGCTTAATCACTATTTAAACCCAACATCTAAATTTTATTTAAACGTCTAGGACTGCAGCGTCCAACGTCGGTCCGCACTGTGCAGTGTCTGTCTCGGAATACTACTTTCCCCCTGTGAGTGCGGGCAGTAGAATAACACCCACGGTATCCCCTACCTGTCGTAAGAGGCGACTAATAGGGGACCCATGGGCTCTCAACTTAGGAGAGTGGGTTGGAGTCCACTGGGCCCTCAGCTGAGTCCTGGCATTGCTTCCACTTACTTGTGCCAGGCTCTTCATTTTCATCTAACCTATCCGACCTCCCTTGGTCAATACTTGTTCTTTTCTGACCCCGACGTTATTAGGTTGAGAGACCTAAGGGCTTTTCCACTTTCACGCCCTTCGTGGCCCTTATCTTTCCTTTGTCCGATACCTTCATTTTTCGAAGTGTCGGATCCCTTCCATATTTTCTATCTGATTAGTGTTATATAGATTATGGTTGGCTGATTGTATATCCTCCTAAACAATAATCACCACCACCTCTCTCGGAATACTAGCTGTGCATCCCTTCACTTACCGTACGTCCTTCCTACCCCTCCACTCTTCGCGGTGGAGGAGTATCCTCGTTCAAGAAACGTTCATACGTCAAGTGTTACGTGACGAATGTATTTTGCAGTAAACGTTGCGAGAACACCGAACTTATTGTTCATGAAATATTGTTTTCAATTAATCAAACTGATAATCAAATCTAGGGAAAAACGGAAAAAAATCCTTTTAAAATTATGCTCACGTTACCTTTGGTCTGTTTCACGTACAAAATGGAAATTTATTCATTTAAATTTCTATCTTCTTATGCAAAAGGGAACAAGAAAACATACATCACAAAGTAACAGCTTTACAAAAAACAAAACACATAATGTTTCTACAATGGCAAACGTACCACTAATTTTACACATCAATTAAAAGCTAGTACCATACATATTTACTGATACACATAATGTTAATTGCTGTTCTCATTTACAATAATTAATGGTTTTGTGAGTTAACAATCTTTCCAGTTCTCTTCGTCAGAAGTAAAAAAAAAAATACTGAAACTCCCATTCTTTCATAAATTGTTGTGGCAAATCGCAACTCCATCGCTTTTTAGTAGTTGCCATGTTTTAATGACATAGTCATTGACATTTAACAGATCGCAAGGGAGTGGTCTTATAACGGATTGATAATGAAATACAAGAGTAGCATTGTAGAATTCGTCCCTCTCTTAAAGCGCACCACTCCTATCCCGACTCTGCACTGTGCATTCACAGATGTACAGCTGTGCCAATTGGAATAGCTTGAAGTGTTCTGGACGCGACTGGTCTAGGACAACATGTATCTTAACTTTATTAATTTGTGCTAGTGCAAGTATTTATTTATATCGTGATTCTGAATAGAGTTATCCTTAGCTTGCACTAGATATTATGAATAACGTGATGAATTAATTAATTGCATGATTGGATTGGATTCATGCACGCATGAATGAATAATCATTCCTCTCTTTCAGTCACGGATAGAATAACTTACTAAGCTCACATACTACAGTTTATAATGATTTTCGTCCTGTGAGTGGAGGCGGTAGGAAACATCCCATGTATCTCCTGCCTGTCGTAAGAGGTGACTAAAAGGGGAAGCAGGGCTCTCAACCAATCAGATCATTTTCAATTCCAGGTGGTGTGCACCACCAACTTGGACGAGTTTTGGAAACGCAGAGCAGGAAGGAAATAACATCTTCATAGGAGTGAACAGTGCAACTATACAAATGCCAACGATATAGCTCCGTTGCGCCAACCGATACGATTATAAAGAAGAAGTGGTGTACTATCCAATTTCAATAAAGATTTTGTTTTGTTTTCTTCAAAATATGTATAGCCTGAGGTAAAAACAAGAACAATTCCTTTGGGAAATAAACGTTTCTCCAATCTTCGATGCGGCGCTACGGTCTGAGGGCCTTAGCTGCCAGCAAGAGGACCACAGCGTGCATTAAATCAGATATCGTCGACCCAGAGCGAAATGCCTTCAGCCAGTCTGCTCAGTGCTTGGGAGGGGTGGGAACAGCTGAAAGTTCTTAAAATCATGCGTGCGGAAGCTGTTTGAGAGACAGTACTATAGTTTAAAAAGTATAAACTAGGATGCGAAATCGCGGGGGGGGGGCAGGGAAGATCCCCCTCAAACCAACGATTTTATCTCAGAAGTTCCACCCCACTAAAATTTCCCCGGGAGGATCCTTTCATTACGGTATGAAATAAAATAATGAGGAAAATGTAGAACACATATTATATTACTGAAATAAATGTTTTTACTGTGGATATCTTCATAAAAATATTAGCAATAATACACATAATATAGAAATAATAGATCCCACTGTCAGCAGGCCTGAAGTTGGTTTTACGTGGTTTCCAATATTCACATAAGGCAAACTTCGGCTGTACTTTAATTAAGGCCACAGCCGCTTCCATCCCACAATAGACCTTTCTTATCCCATCATCGCCTAAAGACCTCACTGTGTCGGTGCGACATAAAGCAGAGTGTAAAAAAATATTAGTATGACTGCCAGACCTTGAGGAACAAACCAACGTAGCGGTGGTAACTCCGCACATGCAGCCTATTTTTAATGTTTCACACCGGCAAGTCCATCTGAAACCGGGAATAACTTTCCCATGTTTTTCATTCTTGTTATAACAAAATAATTCAAACAAAAAGATTTAACATGTATATAATTCCCCTGTAAGTAAATTACCCTCTCCCCCGCCAGGTATAGCCTGAAATAAGCTCTAGTGGTTAAGCTCTATGATCGTTCTCGCCCCCCCCCCAACCCCACCCCACCCCATTTGTTTCTGATTTAGTACCCCGATATAAACACATTGATTTTTATACTGATATTCCACAAAAGAGAATTCCTAGATTGCACAAACATAATGCAAATATGTTAAGCATGATCTGACCCACATATTTATGCAAACAGCTGTTCTCAAGAAGATTTGTAAATCTAGGCACAGAAGAAGGCGACTTGCCAGTACGCAAACAGTACCAAAGATTCATATAATACAATCTGAAAAAGCTCTATGGAGCAGATGTACACTAAAGATGAATTTTAATTTGTTTTCTTTCTTTGCTTTCATAGTCACTAATACCAAAAGTATTTTGAAATGCATGTTCCTTTAAGATGAATATGCAAACAAATTACGAAAATTGCATTTTCTTGACATAAGTGTCTTAATACTTTGGTTTGTAAACATAATAGCAATAGCAGCTTGACGTCTCTCTCGCCTTCTAACCAACGAACAACAACGAGTTTACAGAGATAATGACGATACTGGCATTACGTTACTTCAACGCTGACAAGCAGCCACAGACGTGGCCATGGTAACCGGTAGGTTCATTGTCGGTCACTCGATGCAGAAGATGAAACATGCACAAAATCGTAAATTCTCCGTCATTTGATGAGTAAGCGAAATTATGTTTATAATAAAAGTTGTTTGAAATGAAGAGAAGTCTTACATACGGTCTTCAGAATTTACAGAAAATCAATAGTATAAGAGAAAATTGAAGGCAGCTGTTCTGGTTTTCGTATAAACCCCCAATCTATACGGTGGTTTCTAAATTATATGCATATCGAAACTTGCTCCTGGATGATTATACTCTAAATATGAAATTTCTTCGAGAACTATCCGTCCGTTATGCCATAATGGTGGAACAGCCGGACAGACAAACAGACACGAAAGATAAAAACCACTGATACTGTCTCGAGTTGACCTAAAAGGGATAAATATCTTTTTAAAATGATAAAATAAACCAAGTTACAAACAGCGGACACCCTACAACTTTATTTACATAGATACAGTAAGCATGGGCACGTTTATAAGTGCAGACCTTTATATCGAGATGTACTGCTTTTCAACGGCACGTCATATCGACAAACGGATTGCGCCATCAGATACCACGTTCAATGTTCTACATGGTTGGACCTACGCTATTTCCTCGTATCTCCTATATTTATGGGTTTAGAATGAGTTAGGATCACTGAAACGGGTGGAATTTGGGTACAGTTTTCACATATTGCTGCCGAGCTGAGTGGCTCAGATTGTTGAGACCTCCTGACCCCAACTTGGCAGGTTCGATTCTACCTCAGTCTGGTGGTATTTAAAGGTGCTCAAATACATCAGCTTCACGTCGGTAGACTTACTGGCAGGTAAAAGAACTCCTGCGGGACTAAATTCTGGCACCTCGGCGTCTCCCAAAACCGAAAAAGTGGTTAGTGGGACGTTAAGCCAATAACATTATTATTTATTATTACATACATTGATTTGTTTTTTCGGATACTTACGTGACACACGGAATCAAAAAATTTGGCTAGCGGGTGGCCACTGGCAGTGTCAGTGTGTGTGTGTGCCGAATTTGATGATTCAATCTTTCTTATAAGTGAGTCAAACTATAAAATATACGTGTAAAACCTAAAATCGAGAAATGCAGCTCTATCTGACGTATAAGGGATAGAGATACGACAAGAATTCATAGGACCAAAGTTGTAGATCTCTTCAAATTGAAACACGATTGTGCTACCTGTTTTGTGATACGAATTACCGCTAGCAAATAATTACCCCGAAACGAAAGTCTCCACCGTCATTAAAATTGTCTCCATATTTCGATATTATTCTGGGCCAAAAAGTTACACATTTGAACATCTTGTAATTTTTCTTCAAAGGAAAGAGAATCTAGTTTTCGGGATTACCAATCGCATACATACGGAGAAATTAAGGAATAAAGTAATACAATTAAGAAAGTGGACACTAATTTAAGATAGGATAATAACTGAGGACGGCTGGATAGGACAAATATGTAAATAGCAAGTGGATGTATTGGAAATATGAAATGTTCCTCACTAAGTTACGGATTTAAGAAAGCGGCAAGAGAGGAGAAATTCAGGCGGAGGGATTTTTAGATAAGAAGCTGAAGTATGGGTTACTACCTAAGCTTAAAGAGGCAAGACAGAAAGGAGAGAGAAATACAGTAACATTTATAGCAAAAGCCATAAAACATATTAAGGTGCGAAATAACGGCCTACAGTCCACAGTACGGTTCAAATACTGTATGAACAGCCGCCCTTAGTGCTATTCGACGACGATTGTAACCCCCAATGGTATTCCCCAAATATCCTGCAGAATGGCAGCTTGACGCCTCTCTCGCCTTCTACTCAACGAACAACCACGAGTTTACAGGAATAATGACGAAAATACCATCACGTTACTTCCCTGCTGGCAAGCAGCCACAGACGTTGCCATGATAAACGGTAGGTTCGTTGTCGGTCACTCAATGCAGAACATGAAACCCCCACAAAATAGTAATTTTCTCCGTCATTTGAAGAGCAAACGAAATTATGTGCACAACAAAATTCATTTTACAGAAAGTCAATAGTATATGAGAAAATTGAAGGAAACTGTTCTGGTTTTCGTACAAACCCCCAGTCTATTCAACGATTTTTAAATTATATGCTCCTGGATGAAGTTTGGTCGAGATCTATCTAGCCGTTTCGCCGTAATGGGCATACAGACACGAAAGCTAAAAAGCGCTGATACGGTCTTGAGTTGACCTAAAAGGTATAAATATTTGAAAAATGGCCAAAGTAAACTAAATGACAGACAGCGGACCCCTACTTTATTTATACAGATGATGATACTTGTTGCTTAAAAGGGCTTACCATCTAGGTCATCGGCCCCTCTTGATTTGTTCACTGACTTCCTTTTTTCATTCTTCTGTCCATCTTGTATATTTTCTTTTAGGTTTTTCTGCAGATTTATGTTTGCTTCTTAAGCTTCTAAATGTTGTTCTATCTTGAATGGTTTCTTCCGCAATGCACAATTCTTGTGGACCTTCATTTACAGTATTTCCACAAGCCAATTGTTGTGGTTTTTCAGGGATAGTCCTGTTTTATCCAATATGCGTAGGTGTCAGTAGAACTTTAATAGCCGTTTTCTAATCTGTGATTTTATATATTTCCGTTACTTTCTTTTCATCTAAACTCTATTTTCGTATTTTGGTCATATCTGAGGATCCTCTGTTCTTCCTTGAGGTTTTTATTTGTGATATGCCGAGAGTTTTCAGTGTTTCAGATGCATGAAGTGCCTCTCGTTTAATGACTGTGTTGTAGTATCGTAATTTTGCAATTTTTGATACAAATATTTTGTATTTGCCCACAAGTGATTGTGTAAGCTCTTTGCAGTTGTTTTCCCTTTTTTCTTCCTGGTTGAATGATTTTTGTTTGCTAGGGGCTTTACGTCGCACCGACACAGATGGGTCTTATGGCGACGATGGGATAGGAAAGGCCTAGGAGTTGGAAGGAAGCGGCCGTGGCCTTAATTAAGGTACAGCCCCAGCATTTGCCTGGTGTGAAAATGGGAAACCACGGAAAACCATCTTCAGGGCTGCCGATAGTGGCTTTTTGTTTCTTTTTTTTTGTTTTTTACAAGTTGCTTTACATCGCACCAACACAGATAGGTCTTATGGCGACAACGGGACAGGAAATAGACTAGGAGTTGGAATGAAGCGACCGTGACTTTGACTAAGGTACATCCCCAGCAATTGGCAGGTGTGAAAATGGGAACCACGGAAAGCCATCTTCAGCGCTGCCGACAGTGAGGTTCGAACCCACTGTCTCCCGAATACTGGATACTGGCCACACTTATACGACTGCAACTATCGAACTCGGTTGAGTGATTTCGACTAGATACTTGAATGTATTTACTTGGAAGACTATTCCGAATTTCGTGATTGAAGGTCGATTGTCCAATCTTGATTTACTCCCGTCAATATATTTCATCTCTTTAAATGAGATTTGGAGTCTCGTTTCAGCCGCTATTCCATGAGTATTTCTATGGATTGGATTCCTTCCTGACTGTTGATGGAATGGATTGTAAAAGCTAAGCAATCAAGGTGTATTTCGTTTGTAATAAGTATGCCATTATTTTTCTCTTTAGTTTATGTTTTTCCATTCATCAATCAATTTTTCCAACACTAAATTGAATAATAATGTCTTCTTCTCGGATACCAGTTCTTATCTCGAACGGTCCAGAAATTTCCTCCATAAATTTTACTTCTTATTGTATATATTAGAGTTTGTTTGATCAATTCCCTTGTTTTGCTGTCGATATTATTAGTAGTACACTGACTGTCCAAAAGTCATGGGAAGACACTGAATGTACTGTTAATAACGAGTTTCTCCTCCAAGAGCCCTCAAAATGGCAGCAATTTGGCGAGGCATCGATTCTACGAGGTGTTGGAATCGTTCTGGAGGGATCTGGACCCACGCATCTTGCAATTTTACCCACAATTGGTCTTGTGTAGTTAGTGCTGGGTTCATGGAGCGTACATCACCATCGACAGCGTCCCATATGTGTTCGATTGGATTAAGATCGGGGGATCTGGAGGGCCAATGCATAGTCGTAACTTCACTGGAGTGCTCCTCCAACCACCTGCGTTTCACCACAGAGTGGTCGCATGGCGCATTGTCTTATTCAAACATGGCATCTCCATCAGGGTTCTCTATGGCCAAAAAGAGATGCAGATGGCCTGAGAGAATGTCCACATAACGTGCACCTGTCAGCGCTTCCTGCAGCCGAACGATGGGGCCTAATTGCGTCCATGAGAACGCTGCCCAGACCCGAACTGACCCACCTCCCGCCTGGACACCTTGTTGACACGCATGATCCATAGCTTCATGGGAGATTAGCCAAATTCTCATGCAGCCATCACCTCGATACAGCTGGAACCGGGATTCATCGGACCATACCACACGTCGCCACTGTTCCATGGTCCATTGCCGATATTCGCTGGCCCATGCATGACGTTGAACTCTGTGTCGAGGTGTCAGCAAAGGGACACGAGTTGGTCGTCGGCTGGTGAAAACTATCCCATGCAGTTATCTCCTTAAAGTCCTAGTAGATATGGGTTCCTGATGCCCAACATTCAACTGGGTGATGATCTGAATTACAGTATGTTTCTGCGGAAGCGACGTGATATCCGTTCGTTAATCACCTGTGGTCTTCCCGTGTGGCGGTAACATTCTCTCTGCGATATTGAAGATCCACTCTCGACACTGTTGACCTCGGAAACCCGAATTCACGTGTAATCTCCGCGATGCTAGGATCCATGCGCCGTGCACCGCTGACCATCCCACGTTCAAAGTAGGTTAACTCGTGACGTGTTGCCATCTTCACGACGCTGGTGTCTGTGACAGACTGCTCAGCTACGCCGCAACTAGCCGCAACGCTCAGGAGTCACACACGGCACATTTTCTAATGGGTCACCCCTTCCCGTGACTTTTGGCCACTCAGTGCGTTATTATTCATCGTTAGACCTCAACCGTTTGTCTTCTTGCAGGTCCACCAGGTGTGTATCTTTTCAGGTTGTATTTTCTTCCATGCATCAAAATGGACATGCTTCATTAGAGTTGGGACTTCTTCATGATGAACTTGTACAAGTTTCTGTTTGAGTGGTGCTCAGAGTTAAATGCCTGTTTCTGAGATTCCATACTTTAACAAACCCTTGTCGATCTCCAACAGCCAAGGAGGAATAGTTTTGAGACTTCTGGAGTAGGATAACAAACGTTTACAGATTTTTCAGCTGGCAATCTGAAGAAATGAGCGTAAAAATGTTATCCTTCTTTTCCAGATTACGCTTGATATCTTTTCGGTGTGGGTGTATATTATTATTATTATTATTATTATTATTATTATTATTATTATTATTATTATTATTATTATTATTATTATTATTATTATTATTATTATTATTGACAAGGACGGTCCTCATTTCACTGCTTGGTCTATTCGCATCACACTGTGTCATGGGACAGTGAAGAGGCGGAAGTTCCGCATGTTACGGTGGGAGCTACAAAATGCATTCGACTAAGCGTGACGTGGCGTACGTCCCACCACGTTATCTATTGGATATGCATCGATCCCGTGGTTTGATAAATTGGAAACGAGTCATGAATGATGCATAAGGCCAGTTCTTATTTATGTCACGCCTGTCACTGGAGAAGGTTAGAGTAATCTGAGATCGGAAGGCGGAATCTGACTACACAAGAAAGCAATCTCTAGTTGGGAGCTAGAGGATATAGGTTTCACTAAGCCACTGCATCGTGCAGGGTAAATGAAGCGAAACATTATCTCAGGGAGAAGAGAAGGAAGCTGGCCATATTTATATACTAAATCATCACCCATAAGAGACGGGCAGCTAAGTTTTCTTTTCACATTCGTGAAATTCAGGGGATATACAAGTGATGATCCGGAAGATGCCTACTACTTGTACCAGTTTTTTACAATTGGCTTTACGTCGCACCGACACAGATAGGCCTTATGGCGATGAAGGGATAGGAAAGGCCTAGGAGTGGAAAGGAGGCGGCCGTGGCCTTAACTAAGGTACAGCCCCATGATTCGCCTGGTGTGAAAATGGAAAACCACCTTCAAGACTGCCGACAGTGGGGTTCGAACTCACTATCTCCCGGATAAAAGCTCACAGCCGCATGTCCCTAACCGCACGGCCAACTCGCTCGGTACTACCTGTACCAGTTCAAGAGGTCGGCTTAAAGTGAATATCTACCTGAAAGCTGTTTGCCATGAATTAACGGCAAATAAGAGCCGGAATGACTTCTGTTCATTCTTTTAGATTTCATCACAAGTAAGTCCCCAAAAAACATAAAACATGTGCATCACTTTTCAGATGGTTTCCCTGGGCAAACTAAGAGCGGCGTTGGCAACCTCAGGGCGATTCCTTACTGTTAACAATCATTTCCCACTAAATGGACATTCATTTATGTCCTGTGACAGGGACTTCACGGTAGTGAAGAGGAAATACGCTCAGTTGACAAGGTGCATCACATCAAGCAATTTGTTGAAATGATTGTGAACTCAAGTTCTAAAATTAGTAAATTCAACAGACGATATCCTTGCATTCAAAAATTATTGGCCTAGATTTTACAAAAAATAATCTACTCTCTGTAGAGTGTGTCAGTAGAAAAGTGCCCAGGGATCAGAACCAGTCGTTTGCAGTGTCGCAATTCTTTAAATATGAATACAAGAGTAATACTCCTGGTAGTGAGATTAGAAAGGTAGAGGGTCTTTTTTCTTCGTATCGCTCCGTAGCACTACTCAGAGCACAACACGGCTGGCGCAATGACACTCCGTGGCTAGCCGGTATAATGCGCGCTTTTCCTCTCCACTACTCACGGAAAAACCTTCCTGGCATTACATTTGATGTTCAGAATGTTGTCCCTCAGCTGTCAAACACGCCTGACACCTCGTAAATAGGTTGGCAGACACTCGGCGAATCTCACCCCGTGTGATGTTCGAAATAACTAGTGTAATGTTCTGTTGTAGTTCGTCCCTTGTGAAAGGGTTGTTCACATACACTTTTCCCTTCAGCATCCCCCACAGGTAATAATCACAGGGATTTAAATCAGGAGATCTAGGGTGATAATTAACCACACGATCATCGAAAACTTCCCGTATTACCTCCATAGACCCATTAGTAGTGTGTGCCGTCGCATTATCTTGCATAAAGTAACCATTACCCCTTTCTTCTTCCGTCAGTTCTTGAAAGACTGGTCTGAGAATGAGGTCTGTATATCGAACAGCATTTATTGTTTAATGGAAAAATATAGGCTCTATAATTCTGCGAGCACTTATTGCGCACCAAACTCCTGTCTTTACATCATGAAGTGGACGGACATGCAGCTGGTGGAGATTTTCTGCACACCAGTAGCGACTGTTTTTGTACCGGGAGGTACACCTCTACGCCGCGCGTTCAAAACGAGCGCCTAAAAGAACTCCTCCATCTACCAAAGGTGAAACCAATAATACAACAAGTTAGAACTTTACTCTGAAGATGTCACCACTAAAATCTGATATAATTTTGTTATTGTGAAGTTTCCTGTACTGTGTGAAATTCTACTTGTTTTGTTTGCCATTCATCAAGAAGTTTGGACTTTCTTCAACAGATATCACTACAAAAAACCTATTATCATGCACCCTGGTGCGAAGTGGAAGAACTTTTGATCTGAAGAAGTTTTGTATTCATAAGGTTTTTTTTTACTAATTGATATTCATTTATTTTTGGGTTGGCAATATTTATCTTTTCTTTCCGCCAGTTTTGAATCTAACCAATCCCAAATTTCTGTAATTAATTTTCAACCTATCACAGCCTTCTTCTTCGATTTGGAGTGTAACCTTTCAAACTGACCAATAAATTGAGAGGGTGTGACTGGTTTATTCATGAAAGGTCTCTAACTTTCCCCGAGGGTTTATAAACTGCGGATTTTCTCGTCTCTTGGCCATTTGATCGTCATCTAACCTAGTGTGTGTGTCAAGCAGGAGGCGGGAGCCGCCTCTTTCATCAGGCAGCAGTACACCAACAAGGTAATGGCCACATAACATCTTTATTTCTTGCTAGCCCCGCAGTTTAACCTGAGGGAAAGGTCCGATTCATTAACTAAGTAACCTAGTTGTCCTACAAATGTAACTTTCTGCCGGCTAATGTAAAAACTTCCTAAAATCTTTAACTGAAAATCGGAGATAGAGAGTGATGTACCCTCTCTAGCTCCCCTTCATATTGGTTTGAGGTGACTACGTTTTGTAACTGGTTTTCTTCCTTTCCGTAATGTCTTAATTTATTCTCATGCGAGTCACCTCCATAGTATGGGAATAGTCCCTGTTTCATCGGCCTAGCGCCCTTTAGGTTTTAAGAATTCTTTTCTAGGAGTGCAAGTACACGCCTCCATTCAATTTGTGTTTCGGGCCATTTACTTAACCTGATTCTTTCCGCAACGGCCCAATAGGTTGGGTACTAGATACCTCTGTTTCAAATTTGTAAGTTGTGCCTTGATGGCGAGTGATTGTAATTTTCTGATATAGCCTTTAATAGGCTTGGAAAACTTAGAACACGTCAGCTCTTTTCTAGTGTTGTACAAGTTCCTCTGGGAGGCTTGATATTGTGAGTTGGGAGCAAGCGCTCCATGTATTGAGGGATTTCTGCTCTTGAGTAAATGTGTGCTTTTTGTAAATTTGAGCTAGGAGCTCAAGAACTGTAAAGCGAGAGGCTTCAAGACCAGTTTTTAAAAAGTCCCTAAATTTTGGATTTCTTGTCTTATCTAGAATTCGTCAGTGTACCTGACATTTCATTGTTATTAAAATTTTGTTGTTTAAGAAAATATAACCTTCAGTTTAAGTTTTAAATTCTTTTCTTGACATTTCAGTCAGACTCATTCACCCCGGCACCTTCTTTCACCTCTGCGGTCCACGATAAACCCCGGAACAGCTTTGACTATTTGCATAGCCACTTAAGTGTATCCATGCTTCATCACTATAAAATAAAAATTTTGGGTCAACATACCCATTGTAAACTGACTGAAGCAACCAGTTACAATTCCTAACCTAGCGAAACTGTCAGGTCCTCTTAAATATTAGGCAGGGGTGGGTTTGTACGGTTTTGTTTTTGACAGTTTTGTTGCTTTGTGGGCAGAATATAAGGACGCATTAGCTTGTACGGCGAGACGCGACAGGGTTTTTGTTGGAGTTCTTTCCAAGAGAGCTCCTAGTTCGTCAAGCTTTTCCTCTGTTAAAACGGTTTGTCTCATGCGCGATTTCTTGTTAAGAATGGACCAGGTGGTGCGGAACTTCTTTACTAATTTACGTACCGTACTTCTATGGGGAGGGAGGATGACAGGAAATTTGCGAATGAATCGAAAGCGGCACTCTCTAACAGTGGAATGCTTCGCATAGCACAACACAATGAATACACGCTTTTCTACTTTATACATCACTCGTTAAACACACGATTAGTATTCCTACAGAAACTACGCTATTGTAAAGCGAACACATTGAACACACTACCAATACCACAGATGTTGAACTAAACTATTGCTGTGAAGCAATGGTTATCGCTACCGTACTGCATTAGAGCACTTTAGCCGGTCATTAAGCGATATATCTCTCGGCAAATGAATCACCCGGCCGCCTTTCGTAAGTGTTTCCCTGACACACGGAACGAGTTAAAAAAGACCCTCAAAGAAATGGCATGGACATTTTTCGTCTTGTTATTCACTGAAACTGTGTCATTAAGCATTTTAATCGATAGTTCTTCACACTTACCACGCGTGTCAACATGGGTCTCCCGAAACTGAGTGATAATCTCTCCGTGAAATTTTCTGATAAAATGTGTATTTTTCAACTATTCAGGATATTTGTCTTGAAACTGTTCATGCATAATTTTCACATTAAGCTGTTCGTGCAAATGCAAATTATGGCGCTCTTCAGAAGCATGGAGAGTTACTTTTTTGCGAGTAGGAGTTAATATGCCCAAGAATAGCATTTACCTCTCTTACCACTTTTCGTGTTGCCTGAACGATTTTTACCTCTGTGGTTGGTAGGTGCCTTTCCGACAGTGAGAAGCTTGCTAAAAATTAGTAGTCTCATGCTCGTCACGCCATACATCCCTCCAATTCTCCGGTACTATATTTCACAGAATTCCAGAAGTTTCGCTATCTGGGTTTCTTATTTGAACCTGTAGATTGTGGTATAATATGCCTGGAACTTGTCCGAAATGTATCCTCCTAATTTCTTGATGTGAGCATGTTTTCCTTACTTATTGACACGCGTATTTTGCATGCTTTCTCTGTGGGAAAACGAACTGAAGAGTTTGAGAGAGTTGGTGAAATCTTATGGTATGCTCGAACGGGAGCGTTTAAGCTGCGAAGGTCAGATGGAACAATCTTTGGGAAAACGGGAACCAGTATGTTGGAGTGGATAGAGTAGTACCAAATATAATTCACATTGAATTGTGAAGCAGGGTATCAATTTTCCTTGCATGGCAGCTGTTCACCCACACTGAACAGCAATAGTCTACTGCTGAAAACACAAGTCGAAGAGCAGAGCATCATGAGGGAGCTGCTGAAGCATCTCATGAAATGCTACACAATTTTTGGAGGGGGCATTGTAGTGGTATACAGCTACTAAATAAATACGTGTTGGGCCACACTAGGTACAGAAACTAGAGCTTATGACATAAATATGTGTTCTCTTTAAAATGTCTGTCTTTTAAGTGCGTAAAGCACAATAATGCTTTCGATTTTCGTAATTTTCCACTTTATCTCGCGTATTCTCTTATTAAAATCCAAAGATATCTCTTCGTGGTGACTGAGAATATTACAGTATTTACAACTCTTTGACAGTATTACTCATAAGTCTAAACAACTGGGTGTTGTATTTGGTTATTTGCGTATCAGTGTGACCTCCATTCAAACAGCTGACCGTGCAGCGTTAGTGATAGGCTGCACTAGCGCCGCTCTGCGGGAGCGCGTTTTAACTCGCTGAGTGACCTCACTAGGTATTCTAGTCGTCACGCTGATAGCAACGTACTTAATTCCATTCCAATTTTCACACTATTTATCTAAGGATAAATTTACCTTCTTCTTCTTCTTCTTCTTCTTCTTCTTCTTCTTGGAATTAAATACATAACTCCTCGCTTGCGTTCAATCATTCTTTGCAATATTAGGTGTAGAAGCCCGTACTTTCTACCTCGCAGAACATGCCTAAATAAGCTGTTTTCCTGGCTCTCATGATATTTGGCCAGCTCACGCTCACCTATAGCTCTCCTTAATACCAAACGGGCTTATTTATTTTAATTTTGAGATTCCCCTGATATAAAACTAGCCCCGACGAGGAATAATTTATTTTTCCTCGTGTACAACATACAAATGGTGATTTATTATTGACAATGAATTAGGTAAAACATCTAAACAAATATCTTTTAAGAACGAAACATGAATACCAAGACGAAGGAATAAATTTACTGAAGATTTTGTGATAGATCCTCGCGCACTGAAGAGCAACGCAATCACCTCCCAGAAATTGACGGGCATGTGGTCCTTTTCTTCAAGATACTTAAAACAGGGTTCGTAGTGTCTCTTCTTTTCAGAATGAACTTCTTTGGCCTGTGAACTGTTACTCTCAAACCTTATTGTTGGATTACTAACAACGCTGATGTTTCTCTTCCTATCAATCGCGACAATGTCTGCACGTCTACTCAGTCCGTTGGTAGAGATACATGGGAGGAATGATATAGGTCAAGTGAGGAAGAGGAAGAACTCGACTCCAATATACAAGACAGATCAGAGAAGACATATTATAATCATTAAAAAATATATAATCCTCCTTAACAAATTGTAATCAGTTTCTGTACATGATCTTCGCACACTAAAATAAATATATCACTAAAAAAAATACCCTTTCGGTAGTCTTTGGTCATCAGAAATGAAGAGAGAATTCCATTTATTCCTTCAAATGAAACTATGCGAGGCCACTGGCTCGACTTTTAATCCTAAAAACCTTCTGAATTTTCAACTCAATTCATTTTCACATACCGTATCTATTCCAAAGCTAAGGGAATTGTAAAAGCAAACGTCTTCAGGCACATCATGTTCTACTAAAGTAACTCAGTGTGTCTTCTACAAATATCCATTAATGGAGGAAATTCACAGCGTAACATGAAGCAGGGCATGGTGGTGCTTAAATGGTATTCAAACACAACGTAATTGTAAGTAAATTGCTGAAGGCATCAAGTAATACAAGAAGCAACATTCATGTATTGACATTTCGACATTTAAAATAACGTGAAACTTAAATGAGTGTTCCCTGGAAAATATCCATTTGTAGACACCTGTAGCCGATTTTAAGGGGAAAGTTGAAGCAATGACATTATTTAACATCGTGGTGTTTCTATTTTCAGAGTAGATCTTCATTTCTGCTCATTTAACACGCATCCAAGATTTGCGAGGCGAGTGGATGAATTTTCAAGACGTCTCAAAGTACAGTGTATTTAGCAGAGGAATAAGGGTCATAGAGGCGAAAGAAAAAGTAGATAAATAGAAAATACGTTATGTTACACAGTAATATCGTCCATATTACATTAATTGGTTATGAAATAACGAACTTAATTTATAACGGACAAACCTTGCTCAGATAAGAGAAATTTGTGAGCCTCTTGGATGCTCCACTCATAAGATGACTTTTACTTTTACAATTCCCTGCCTGTCGTACGAGGCGAATGAAAGGAACCCTTAGGAAGCGTGGATTGTATCGTTTTTAAAACTATGTGTGTAGTATTGATAATACTGCCATAGAAGTAGTGCCTCAGTCTGGTTTAGCTCTGATGGTTACGAAGAAATTCTAGACGCAATGACAAGTAACCGAAACAATTTAGGTGTTTCACTATTTCATACCTTGACCCGACAAAATTTAGAAATAGTGGAACATATTATGGAAGCTGAAGTAGTCACTCCCATTTTTCTGCATATTGCTATGTTGGCTGAAAGGATCCCTCTGAATGGGACAAATTGTCTCAAAGCTGTCCCAAAGAAAATGTAATTCCTTTTACTCAGTGTGATGATATCCCCTTTCAAGTAAAAATAGGTGATGATAATTTTATATATAATGCATCATTGCATACTTCCAGGATGTCTGAGAAGGAATCGAACCTCCCTCTACTGAGTTGACTTCCCGAGAGGAAGCAGCCGTGGCCTTAAGATGGGTACCATCTCGGCATTTGCCTGGAGGAGAAGTGGGAAACTACAGAAAACCACTTCGAGGATGGCTGAGGAGGGAAAAGAACCTCCCTCTCCCGAGGCTGTGTGGTCACCGTTCAAGCCCTCGTACCACTTTCCAAATTTCGTGGCGGAGCCGGGAATCGAACCCGGGTCTCCGGAGATGGCAGCTAATTACACTAACCACTACACCACAGAGGCGGACATTACTGTTTTATTTTTTACATTGTTATGCCCTACTTAAGAGCACGGTTGAATCAGCTTAGCTGATGTGTTAGCCTTCTTCTCCTCCCAAAATCTCTTCATCCTCTCGCTGAGCTTCTTCCTTCGTTCTTCTGTCTGAGTTTTAGTGGCTCCGGTGTTCGGTTTGTCTTCAAACTGTTGATTGTCGATTTTGGTTCGGAATTTACATCTGTCCTGTACAATGACTTCCGAGATGTTGATTTCCTGGAAATCAGTTCCAATTTCACGAAGCCAGCTGTTCTTGGTTTTAGATGAAAGGGCACGTTGAGAATTATTTTAGTAAATCTGTTACTGTTCATTCTGATAATGTGTCCATAAAATTTCAATTTTCTTTTCCAAAAATTTTAGATAATTTTTCAGAATGACAATATATTTCCCGGGTGGATATTTTCCTCCATATTCCCTCTATGCAAACTGAGCCAAAGTTCTTTCTTAAAATATTTCTTTCCTGTTTTTCTATGTCTTCGGTTAGAGACCCGCCACCAATGATTAAGGTTTCTATAGCAAATAACGCTTCAGGTTTGATTACTGTATTATAGTGTCTAAGTTTTTCGAGATATTGATTTTTTATTGTATCTGTTCCAAGTGATCCAGTAAGGTTTTTGTAATTTCTAAATTAATTCTTTCTTTAAACCAGAGGGCTGAATAATTTCTCCTAAATATTTGAACTGGTTCACCTGAAAGATTTTGCCGAAATTAGTTATCATAGATTTTCCGTCTAAGTATCGTGAAGCCCCTTCCATGTATTGAATTTTCTCATACGAGATTTGAAGTCCCGTTTTGAAGACAATTTCAAGCAATTTTTCAAAAAAATTAATTTCGTGTGGCTATTTCTAGCCGAGTGCAGCCCTTGTAAGGCAGACCCTCCGATGAGGGGGAGGCGGCATCTGCCATGTGTAAGTAACTGCGTGTTATTGTCGTGGAGGATAGTGTTAGTGTGGTGTGTGAGTTGCAGGGATGTTGGAGACAACACAAACACCCAGCCCCCGAGCCACTAGAATTAACCAATGAAGGTTAAAATCCCCGACCCGGTTGGGAATCGAACCCGGGACCCTCTGAACCGAAGGCCAGTACGCTGACCATTCAGCCAACGAGTCGGACATTTTTCAATAGAATGAATTGCTTCTTGCCTATTATTGGAAATTATTGCTATGGCATCCGCAAAGGCCAGACAGTGCAAGCGAATTCTATCTTTAAGTAGTCTGCCAAGGGTTATTCTTTTAATTTCCTTTTCCCAGGTCCTGATTACTTTCTCAAGTACGACATTGATCAGTAACGGAGATAATCCGTCTCCTTGACGGACCCCGGTGTTAATGGTAAAAGGCTCAGATATTTCACCTAGGAATTTAACTTTTGAAGTAGTGCTAATTAATGTTTGTCTGATTAATGCGCTTGTTTTTTATCCACTTGAAGTTCTTCTAGAGTATTATTATTATTATTATTATTATTATTATTATTATTATTATTATTATTATTATTATTATTATTATTATTATTATTTGAACCACGGTATCCAGCGGTGAGAGGCCGACGCGCTGCCGTCTGAGCCACGGAGGCTCCCTTAAACTAGTAGTACGGTATTTCTAGTAACACTTTTCCTCAGTACTACTTGAGCAACCGACTAGTGTGGATGTACGGTAAGGCGAGTGTAGTATAGCATGATTATCATTGAGCAATATCGGGCGGCGATCGGTGGCTGGCTAGTCAGGCAGAAGAAGACGACGGGGCATGCGGCGAATAATGGAGAATTGGGGAAGATCGGGGAGGTTATTTTGGCAACAACGGTGATAACTATGCTATTAATTATAGGGGGAGTGGAGATGAATCCAGGCCCTGACATGAGCTAGGAGGACTGGGAGAGAATCAGGGGGCTGATAGGAGACGCCGTTAAAACACATACTGGAGAGCATTGGTAAATGAATTGAGAAAGGAACAAGCCAAGGGATTTGAAGATATGAAGACCTGGTTCAAGGAGCAGTGGGGAGCTACGGAAGAAAAGAATAGAGGAGAATGAGAGAGCAACGGCGGTGCTAAAAGAGCAGGTAAAATATCTGCAAAAGGAGGTGACGTCTCTCAAGAATGAGCTCGGCCTCATCAACCAAGAAAGGATGAAGAAATGTATATATATATATATATATATATATATATATATATATATATATATATATATATGTGTGGATTACAGGAAGAGCGGAATGAAGATAAAGTGAAGCTTATATATAAAGTGGTGGACCTCGTCAAAATAAGCTGAAACTTAACTTCAGTGAAGTGGATATGGACGATGTTGAAAGAGTACGAAAAGTGAAAGGTAGGAGACCAGTGACAGTGAAGTTAATCTTAACCATAATAGTGTTAAAAAACGCAAGGAACTTACAAGGTGAAATGATCTGCATAAACAAAGACTTGGGAAGAGAAGGGATTGAGAATATGAAAATCCTACGAAAACATTTAGGCAGAGCTAGACATCAAGGCCTTAAAGCATTTATTAAGGATCAAAGGTTAGTGGTAACAAATGGTGTGTGGTGGCGTGTTTGGTCTGCAACAAAACTTAAAAGAATGAAGGAAGAGCTGAAGCAGTAAGAGGAACGTTCGAGGCGGCCAAGAGAGAGACGGGAGTACGCCCAAGAGGAGGGAGGAAACGTGGTATCTATGGCTGAAGCACCGAGACAAGAAAACAGTGCAGTGCAAGATAGTGTGAGTGAAAAATCAATTGTGCAGGTTCATGAAGTGTTATCAGATAGTGTTCTGAAAGGAAAAGAGGGTGCATTGATTACCGATCGAGGGGGACAAGAAAGAGAGAGACCTTATGACCAAGAGGAGAAGCAGGAGCCTGAAAGACCTATGGGGGAAAAGAAATAAAGGTTTAGAAGATAAAGAGAAGAAGGATGACAATAAAGCGTCAAAGAATGATGGAAGGAGATAGAAGGAGATAGAAGGAGATAGAAGCTGAGAGCGAGAGGGTGACGAGAAGTAAGAATAGAGAGGGTGGTTTGGAAGGTAGGGAAAAGAAGCTGTAACTAGTTTGGAAAGGAGGCTTTGTTAATATTGAAGGTGTACTGAGTAAAATAGGTAATACAAAAGTGAAAAATTTAATAGAAAGCTTTCATATTGTACCGCTTTTAGAAACATGGTTAGAAGTAGGCAGGGAGATACCTAGGGGAGGCACAAGTCAAGGAAGAGATTAAGCACAATGGGCCGCATGCCAGGAGGAATTGTAGTATTAGTCAAAGAAGAGTTGAACAAATGTATAGAGCATATTGAGAGTGACATTGAAGGGGTTATGTGGATAACATTTAATATGGGTAGAGAGGCAGAGAGAGTTAAACATGTGTGCTTGACTTTTGCCTACTGTCACTCTAAGGTGTCTCCATATGCAAATGATAAGTTCTTTGAGGAATTATTATCAGAAACTGGTATCATTAGAGGGAGGTATGAGGAGGACGGAATATTATTACTTGGAGACTGGAATGCCAGAATAGGCGAGCGAAGTCCGAGGTATAGTAAAGAAGAAGAATTGATAGTAGGATCAGGAAGAAGTAGTAATGATAAGGTGATCAATAACTATGGTAGAAAACTCTTAGAATTATGCGAAGTCGGGAATTTCTGCATTTTGAACGGCTATTGGGAGGGGGAGAAAGAAGGTAAAATGACCTATATTACTGAACAAGGAGGGAGCGTTATTGATTTAGTAATGAGCTCACAGGACATGCTAGATAACATTAAAAGCATAATGGTGGAAGACTGGATTGAATCGCACCACGCTCCGGTATGGGTTAATTTGGTGAGGAGAGAGGAAAACAAAGAGGAAGAGAGAAAAAGTACGACAGAGTGGGGTAGTGGTTATACTAAATATATATGGACATAGAACTCAAAGGGAGGACTAGATGCATTTATGGGTAAAGAGATACAATTAATTAGAATTGGCTGGGAAAGGGCGCTGATAGAAAAACAACACGGATAGAGCGCTCGAGTTATTGCAGTACCCCGTGCAGTCGAGCACAGCAAAAGGAGAAAAACGGAAGGGGAGGGTTGGTATGACAGGGAATGTGAGGCTCACAGAAAAGCAGCGTTAGGAGCGCTAAAAGAGTATAGAGCAAAAGGAGGGAGCGAAGAGCGTGAAGCATTCTGCAGGCTGAGGAAAGAGTATAAAAGCAAAATTACGGATAAGAAGAAACAATGGTTGAAGGACCAATCAGAGCAAATAAACAAGGAATGCAGAATGAATCGAACGGAAAAAATATGGGAGAGAATAAACATGATCAATAAAGGAGGGGAGGGATTGAAGAAAAGAAATATTGACAATGTAAAGTGGGTGACATATTTCGGCGTGCTATCAGGAAGAAGGGACGATTGGGAGTATAAGGAAAGAAAACAGACCTTGTGGTCTAATGTGGAAGTAAGTATACACGAACTAGATAGAGATTTCACTATAGAATAACTACAGGGGGTGATTGGGAAACTGAAGTTGAAATCAGCGGGGTGGGGAGGAATGGTATTAGTAATGTATGTTGGAAACAAATAAGTAAATACGGTCTGATGGTAGAAGGAATGATTGTAAAGCTATTCAACAGGATTTTCAACGGGGCGAAGGTACCGAAGGAATGGGAGCATGGGATAATATGCCCAATATATAAAAAGAAAAGGAATAGAAATTTACCTAATAACTACCGAGGTATAACTCTTTTAGATTCATTGAGCAAAATTTACACAGGAGTCTTAGATAATAGACTAAGGGACTGGTCTGAAAATAACGGTATAATCTCTAAATACCAGGGAGGATTCAGGAGGGAGAGACAAACAATAGATAATATCATAATTGTAAAAATGCTAGCCGAGAAATACACGGTGCGGGGAAGAGGCAGCATATTTTTGGCAGCGGTCGATTTTGAGAAAGCGTTTGATACAGTAAGCAGAAGGGCGTTGATAGAAAAATTAGGGAGGCTGGGAGTTTCTAGGAAAATCATACGTGCGATAGAGGCGCTGTATCACAGAGTATATAGTAGCGTCAAACTAGAGGACAATGTAATAAGTAAACCGGTAGAATGTAAGCTGGGACTCAAACAAGAATGCAAACTATTGCCCATATTATGTATACTATTTATAAATTATATACTGGACGAACACGGTGGGGCTAGGTGGGCTGTACCAGTGGTGGGTAACATGGAGATCCCAGGCTTGATTTTCGCTGATGATATTTTGCTAATGACGCTGACTAGGGGTGATTGAAGAAAAGTTTGGATAAATGAGTAGATTACGCAAATAAATGGTCACTGAAAATTAACTATAATAAAACGAAGGTGATGATTGTAAGCAAGAGAAGGAGGGTAAAACATGTGAAGGAATGGTGGGTACAGGGGGCAAGAATAGAGGAAGTAGATAGATTAGAATATCTAGGGATGATACTGAATAAAATAGGAGGCTGGGAAGACCACATCAAGAGTTGCAAACTGAGAGGGATTGCAGCCCTCGCAGCAATAAAAATTCTAGTAGCCAAGTACCCAGAAGTAAGCTATAAAATACTCAGGCTATTACTAAAATCTCTGGTCCTGAGCAGAGCTTTATATGGGGTTGGATTGTGGGGATTAGAAAATAAAAGGGTCAGCGTGAATCAAATAATATATAAATTCAGTAAGGCTGTTATGAGGCTACCGCAATGTACAGCCAATGTGGGGGCATTAATCTTATGCGGAGAGTTTATCGAGTTAAACTGTGTTAAAAGGGTATTAAATTATTGGTCCAGACTAAGACGGAGAGGCGGAGGTTTTCTGTTGCAGGAAGTATATAGATATGAACTAGAAGGAATGTATGATGAGAGTTGGTTAGAAAAAATCAAAAGTTATGTTGAGGAATTGGGTATGGGATATATCTGGCGAGAGGGATGGGAGGGAACAATAGCAGAATGCAGAGAGCCCTGACAATGAGAATTAAGGACATCCAGATGCAGAATTGTTTGGAAGAATGTAGAGAAAGGCCCTCGCTCAGCCTATTCTATAAGGTCTACCAGATCTCCAACTTAAGTTTAAGATTTGGGGATGGAAGAGTAAAGGGTGGGTTATTATGGTGGCTGTTGGGATACATAGAAATAAAGGATGGATCAGAAGAAAAGAGAACGCTCAGTGCATACTATGTAAGGCTAAGAATGATGATTTACATTTACTTCGTGATTGTTTAGGAACAGAGAAACTAAGAGCAAAATTTCTGAATACTAAGCAACAAAAAATGTGTAGACAAAAAGATGAGCAGAAAATTATTATATGGGTAGCGAAACAGTGGAGAAACGACAGCGGCCTGAGTAAGTTCTTATGTGTAGTGAAAAAGCAATGTTTGAGAGAAATACGAGGTAGTATATGATATAATAACTTGGAATGTAAATAGTAGAGTAGCTAGCATAAATAGGTCAGTAGGAGATTGGCACTCAGCACTTTAAATGTTAAGAGAACGTCAGCTTGTAGTAATAATTCCATTAGACATGCTTATAGGGTAGGATGCAGAAGTAGGTTTACATGGTTGCGACAGCTTGCTCCTTTATTATCTTTTGTCTTATCTTGATTGTTATGTAGCATCAGTAATTTACGAGCATTATAACATTGTTATTTACAGGAAGCTAGCAGCATGATACTCAGTTGTATACATTTGGGCATGTGCGTTTTCCTCACTATTCGCGCATAGTAGAGGATGGTAAGGAGTGATGGGCAAGGGAGAACAGGACATAACCGTAAGAGAACGGGGTGGGACGGGCCTACCCCAAATATGTAAAAGAAGGGAGAAATGTGAGAGACGGGATAAAGGAAGAGAGCGGCTCCAGCTTCACGTGGCCGGCCGCAATGGAATGGTGAGAGAAACGCACTGTCATCTGGTAAAGTTGTTGGGGTCTTACTTTGGGCCTCACGGATAGGGTCGGTCGTGTCATCATCGGGAGGGCGGTTTCTTCTTACCAGGGGTGATGACACGGCCGGACAGTAGCAGTAGATTGTCCTTAATATTAGTTCTTGCTTTTATTTTATTATCTCTTATTGCTCATTTATTTTGTTTCTTAATAAAAGTGTAGACTATGGGCGTGACATGTAGGGACTGAGGATGACTGCTGTGGTCACCCTCCCTTGGGAGTGTCACGTTTCCGGGGTATCCAATGAACCTCATGGCATGCCCAGGAATTTTTTATTTCTGTTTTTCTTATTTTGTTGTCAGTTGCCCTTGTGAACATGTATCGGGGCTAATTCGCCTGTTATGTTCAATAAATACTAATACTGGTAATATTTTTTCATGGAATTGCTTGTTGTACTGTTGTTGTTATTGTTGTGTAATTATGTTTAAACTTTATTATCACTCTACTGTAAATGACCATTGCCACCGGGATACTTACCAATTGCGATGTATTTTTTTAATAATAATAACATGCATTCTGGAAGTGACTGTGCTTGATGGTGTAAACTAGTTTAATGCAGGAGCTTAGCGAGCTATCAGCAACATCTGGTGACGTATTAGTGTCTGGCGAACCCCTCATGTCGAGGATATAGCGTGAAATTACCTGCCGTTTACAGCTACACTTCTCCATAGCCTGCCTGCTGTTTTACTGACACTTAAAGGACACTGCTAGATGTGATTTATTCCGCAGTATAAACGCGAGAAAAGAACAGAAAATGATCTGTAAAAGCAAAGCCATCCTCTAGCAGGCAATGAAGGCCCTTGAAGAAGTGAGAGGTAAATGCTTCCACTATCCGTAATCTCGGCACTAATTTTAAGTGGGGTAGAAAAAATTCGCTCCAATGAAGTTATATGGAATGGCACACACAGAGTGCCACGCTAAGCTGCCCTAACCTGACAGGCTAAATTTTACTGATCACCAAGGAGGCGATTTTCATAGCTGAGCTGGCTTCGCGCATGCGCATGGTCACTTTCTTGCCCGGCATCTAGCAAACAGTTGTTTCATGTCTGTGGCTTTCGTGAATCACCTCAATACAGCAGCTGCTATATAGATTAATTGTTTCTGTGTTTGTTAATTACCATGGAGGGCAGAAGAAAAGAATAAAGACTGATTGAAGAAATACAAAAATACACTTGTCTGTCAAGTTGTTAAAGATA
Organism: Anabrus simplex; assembly: GCF_040414725.1. NCBI lineage: Eukaryota > Metazoa > Arthropoda > Insecta > Orthoptera > Tettigoniidae > Anabrus > Anabrus simplex. The sequence goes on from NC_090270.1 coordinate 328,993,289, forward strand.
ACCATGAAACACAACTGTTGGCAAGAAATAAATGAAACTCTGGAAATGTATTTTACGTTTCATTTATTGATTTTACATACACTTCTACCGCGCACTTCATATTAATTTTTTCTTCATATCAACCTTAGTAATAGAGGGAAGTTACGAAACTGTTCCTGATATTAATGAAAATAATGTTTAATTTTTCCTCATTTCCATGCAATACTTGAATCAAATGATGGGGTTCAGCACGAATTATTCCCCTTCCAATTTCACGTATACAGAATCTTCTCCTCTTTCTGTTTCTTTCTCTTTCTTCAACTTCCACGAAAGAGGCCAATAAAAACACATCTTCTTCAATTAACCCGCCATCTTTAAACGGCTGCCTAGCATAGATTAGGTTGGCTTTTTTATTCGTGGCATAGCACAACGTAGCTTGGCATTTTTTAGCATAGTGTAGTTTAGTCTAACTTATCTCAGCTTTTTATTCGTGGCGTAGCACAACATAGCTTGGCATTTTTTAGCATAGTGTAGTTTAGCCTAACTTATGTCAGCTTTTTATTCGTGACATAGGACTACATAGTTTGGCATTGTTTAGCATAGCGTAGCTTATCTTAGCTTTTTATTCCTGACATAACACAACACAGCTTGGCATTACTTAGCATAGCGAGCTTAGAGTAGCTTATCTTAGCTTTCTGTGTGTGCCGGCCTTAACCTACTAATAATTCCTGGTACAGGCTGAGTGAGCCTCACGGCCATAAGTTTCTCCAGAAGTGAAAATTCTCCTTTCTGAATTTTTAATTTCCTAATGGGGAACCCACTTCCTTCCGTCTCGGCTAGGCAGCCCCTAAAAGGACCTACAGCATCCTAAAATTGTAATTGTCGTCGTCAGAGCTGAATTGTAGTAAATGAAAAAACAATAATTTTGAGGTTTTTGTCGTCTCTTCTTATAGGTACGCTATTGTATGTGTATGTTTCGCAGGAATTAAGACAAACTATGTAAAACTATCGTATGTACAAGCAGGAACCAGCGGTAAACAACGATATGGAGTTTCACAGATGCCACCAACCACAATCAAACTCCGCTTCCATTTCCCAAGCGTTGGCAGCTGTAACGGAACGGTAAAGGCGAACGTAACTTTTTATCTTATGGCCCTCTATGACTACAAAACAATGTGCATAGTTCCCTTCACTTCACTACGCGCCACATAATTCGTGAGCTCAAGAATATTCGGCTGTGGCTCCACGCGCCAGGCTTCGACTCGGTCCCGTTCACCTCGTTCCCGCTCTGTATCAGTCTCGGGAGGCTTTCTGGAATCACCACGAGATGATCCATTCTTCCGTTGTTGTTCACGTGTATTTGTTATCCCTTTTGCCGCTCACATTAAAATTTCAAGATTTCTTTCTCAAATTTTGAACTGGTTGTTGCGAATTTCGTGAATCCGTTATTCGACGATTTTTATCGACTTCAGTCGGCGTAAATTATTCATACAATTTATTTGACACCAAGAACAGCTGTCTAGCGCAACGAGAGCCGAAGCTGTGAGCTGGACAGCACGCAATGGTATGACGAAAAACGGGATTAAAAGTCAGGTGTGAGTATTACTATCAGGAAAAATTCCTCTCAGGTTTAATTACTGTGTTGATGGGGTGAAAGTTCCTTATGGGAATCACTGTAAATACCAACATGTTAATATAAGGAAAGATCTTCATTGGGGTAATCACATAACCATTATTGTAAATAAAGAGTGCAGATCTCTACACATAGTTATAAGGATATTTAGGGTGTAAAAGAGAGGGCATATAAGACTCTGGTAAGACCCCAGTGTATGGGACCCTCACCAGTATTACTTAATTCGAGAACTGGAAAAAATCTAAAGAAAAGCACCTCTGAGTGATTTTCGATAAAAGAGTAGAGTTACAAAAATGTTGCAAAGTTTGGACTGGGAAGACTTGGAAGAAAGGAGACGAGCTGCTCAACTAAGTGGTATGTTACGAGCTGTCAGTGGAGAGATGGCATGGAATGACATGAGTAGACGAATAAGTTTGAGTGGTGTTTTTAAAAGTAGAAAAAATCACAATATGAAGGTGAATTTGGAATTGGGGCAAATATTCGTTTATAGGAAGAGGAGTTAGGGATTGTAATAATTTTCCGAATGAGACGTTCTATAAATTTCCAAATTATTTGCAATCATTTAAGAAAAGACTACGTAAACATCAGGTAGAGAATCTGTCACCTGGGCGACCGCCCTAAATGCAGATCAGTTGCTGATATTGCCACGCGTGGCTATCGTACGCTATCAACGCCGTGAGACATCACACGAGAGTGGGAGCGGCGTCAAATTAAAGAACATGTTCTGAAACAAGAGATTATGCGTGAGGTGCATGCAATGCTTAACGACAAAGTTATTAGCATTTAGGCAAAATATTTCATAGCCGGCCCCATGGTGTAAGGATAGCGTGCCTGCTGGAGTCCCCGGGTTCGCTTCCCGGGTCAAGGATTTTTACCTGGATCTGAGGGCATAGTTAGAGGTCCACTCAGCCTACGTGGTTAGAACTCAGGAGCTACTGAAGGTGAGATAGCCCCCGGTCTAGAAAGCCAAGAATAACGGCCGAGACGATTCGTCGTGCTGACCACCACGACACCTCGTAATCTGCAGGCCTTCGGATTGAGCAGCGGTCGCTTGGTAGGCCAAGCCCCTTCAGGGACGTAGTGTCATAGGGAGGGGGAGTTAAAAAATTGTCATGAAATCGTGACAGGCATTTTCTTATTACGGGCAATCCGGATGAAGCATATTCTACGTTAAAATTTAATACGTTTTTGTTCTTACGCAGGGCTAATTGAGGTGTTAACGTAATGCTCGCTTCATCCGGAAACACATGGGTTCGATACCACGCCAGGAAGTTGAAAAATTTAGAGATTGGGATTAAGGGTGGGCTGACACAGGTCAAGGATACGGATGGTTTCTCCTTCGTGGTCTGTATGAAGATTCATTTTCTTTGTTTAGTTATGCTGTTATGCATCTGAGACCAAACATCGAACCTTACAGACCGGATCACCGCAGTAACTTTAGGAATGTTCTATTTTTCTAGTGATCTTGTGGGTATGACGTTTTCTGGTATTAAGTTTTTAAGTTTCTAGGGTGCGTGGAAGTGACATCGTAAAATTTTTGACCGGGCGAGTTGGCCGTGCGGTTAGGGGCGTGCAGCTGTGAGCTTGAATCCGGGAGATAGTGGGTTTGAACCCCACTGTCGACAGCCCTGAAGATGGTTTTCCGTGGTTTCCCAGTTTCACACCAGCTTAATTAAGGTCACGGCCGCTTCCTTCCCACTCCTAGGCGTTTCCTATCCTATCGTCGCCATAAAACCTATCTGTGTCGGTGCGACATAAAATTCAACAAAAGAAGTGACATTTTATTAGTATAATTTATCAACAGTAGCGAAGCCTGAGAATATTTTAATATAATATAGGCTACTACAGATAGGTGCGCGCAGCGTAACGAGTCATAACAAGTCAACTGTCTTTTATCTTCGGTTGCCGGGCTGAGTGGCTCAGACGGTTGAGGCGCTGACCTTCTGACCCCAACTTGGCAGGTTCGATCCTGGCTCAGTCCGGTGGTATTTGAAGGTGCTCAAATACGTCAGCCTCGTGTCGTTAGATTTACTGGCACGCAAAAGAACTCCTGCGGGACAAAATTCCGGCACCTAGGCGTCTCCGAAAACCGTAAAGGAGTAGTTAGTGGGACGTAAAGCAAATAACATTATTATTATTTTATCTTCGGCAAAGCGCCAGGGAAAGCTGAGTGAGTTCAGCCTTCCCTGGTCACCCGATCTTGCAGCGAATGGGGAGTGGGGATGCCTGTTGATGTACTCACCTATCAATAGCATTTCTAGGCTAGCTTTCCCCAGTGAGTTAATGTTCTCTATACCCGTAATATTGAATGAAGCATCTTGACAGAAAGCGAGGAGCATTACACGGTGTTGCCACATTCCTTTCTCCTTCCCTTCGCTTCCGACTCACTTGTTCGTTCGTTCAGACCGCTGTGTTCTGTTGTACACAACTCAGAAGTGAGAGGTTTGGCAACTCTAAGCAACACGAGTCGGCCAGCAGGCTTATCTCCATGGCAACTGCAGTAGATCCGCCCACGTTTCCGTGGCAACCACACCCCATACTCCCTTCTCCCCACCCAGGAAGGTTGTAAACGGACACCCCTCTAAGAACTGTCAGAACGTGTCTTTCAAAATTACGATCATAGAGGGAAATATAGTTTATATTATGCCTGTTTCACGGAAGGTATGTCTGCTTAATTTTACGTGAAACTTCAATAGATATCTTGGCTTTTATATTTTCTGCAGACCTAAATATGATTTAGATTATATCTTTCTCCAACAAAAAAACAACAATGGGACATAGTGCTGATATTAAGTCAGTTATTCGATACAGTCGACTTTTCAATAAAGCGTCCTATCGAGTGCAAAAGTTGTATATAAAAGCAAGAGTAGGCCTTCCTTAGCTAAATATTTCTCGGATAGATAGAAAATATGACCTATCGTTTCAAGAAAGTTGGTAATAGAAATATCGGTTGCAGACAGGTAACAAAACAAAATAAACAAATTATTATTTCTATTGCTTATTATGATTATTATCCTCATCATAATGACAGATATCCCTTCATCTAACCCGACGAAAATTCTCACGCTTCACCACTAATTACACTGGCGTGGAATTTTTTTCCTCCGGTAAAAGTTTTAATAGTTGATCTTACCTAACTTAAGTGTGTTGAGTTCAAATTTGCTTTCCATCTTCCCGTATCACGTAAGGATTTTTCACAGTAGTGTCATAATTTTCTTTAATATCATGATTTTGATAACATTACACGAAATGTTGATACCTCTTAAATATCTGCAAGAAAATTATTTAATAGATAACCGTGAATGAGTTGCCAGCAAAATAAACTTTTTTTCTGAGGTCTGAGACGTTACAGGTGATTGTAAATAATTTTAACGCACTGAATTCAGTTCCAGAGTCCGCTTTCCTTACAGTACAGTATACAAACAATCCAATACAATATAACATTGAGGTTGTATTTTATTTTCACCTGGAGGTGCAAGGGGTCTCTTATCCACCCAAATCACTCAGATAGTATTTCTTCTCCAGATAGTAATTCATAATGCAGTATTATGTATTCCACCAATTGTTATTGTTACGGAAGTACCGTGGATCACGGAGGAGAAAGAAGCGGCTGGGGTGGATGGGTGGACAAGGAATTAACAAGAGTGGAACTTACCATTAAAAAATTCGACATTTTATATCTTTCCTCAATTTTGAGCTTAAAATTTGATAGGTAGGTAGGATAGGTAGAAGATATGAATCAACAATAACAATATAATAATAAACTTGTCATTTCCACTCAATGACTTAAAGTCCAAAATTCAGGTACAAAACCAGAGAGAATTATCAACATGATAATATACGAAGAGATAAGCATTAGTGCTCTGAAACAGGTACAGCCTTTTATAAGAGCATGTTTGCTCCAGAAACTTACGTGGTCTAGTAGTCTGAGCTCCAAAATCAATACAGTCCAGCCTCTCAGAGCTATACATTTGTTAGAGCGCACAAGGATATGCCTGACAATTTTCAAATAGGGTATTTACAGTCACTTAGCCCTGTTTTGGGCTTATCTTCTGCTCAACAGTATTTCACTTTCTGCCCCAAAAGTATAAACAGGGGCAATGAGTGCACATACTAAATGGCCTTGATATGAAAAATAAAGGTTGATTGTGATCGACCAAAAACAAAATGCTAGGAGGCGAAAAACCTGAACTCCTTCTAGAAAATTCTTAAAACCTTAACTGGGCTTATGGCCCGGAGTTATAAAGGCTAAGCCTATTCTACAGAGGGGTGACTAAACAAGAAATGTTAAATGCCAAAGGTGTTAAGAATTAGAGGTTCAGAAACTTTTAGTCACCCCATACCAAATTGAATGGGAATCTACAGAGGGTAATCACTCTTTACTCCCTAGTTTGCATGTTTCCCAGTAGTGATTTCAACAGAATCCTCAGACTTGTCGAAAATCTACATTTAAACCATGAAAATAGAGCTTTATAGAATAAAGGAAGTTTGAAACCTTCCCCTAAATATATCTGCCTAGAGCTATCATGTATGTTGTATGTTGGGTATTCAGCCCGAAGGCTGGTTTGATCCTCTGCAGCTCCGCCAACAGCTGCCATAAATAGCCTAGGCGTCACTGAAGAGGCATACTAGGGAAATGAGGAGTGAGGTAGTTTCCCGTTGCTTTCCTCACCGAGCCAGAAGTGACTATTACATATCAGTCTGCCAAGCCCACTGAAATGCATGCACCAACCGACCCTATGAGCGATATTTTCACACCATTCATAACAGGGACTGGCTGCATAACCAATGATATTACTAGCATCACTCGTACCTCAGTCACTTTCATATTGTCAAAGCCAAGGATGAGACTGAGGCAGGTCAATGAAAGTAACAAATTTGATATAGCCCATACCAGAAGACATAGCGCACTGTAAACACTACATCTTGCCAGCAAAGGCATCAGAGCTATCATATATTATGAATTTCTGCCATGACCTTGCTTTTCTGGGCCTTCTGAACGCCGACCTGCGGCCCCGGTCCAAAAGAACACGCAGCACTCACTAAACTGGGGCGATGAAGATGACCCTACGGTCAGCGTTCAGCTTTTATAGTATCTCAAGGGGAAGTTTCCAGGACTCTTTACAGAAAGGCTAGATTTCAGCACATACTCCAAATTTTAATTGGTTAGAGAAAATATTCACAAAATTTCTGATTATTTTATAGGTACAGGAGATTGAAGGGGTAGAAGTGTTGACAACCTTGACACAAGAACAAAACAATCTTCACCGGGCGAGTTGGCCGTGCGCGTAGAGGCGCGCGGCTGTGAGCTTGCATCCGGGAGATAGTAGGTTCGAATCCCACTATCGGCAGCCCTGAAAATGGTTTTCCGTGGTTTCCCATTTTCACACCAGGCAAATGCTGGGGCTGTACCTTAATTAAGGCCACGGCCGCTTCCTTCCAACTCCTAGGCCTTTCCTATCCCATCGTCGCCATAAGACCTATCTGTGTCGGCGCGACGTAAAGCCCGTAGCAAAAAAAAATCTTCAAAACTAAAGTTAGCCAACTGTGCAAAAATACATTTCCTAATAAATAAATTAGAGTTCGACCCGCTAAGGGGAGCAATTAAACCGATGATAGAAACATCTAGCGGTTGAAAATCCAAGTATCTTGCATAACATTAGTTCAAGTTCAATTACATAGATGGCCTCATAGCAGGCGCACAGTTTAACTGAACGGAGGTGTACCGCCGGTATAGCTATGAGGTAAGGTAAGGGTTATTCTGCCCCAAGGCAGGTCCAAACCTCCGCAGAGGTGTTGCTGAGCCGGAGTTTACGTGCGGTAGGGTGGCCAGTTCCTTTCCGCTCCTCCATTCCCTTACCCCCACCAACAGCGCTTGGCAACCCATCCAACTCCTGACCACGCCCAATGTTGCTTAACTTCGGAGATCTCACGGGATCCCGTGTTTCAACACGGCTACGGCCGTTGACGGTACACTATGACTGACAATTTATTTATTTTTTGTGAATGAAAACCTACAACCTGTTTTCCAGTCAGTGGCCGGGTCAGGGATGGAATGAATGGAGCTCCCATCTTGAGGCGAGGAATTGTGCCGGTTGCCGAAGCCTGTCGCACTCCTCTGGGGCAATGATTAATGACCGACTGATGAAATGATATTTTGTTGGAGAGTGTTGCTGGGATTAAAGATATGCATAATATGAAAATTTTAGGATACCTTCTTTATTGATACCTTGTAAACGGTACATGATAGAGCATATGATTTTTCACTGAATTCTACACACTAATATTACATGATGATATGAATTCAAATTTCCTTCAGTTTACATAAAATCTCGAACATCGATATAGGCTATATATAATATCGAATTACATAAAATATGTACGTTTTATGGCAAAACGGTTGGTGTTTTCGAAATCATCACATTGTTTTCCATATGAAGCACCTATTTTCACCAAAACCGGGATATCATAGAAGGCTAGTGTTATCAAAGGGAGGAAAGGGTAGCCCCTTTCGAATACAATCATTTTAAAGAATGAAGAAGCGATCGATTGAATATAAGCATCAATGGAAAGAATTCTGTATGATAACGTGAGCGGAACATAAAGTTCCCTCTACGGGATGAGGAAGAACGTGACAGCTGATTTAAACTCCAACATTTTTGTACAATTACTGGAGAAGAGAAAGTTTCCTTGCCTCACAGACTGTCTAGACAGGTCACTAGGAGGCTGAAATTAAAAATCAGAACGGAGAGGAGCAGAAAGTTACACAACTCAAGACGCGTATGAACTTGAAGTTTTTTAATCTCGAGCTGGCAAGTCGAGATCACTGCTCTGGGGAAATATTCTCTTCTCTTTGAAGAATATTTTTTTATCTTGACCACACTGCATTCCTAGTCATCTCCATTTGGTACGGCACATTTCTTCAATGGACTAGAAAATATCGTCCTTTTATTCCTAGGATCCTGAGTTCAATTCCGTCTTCTGAAATATGAATACTGCCATATCTGCACGTGTCAAATATTTTGATTATAATAATAATAAATATGGTAACTAGATGGTCAACCAATGAAAAACCAATATGGCAAAAATTCCAACTGTCTAAACTGAAATCCAACTTTCAGGACTAAATCTTGAAGCAAACTAAACTACAAAGAGCGTAAGGACTCACAGATATCATTTTTTAAATCATATCCCGAAATGCAAAATTGAGGCAATACAACACATTAATCAAACCTGAAGCACTATACGCATCTGAACCACTGATCATTGGGGGCAGATCATTCATTAAAGACGTAGAAAAGCAAGATAGAAAAATCTTAAGGAACATTTTTGAACCGATCTGTACATGAGGAATCTGGATGATAAGGAAATCTCATGACCTGTACCAACACTCAGAGAAAATCTGAGACACATTTAGGAAAAGTAGTTTGAAATTTTGCGGACATATTCACAGAATCAGTAATCAGAGATTTACCAAAAGAATTCTGAACCTTGACGTATCAATGAAAGTAAAAAAATTGCTGTTCGAAGTTTGAAAAATATCTTCAGGAAATAGGCATCACATATGACATTGTATTAGGAACATATATGTTCAGAAAATTAGTCGACAATTACCGCTTGACACACCATCCAAGCACAATCACCAACAAAACCTGGTCGGAAGATCGCAAGAAAAGCCACAGCGACACGATGAATAGATTTTAGGAGAAGAAAACGGCAAGGACTTCAGCTAAATACGTGCAATCGCGCTCCTCTGTTGGGCATAACGAATATATAAAATATGTTCTGCCCTTAGGCAGGTCTTCACACAGCCGCTCACCATGCAGTTCTGTCTGCAGCTATCCTCTTAGCTTCTTCGTAATTTCCTGCTATTTGGTCACTGTCCACCATTTGGTACCTTCTCCGTCCTCTTCTTCTCCTTCTATAGCTCCCATCAGCAAACACACTCTTCAAAGCAAGTTCCTCTTCCTTGTATGAATGGTTTGTAGTAACTTACTCCTTTCTTGAACTCTCTCCAATACCTGGTCACTCCGTACCCTTTCCACCCAGGATATCCTTTCCATCCTTCTCCATAACCACATCTCCAATACGTATACTCTATTTTCATCTGCTTTCCTTACGGTCCAGTCTCTGCTCAATACAGTGCCACACTATAGAGTATAGAGTATGGTTCCAGTGTATGTGATCACCACTTCGATTACTTGATTCAAGGACTGGAAAAAATCCAAAGGAAAGCAGCTCGATTTATTATGGGTGATTTCCGACAAAAGAGTAGCGTTACAAAAATGTTGCAAAGTTTGGGCTAAGAAGACTTGGGAGAAAGGAAACGCGCTGCTCAACTAAGTGGTATGTTCCGAGCTGTCAGTGGAGAGATGGCGTGGAATGATAAGAGTAGACAAATAAGCTCGCTTTTTTTTACGTCGCGCCGACACAAATAAGTCTTATGGCGACGATGGGAGAGGAAAGGCCTAGAAATGAGAAGGAAGCGGCCTTGGCGTTAATTAAGGTACAGCAGTAGTATAATTGGATGGTTCTGCGGCCACCACCTCCACCGGCTCCCAGAGGCCTCCTCCACCACCACCACCACAGCCAGAGGCCTCCCAGGGGCCTCCTCCACCACCACCACCACCACCACAGCCAGAGGCCTCCCAGAGGCCTCCTCCACCACCACCACAGCCAGAGGCCTTCCCAGAGGCCCGCTCCACCACCCGCGGGAAATTTGAATTGGTAAAAAAAGCCACGTGCTTTTTGACAGCTATCATCGACAACAACGCATCACTAACCTCACTCCTGCCGTCTTGACTTAACATCACTAGCGCGAGATTTGAATTGGTAAACAAATCCACGTGTTTTTGACAGCCACGTGCGTTTTGACAGACAACAACGTATCGCAAACCTCAGTACTGCCATCTTGACGGGCCTAAACATTAGTGCTACCAACTTAACCTGACTAGCGCGAGATTTGAATCGGTAAACAAAGCCATGTGCAGCTGTCATCCGCAATCTTTAATCCAGAGAGCATCGTGCTGCACTCTTTATCGTAGTAGATGCAAATTCGTCACCTGTCATCCGCAGTGCTGCTATCTTAACGGGCCAAAACCTTAGTGCTACCAACTTAACCTCACTAGCGCGAGATTTGAATCGGTAAACAAATCCACGTGCTTTTTGACAGCTGTCATCCGCCATCTTTAATCTATAGAACACAGTGCTGCCCTCTTTAGCTACTTACCTTTGAAATGTGGTCGCGGATAATTTGAAAAATGCTTTTTGATAGCAGCCATCTTTAATCCAGAGAGCACCGTGCTGCCCTCTTCAGCTAGATACCTGCGGTCGCAGGCAATTCCACGTGACAGCAGCCATCTTTAATCAAGAGAGCACCGTGCTGCCCTCTTTGTGGCGGTGGCAAATTCCACGTGCTTTACAAACTCTCGTGCTTTTTTCTGACATCTGTCATCCGCCATCCTGCATCACAAACCTCAGTGCTGCACTCTTTAGCTAGATACCTTTGAAATGTGGTGGCGGCAATTTGAAAAATTCTATGTGGTCTTGTTTGGAAAAAAAGCCACGTGCTGTTTTGACAGCTGTCATCCGCCATCTTTAAGCAATAGAGCACTGTGCTGCTATCATGCGGGCAATTTCGTCAGCTGTCATCCGCCATCTTTAATCTACAGAGCACCGTGCTGCCCTCTGTAGTAGCGGGAAATTTGAAAAGTTCTGTTAGCTGTCATCCGCCATCTTTAATAAAGAGAGCACCGTGCTGCCATCTTTAGCTAGATACCTTTGAAATGTGGTGGCGGCAAATTGAAAAATTCCACGTGCTCTTGTTTAGTAAACAAACTCACGCGCTCTTTGTCAGCTGACATCCGCCATCTTACATCGCAAACCTCAGTGCTGCGCTCGTTAGGTAGTAGTATAATTGGACAGTTCGGCCGCCACCTCCACCTCAGGCTCCCAGTGGCCACCTCCACCTCCACCTCAGCCAGAGGCCTCCCAGTGGCCACCTCCACCTCCACCTCAGCCAGAGGCCTCCCAGATGCCTCCTCCACCTCCCGCGGGAAATTTGAATTTGTAAACAAAGCCACGTGCTTTCAGATTTGTAAACAAAGCCACGTGCTTTTTGACAGACAACAACGCATCGCTAACCTCAGTACTGCCATCTTGACGGGCCTAAACCTTAGTGGTACCAACTTAACCTAACTAGCATGAGGTAAACAAAGCCACGTGTTTTTTTTACAGCCACGTGCTTTTCGACAGATTTGTAAACAAAGCCACGTGCTTTTTGACAGACAACAACGCATCGCTAACCCCAGTACTGCCATCTTGACGGGCCTAAACCTCAGTAGTACCAACTTAACCTAACTAGCGCGAGATAAACAAAGCCACGTGCTTTTTGACAGCCACGTGCTTTTTTGACAGCTGTCATCCGCCATCTTTAAACTACAGAGCACCGTGCTGCCCTCTTTCGTCACCTGTCATCGGCAGTGCTGCCATCTTGACGGGCCTAAACCTTAGTGCTACCAACTTAACCTCACTAGCTCGAGATAAACAAATCCACGTGCTTTTTGACAGCTACGTGCTTTTTTGATAGCTGTCATCCGCCATCTTTAATCTATAGAGCACAGTGCTGCCCTCTTTAGCTACTTACCTTTGAACTGTGGTGGCGGATAATTTGAAAAATGCTTTTCGACAAGCAGCCATCTTTAATCCAGAGGGAACAGTGCTGCCCTCTATGTGGTGGCGGCAAATTGAAAAATTCCACGTGCTCTTGTTTGAAAACAAACTCACGTGCTTTTTTGACAGCTGTCATCTGCCATCTTTAATCTATAGAGCACAGTGCTGCCCTCTTTAGTTTGAAATGTGGTGGTGGTAAATTCCACGTGCTCTTGTTTGGAAACAAAGCCACGTGCAGCTGTCATCCGCCATCTTTAATCAACAGAGCACTGTGCTACTATCATGCGGGCAATTTCATCACCTGTCATCCGCCATCTTTAATCCACAGAACACCGTGCTGCCCTCTTTATGGCTACTACCTTAAGCACGTAGTAGCGGACAATTTGAAAAGTTCTGTTAGCTATCATCCGCCATCTTTAATCAAGAGAGCACCGTGCTGCCATCTTTAGCTAGATACCTTTGAAATGTGGTGGCGGCAAATTGAAAAATTCCACGTGCTCTTGTTTGGAAACAAACTCACGTGCTTTTTCGACAGCTACCATCCGCCATCTTTAATCAACAGAGCATAGTGCTGCCCTCTTTAGTTTGAAATGTGATGGCGGCAAATTCCACGTGCTCTTGTTTGGTAAACATAGCCATGTGCTTTTTTGACAGCTGTCATCCGCCATCTTTAATACAGAGAGCACCGTGCTGCCCTCTTTATCGTAGTAGATGTAAATTCGTCACCTGTCATCCGCGGTGCTGCCATCTTTAGCTAGATACCTTTCCATCCGCCATCTTTAATCAACAGAGCATAGTGCTGCCCTCTTTAGTTTGAAATGTGATGGCGGCAAATTCCACGTGCTCTTGTTTGGTAAACATAGCCATGTGCTTTTTTGACAGCTGTCATCCGCCATCTTTAATACAGAGAGCACCGTGCTGCCCTCTTTATCGTAGTAAATGTAAATTCGTCACCTGTCATCCGCGGTGCTGCCATCTTTAGCTAGATACCTTTGAAAAGTAGTGGCGGATAATTTAAAAAGAAAAATTCTACAGCAGCCCTCTCTCGACGCTAATTGCATAAGATGGTGGCTATACATGACTCCTTAAGGGTGCTTACGCAAGATGGCTGCTATACACAGGTTCTTATGAGACGCCCTTGGGATGCTTGCGCAAGATGGCAGTTATACATGGCTCCTTATGAGATACCCTAGGGATGCTTGCGCAAGATAGCGGCTGATCTTATGGGATGGCTTAAGGGTCCTTGCACAAGATGGCTTGAGACGCCCTAAGGATGCTTGCGCAAGATGGCGGACACAAGATGGCAGCTATACATAACTCCTTATGAGACGCTTTAAGGGTGCTTGCGCAAGATAGTTGCTACTCTTAGCTTAGAGGCTAACGTGTCGTGATAGTTCGATTCATTAAATTTAGGGCTTAAATGCAAAATGTTAAATATATCGAAAACGGTGCACCGTAGAGCAAAACGGACAAAATTTTTCTGCCTAATACCTAGGTTCGCAGTATGAGGAACAAGAAAATCATAGTCTAATGATGGGATCAACGGTTCGGTTCCTACTTAGGCCCGTTGGCATTTGCTCTGTTTTAGCTTGTATTGAAGCGAGTCTTCGTAACATGATCAGGTCTAGCTATGGTAGAGAGTATAACGTACCGTGCAGGTTCGATTCATTAAATTTGGAGGCTTAAATGCAAAATGTTAAATATCTCGAAAACGATGCATCGTAGAGCAAAACGGACAAAATTTTTCCGCCTAATACGTAGGTTCGTAGTATCAGGAACAAGAAAAAACATAGTCTAATGATGAGATCAACGGTTCGATTCCTACTTAAGCCCCTTGGCATTCGCAGCTATCTATTTCTACAAGATGGTGGCTGCTCTTATGAGAAACAAGATGCCTTGAGACGTCCTAGGGATGCTTACGCAAGATGGCAGACACAAAATGGTGACTATACATAGCTCCTTATGAGACGGCCTAGGGGTGCTCGCACAAGATGGCGGCTACTCTTATGAAGAAAGCTAGCTTAGAGGCTACTGCGCAAGATAACAGCTGCTGTTATGCATGTGGTGGAGGGCAATTTGAAATTCTATGTGCTTAATCAACAGAGCACCCTGCTGCCCTCTTTAGCTGAAATGTGGTGGTGGATAATTTGAAAAATTCTTTTGACAGCTATCATCTTTAAAAACAATGGCGACTATACATAGGCTGTTAAGGTCTTATCATTCTCCTCCTCCTCCTCCTCTTCCTCCTCCCCCTCCTCCTTCTCTACCTCCTCCTCCGCCTCTTATGTCAAGGCATAGCTTTATATCGAACAAGTTTAAACCTGCATCGCGAAGGCAAGCGTGTGCAGCGATAACATTATTGTGCATGTTTAGACTTTCGAAACATAAGAAGAGTAGAATCAAACGCTGTACTCGATACGACATGTGATCAGAACATTGATTGATGCGTTCAGAAAAACAAAATAAGTGATCAAGACTAGAATCGAACAATGTACTCAATACATCATGTGTTTAGAATATGTCAGGGGATACGCTTGTTCTAAGAAGATCAGATTGAAACATAACAAGACTAGAATAGAACACTGTCATCGATGTTGTTAACTTCAACATGTGATCAGAACATTGATTGATGTGTTCAGAACACAAAATAAGTGATCATGACTAGAATCGAACACTGTACTCGATACAACATGTGATCAGAACATTGATCGATGTGTTCAGAACACGAAATAAGTGATCAAGACTAGAATCGAACACTGTACTCAATACAACATGTGTTTAGAACATGTTAGGGGGTACCCTTGTTCTAAGAAGATCAGAATGAAACATAACAAGACTAGAATCGAACACTGTAATCGATGTTGTTAACCTCAACATATGATCAGAACATTGTTTGATGTGTTCAGAGCAAAAGTACAATTTTGATGATTTGCTTAGTGTAAAATCAAAAACTATGGAAACACACTGTGCACATATCGCGTAGCTAACTCGCTCAGTAAGCAATATTGCAAAACTACAACTTCAATGATTTGCATAGTGTAAAAATCAAAAACACACTGTACCCATACTGCGCAGCTAACTCGCTCGGTAAACGATATAGCCAAAGTATAACTTCAAATTATTTACCTTCCATCATTCGTCTTGTGTGTAAAAATCAGTCGAACAAGTTATCGCATAAACATGGCTGAAAAAAAATCGTGATAGGGTATGGAACCCAGGGGTTACATCTTATCAGAAGGGCAAAAAGGATGAAAGGACTCTTCCTCCTCCTTACCGCACATTCCTTGAAGGGCTAATTGGCTGAAGGGCTAATGGGCTAAAGGGCTAAAGGGCTAATGGGCTAAAGGGCTAATGGGCTAAAGGGCTAAAGGAGCAACAACCTCGTCGATCGCTATCAGCAAGAACGCTTGTACTTTGTTAAGTGTAGAAAATTAATCTTTATTTGTAAATGGTTTCATGTTCAGAACAAGGAATGGAAAATCCCCGAGGTGCGATGAGTTACGTTTTTCGAACTAGTGTTTGGAACACTGAACTTTTCAAGATGATAGCAGAGAGTTTAGCAATGTTCTGTTGTTGGATTTTAAATTCCGCGCTACAACATGCATAAGGTGGTAGCCTTGAGGTTTACCGCCGTAAAGATGGCAAGAGTGAGGTTAACAATGTTCTGTTGTTGGATTTTAAATTCCGCGCTACAACATGCATAAGGTGGCAGCCTTGAGGTTTACCGCCGTAAAGATGGCAAGAGTGAGGTTAACAATGTTCTGCTGTTGGATTTTAAATTCCGCGCTATAACATGCATAAGGTGGCAGCCTTGAGGTTTACCGCCGTAAAGATGGCAGCAGTGAGGTTAGCGACGCTCTATTGTCCTTCAAAGTGAGGTTAGGGTTCGTCAAGAAGACAGCTGTCAAAAAAGCACGTGGCTATGTTTACCAAACAAGAGCACGTGGTCGTGACGTCACGGTCACGTAATCAATCCTTAGCTCGACGTCGTTAAGAGCAGTATTAGGGTTAGCTATGCTTAAAAGTCTTGGGAACAGAGCAGCAGTATGAATTGCTATGTTTCAAAGCGTGTACACATGACCTATCGATTTTACATGCATCGACCATCGAACTAAACTTCATCCGCTAGATCGTGCTGCTATCTTAGCATAACCTATACCCATAAAATTAAAGTACAATGAATAGCCATGTTTCAACGCGTGTACACATCACCTATCGATTTTGCACACATCGACTCTCGTACTAAACTTCTTCCGCTAGATTGTGCTGCTATCTTAGCATAACCTATACGCGTGACCTTAAGGTACAAAGAATAGCCATGTTTCAAAGCGTGTACACATTACCTATCGACTTTGCATGCAACAAATATCGTACTAAACTTCTTCCGCTAGGTTGTGCTGCTATCTTAGCATAACTTATACACATGAACTTAAAGTACAAAGAATAGCCATGTTTCAAAGCGTGTACACATTACTTATTGATTTTGCATGCATCAAATATCGTACTAAATTTCTTCCGCTAGATTGTGCTGCTATCTTAGCATAACCTATACCCATGAACTTAAAGTATAATGAATAGTCATGTTTCAAAGCGTGTACACATCAACTATCGAATTTGCATGTATCGACTCTCGTACTAAAGTTCTGCAGGTAGATTGTGCTGCTATCTCAGCATAACTAAGACGCATGAACTTAAAGAACAAAGAAGAGCTATGTCTCAAAACGTGTACACATTACCTATCGATTTTGCAAGCATCCACTCTCGTACTAAACTTCTTCCGCTAGATCGTGCTGCTATCTTAGCATAACCAATACGCATGACCTTAAAGTAAAAAGAATAGCCATGTTTCAAAGTGCGTACACATTACCTATCGACTTTGCATGCAACAAATATTGTACTAAACTTCTTCCGCTAGGTTGTGCTGCTATCTTAGCATAACCTGTTCGCATGAACTTAAAGTACAAAGAATAGCCATGTTTCAAAGCGTGTACACATTACTTATTGATTTTGCATGCATCAAATCTCGTACTAAATTTATTCCGCTAGATTGTGCTGCTATCTTAGCATAACCTATACCAATGAACTTAAAGTACAATGATTAGTCATGTTTTAAAGCGTGTACACATCAACTATCGAATTTGCATGTATTGACTCTCGTACTAAACTCCTTCCGCTAGATCGTGCTGCTATCTTAGCATAACTAAGACGCATGAACTTAAAGTACAAAGAATAGCCTTGTTTCAAAGCGTGTACACATTACCTAATGATTTTGCAAGCATCGACTCTCGTACTAAACTTCTTCCACTAGATTGTGCTAAAATCGTGTAAGTGTGCTGCTATCTTAGCATAACCTATCGATTTTACATGCATCGACTACCGCAAGCATAACTAAGACGCATGAACTTAAAGTTCAAAGAATAGCCTTGTTTCAAAGCGTGTACAGATCACCCTGAACTTCTTCCGCCAAATTGTGCTGCTATCTTAGAATAACCTATACGTATGACTTTAAGGTACAAAGAATAGCCATGTTTCAAAGCGTGTACACAATACCTATCGACTTTGCATGTATCGACTCTCGTACAAAACTTCTTCCGCTAGGTTGTGCTGCTATCTTAGCATAACTCATACACATGAACTTAAAGTACAAAGAATAGCCTTGTTTCAAAGCGTTTACACATTACCTAATGATTTTGCACGAAACGACTATCATACTAAACTTTTTCCACTAGATTGTGCTAAAATCATGTAAGTGTGCTGCTATCTTAGCATAACCTATCGATTTTACATGCATCGACTATCGTACTAGACTTCTTCCGCTAGAGCATGTAGCAATCGCTTTTGTGTATCCCAAACCCCTGTGCACGAACTTAAAGCATAAAGATGAGCTATGTTCTAAAGCGTGTACACATCACCTATCGATAATGTATGTATCGAATATCGTATAAACTTCTCCTGCTAGAGCGTACGAGTATCGCTTGTGCGTGCACGAACTTAAAGCATAAAGAATAGCAATGTATAAAAATCTTGTAAACAAAGCAGCAGCATTACGTATAGTCAAGATTAAATGCGTGCACACATCATGTATCCATGATGCACACAGTACTAAACTTATTCCATTAGAATGTACAAAGTTCGCATGTGTTTGTACTGCTATCTTAGCATAGCCTATGTGCATGAACTTAAAGCATAAAGAATAGTTACGTGTAAAAAATCTTGTGAACATAGCAGAGTGTTAACTACGTAGGTGTAGACATTGAACTTTACATGCTGAGGCAACATACTACGTGACCGTGACGTCACGACCACGTGCTCTTGTTTGGTAAACATAGCCACGTGCTTTTTTGACAGCTGTCTTCTTGACGAACCCTAACCTCACTTTGAAGGACAATAGAGCGTCGCTAACCTCACTGCTGCCATCTTTACGGCGGTAAACCTCAAGGCTGCCACCTTATGCATGTTATAGCGCGGAATTTAAAATCCAACAGCAGAACATTGTTAACCTCACTCTTGCCATCTTTACGGCGGTAAACCTCAAGGCTGCCACCTTATGCATGTTGTAGCGCGGAATTTAAAATCCAACAACAGAACATTGTTAACCTCACTCTTGCCATCTTTACGGCGGTAAACCTCAAGGCTACCACCTTATGCATGTTGTAGCGCGGAATTTAAAATCCAACAACAGAACATTGCTAAACTCTCTGCTATCATCTTGAAAAGTTCAGTGTTCCAAACACTAGTTCGAAAAACGTAACTCATCGCACCTCGGGGATTTTCCATTCCTTGTTCTGAACATGAAACCATTTACAAATAAAGATTAATTTTCTACACTTAACAAAGTACAAGCGTTCTTGCTGATAGCGATCGACGAGGTTGTTGCTCCTTTAGCCCTTTAGCCCATTAGCCCTTTAGCCCATTAGCCCTTTAGCCCTTTAGCCCATTAGCCCTTCAGCCAATTAGCCCTTCAAGGAATGTGCGGTAAGGAGGAGGAAGAGTCCTTTCATCCTTTTTGCCCTTCTGATAAGATGTAACCCCTGGGTTCCATACCCTATCACGATTTTTTTTCAGCCATGTTTATGCGATAACTTGTTCGACTGATTTTTACACACAAGACGAATGATGGAAGGTAAATAATTTGAAGTTATACTTTGGCTATATCGTTTACCGAGCGAGTTAGCTGCGCAGTATGGGTACAGTGTGTTTTTGATTTTTACACTATGCAAATCATTGAAGTTGTAGTTTTGCAATATTGCTTACTGAGCGAGTTAGCTACGCGATATGTGCACAGTGTGTTTCCATAGTTTTTGATTTTACACTAAGCAAATCATCAAAATTGTACTTTTGCTCTGAACACATCAAACAATGTTCTGATCATATGTTGAGGTTAACAACATCGATTACAGTGTTCGATTCTAGTCTTGTTATGTTTCATTCTGATCTTCTTAGAACAAGGGTACCCCCTAACATGTTCTAAACACATGTTGTATTGAGTACAGTGTTCGATTCTAGTCTTGATCACTTATTTCGTGTTCTGAACACATCGATCAATGTTCTGATCACATGTTGTATCGAGTACAGTGTTCGATTCTAGTCATGATCACTTATTTTGTGTTCTGAACACATCAATCAATGTTCTGATCACATGTTGAAGTTAACAACATCGATGACAGTGTTCTATTCTAGTCTTGTTATGTTTCAATCTGATCTTCTTAGAACAAGCGTATCCCCTGACATATTCTAAACACATGATGTATTGAGTACATTGTTCGATTCTAGTCTTGATCACTTATTTTGTTTTTCTGAACGCATCAATCAATGTTCTGATCACATGTCGTATCGAGTACAGCGTTTGATTCTACTCTTCTTATGTTTCGAAAGTCTAAACATGCACAATAATGTTATCGCTGCACACGCTTGCCTTCGCGATGCAGGTTTAAACTTGTTCGATATAAAGCTATGCCTTGACATAAGAGGCGGAGGAGGAGGTAGAGAAGGAGGAGGGGGAGGAGGAAGAGGAGGAGGAGGAGGAGAATGATAAGACCTTAACAGCCTATGTATAGTCGCCATTGTTTTTAAAGATGATAGCTGTCAAAAGAATTTTTCAAATTATCCACCACCACATTTCAGCTAAAGAGGGCAGCAGGGTGCTCTGTTGATTAAGCACATAGAATTTCAAATTGCCCTCCACCACATGCATAACAGCAGCTGTTATCTTGCGCAGTAGCCTCTAAGCTAGCTTTCTTCATAAGAGTAGCCGCCATCTTGTGCGAGCACCCCTAGGCCGTCTCATAAGGAGCTATGTATAGTCACCATTTTGTGTCTGCCATCTTGCGTAAGCATCCCTAGGACGTCTCAAGGCATCTTGTTTCTCATAAGAGCAGCCACCATCTTGTAGAAATAGATAGCTGCGAATGCCAAAGGGCTTAAGTAGGAATCGAACCGTTGATCTCATCATTAGACTATGTTTTTTCTTGTTCCTGATACTACGAACCTACGTATTAGGCGGAAAAATTTGTCCGTTTTGCTCTACGATGCATCGTTTTCGAGATATTTAACATTTTGCATTTAAGCCTCCAAATTTAATGAATCGAACCTGCACGGTACGTTATACTCTCTACCATAGCTAGACCTGATCATGTTACGAAGACTCGCTTCAATACAAGCTAAAACAGAGCAAATGCCAAAGGGCCTAAGTAGGAACCGAACCGTTGATCCCATCATTAGACTATGATTTTCTTGTTCCTCATACTGCGAACCTGGGTATTAGGCAGAAAAATTTTGTCCGTTTTGCTCTACGGTGCACCGTTTTCGATATATTTAACATTTTGCATTTAAGCCCTAAATTTAATGAATCGAACTATCACGACACGTTAGCCTCTAAGCTAAGAGTAGCAACTATCTTGCGCAAGCACCCTTAAAGCGTCTCATAAGGAGTTATGTATAGCTGCCATCTTGTGTCCGCCATCTTGCGCAAGCATCCTTAGGGCGTCTCAAGCCATCTTGTGCAAGGACCCTTAAGCCATCCCATAAGATCAGCCGCTATCTTGCGCAAGCATCCCTAGGGTATCTCATAAGGAGCCATGTATAACTGCCATCTTGCGCAAGCATCCCAAGGGCGTCTCATAAGAACCTGTGTATAGCAGCCATCTTGCGTAAGCACCCTTAAGGAGTCATGTATAGCCACCATCTTATGCAATTAGCGTCGAGAGAGGGCTGCTGTAGAATTTTTCTTTTTAAATTATCCGCCACTACTTTTCAAAGGTATCTAGCTAAAGATGGCAGCACCGCGGATGACAGGTGACGAATTTACATTTACTACGATAAAGAGGGCAGCACGGTGCTCTCTGTATTAAAGATGGCGGATGACAGCTGTCAAAAAAGCACATGGCTATGTTTACCAAACAAGAGCACGTGGAATTTGCCGCCATCACATTTCAAACTAAAGAGGGCAGCACTATGCTCTGTTGATTAAAGATGGCGGATGGAAAGGTATCTAGCTAAAGATGGCAGCACCGCGGATGACAGGTGACGAATTTACATCTACTACGATAAAGAGGGCAGCACGGTGCTCTCTGTATTAAAGATGGCGGATGACAGCTGTCAAAAAAGCACATGGCTATGTTTACCAAACAAGAGCACGTGGAATTTGCCGCCATCACATTTCAAACTAAAGAGGGCAGCACTATGCTCTGTTGATTAAAGATGGCGGATGGTAGCTGTCGAAAAAGCACGTGAGTTTGTTTCCAAACAAGAGCACGTGGAATTTTTCAATTTGCCGCCACCACATTTCAAAGGTATCTAGCTAAAGATGGCAGCACGGTGCTCTCTTGATTAAAGATGGCGGATGATAGCTAACAGAACTTTTCAAATTGTCCGCTACTACGTGCTTAAGGTAGTAGCCATAAAGAGGGCAGCACGGTGTTCTGTGGATTAAAGATGGCGGATGACAGGTGATGAAATTGCCCGCATGATAGTAGCACAGTGCTCTGTTGATTAAAGATGGCGGATGACAGCTGCACGTGGCTTTGTTTCCAAACAAGAGCACGTGGAATTTACCACCACCACATTTCAAACTAAAGAGGGCAGCACTGTGCTCTATAGATTAAAGATGGCAGATGACAGCTGTCAAAAAAGCACGTGAGTTTGTTTTCAAACAAGAGCACGTGGAATTTTTCAATTTGCCGCCACCACATAGAGGGCAGCACTGTTCCCTCTGGATTAAAGATGGCTGCTTGTCGAAAAGCATTTTTCAAATTATCCGCCACCACAGTTCAAAGGTAAGTAGCTAAAGAGGGCAGCACTGTGCTCTATAGATTAAAGATGGCGGATGACAGCTATCAAAAAAGCACGTAGCTGTCAAAAAGCACGTGGATTTGTTTATCTCGAGCTAGTGAGGTTAAGTTGGTAGCACTAAGGTTTAGGCCCGTCAAGATGGCAGCACTGCCGATGACAGGTGACGAAAGAGGGCAGCACGGTGCTCTGTAGTTTAAAGATGGCGGATGACAGCTGTCAAAAAAGCACGTGGCTGTCAAAAAGCACGTGGCTTTGTTTATCTCGCGCTAGTTAGGTTAAGTTGGTACTACTGAGGTTTAGGCCCGTCAAGATGGCAGTACTGGGGTTAGCGATGCGTTGTTGTCTGTCAAAAAGCACGTGGCTTTGTTTACAAATCTGTCGAAAAGCACGTGGCTGTAAAAAAACACGTGGCTTTGTTTACCTCATGCTAGTTAGGTTAAGTTGGTACCACTAAGGTTTAGGCCCGTCAAGATGGCAGTACTGAGGTTAGCGATGCGTTGTTGTCTGTCAAAAAGCACGTGGCTTTGTTTACAAATCTGAAAGCACGTGGCTTTGTTTACAAATTCAAATTTCCCGCGGGAGGTGGAGGAGGCATCTGGGAGGCCTCTGGCTGAGGTGGAGGTGGAGGTGGCCACTGGGAGGCCTCTGGCTGAGGTGGAGGTGGAGGTGGCCACTGGGAGCCTGAGGTGGAGGTGGCGGCCGAACTGTCCAATTATACTAATTTAGGTACATACCTTTGAAATATGGTGGCGGATAACTTAAAAACAAAAATTCTACATCAGCCATCTCTCGAC
Organism: Anabrus simplex; assembly: GCF_040414725.1. Classification (NCBI taxonomy): domain Eukaryota; kingdom Metazoa; phylum Arthropoda; class Insecta; order Orthoptera; family Tettigoniidae; genus Anabrus; species Anabrus simplex. Next base: position 329,016,656 of record NC_090270.1, read on the forward strand.
GCTAATTGCACAAGATGGTTGCTATACATGACTCCTTAAAGTTGATTATGCAAGATGGCCGCTATACATAGGTTCTTATGAGACTCCCTTGGGATGCTTGCGCAAGATAGCGGTTATACAAGGCTCCTTATGAGAGACCCTAGAGATGCTTGCGCAAGATGGCGGTTGCTCTTATGAGGCGGCTTAAGGGTCCTTGCACAAGATGGCTAGGGACGCCCTAAGGATGCTTGCGCATGATGGCGGACGCAAGATGGCGGCTATACACGACTCCTTGTGAGACGCCTTAAGGGTGCTTGCGCAAGATGGCTGCTGCTCTTATGAAGAAAGCTAGCTTAGAGGCTAACGTGTCGTGCTAGTTCGATTCATTAAATTTGGGGCTTAAATGCAAAATGTTAAATATCTCCAAAACGGACAAAATTTTTCTACCCAATACCTCGGTTCGCAGTATGGGGAACGTGATGTCATAAGAAAAACAGTCTATTGATGAGATCAACGGTTCGGTTCCTACTTAGGCCCTTTGGCATTCGCTCTGTTTTAGCTTGTATTGTAGCAAGTCTTCGTAACATGATCAGGTCTAGCTATGGTAGAGAGTATAACGTGCCGTGCAGGTTCGATTCATTAAATTTGGGGCTTAAATGCAAAATGTTAAATATCTCGAAAACGGACAACTTTTTTCCAGCTGATACCTAGGTTTGCAGTATCAGGAACATGATAGCATAAGGAAAACATTGTCTAATGATGAGATCGACGGTTCGATCCCTACTTAGGCCCTTTGGCATTGGCAGCTATCTAATTCTACAAGATGGCGGCTAGACATAGCTTCTTATGAGACAGCTTAAGAGCGCTTGCACAAGATGGATGCTGCTCTTATGAGACGCCCTAGGGGTGATTGCGCAAGGTAGCAGCGACAAGATGGTGACCATACACAGCTCCTTATGATACGGCCTAGAGGTGCTCACACAAGATGGTGGCTGCTCTGATGAAGAAAGCTAGCTTTGCATCGAGCAGGTATGTTTACAGCACTAAACCTCATACCTTTGAAATGTGGTGGCGGGTAATTTGAAAAATTCTACGTGCTTTTTCTTAACAGCAGCTATCTTTAAACAATAGCGGCTGTACATAAGCTGTTAAGGCCTCCTCTTATGTCAAGGCATAGCTCTATCGGACAAGTTCAAACCTGCATCGGGATAGCTAGAGTAAGCACGTGCTGCAGTGATGACGTTATTATGCATGTTTAGACTTGCAAATCACTAAAGAAACATAACAAGAGTAGAATCGAACACTGCACTCTACGCCGTTAACTTTATCATGTGATCGGAACATTGATTGAAGTGTTTAGAACACTAAATTAGTGATCAAGACTAAAATAGAACACTGTACTCGATACAACATGTGTTTAGAACATGTCAGGGGATACCTTTGTTCTAAGAAGATTAGATTACCGCACATTCATTGTAGGGCTAATAGGCTAAAGGGCTAATGGGCAAAAGGGCTAAAGGGCTAAAGGGCTAATGGGCTAAAGGGCTAGGGTTCCTCTCCTCTCTTTATCCGGGCTTGAGACCGGCTCTACAACTAGAGGCGGAGTTAATACCCTAAGGAAATGAGAATGTTGGGAAATAATCTATACGAATATAGCTACTCGATCGACTATATACTACAGATGGATGACTTAGGTGAGGGTAAGCGCTTACTTAATAATACTTACACGACGTAATTCATGCTCTATTTCAAAAATATCTTCTTTGTACTGTGTGTAACCAGCATCATGATAGACTCATAGCAGTTGTAAACGTTTTACGAGTACGTTGGGGTCTTTACAGTATCTTATATCTACATAGGGTAACAGAGGCTTGTTGTGAACTTTGAGTCTATATGCAGACAGTTGATGTGTAGGGACTTGTTTTGATGTAATATGTGCTTCAGCAGTAGCGTTTCTAGGTACAAACTTAACATGTTTCGATAGCGATGAAGCGATGAAATTTCCTTCTTCTTTACCTTGCATCTCTTCTTGAGATGTTTGCACTGCGACAGAACGTGTAGTAGGCTTAGGAAATGAAGTAAAATCATCAAGCTGTAATGGCAATGAAACATTAAGATTTTCTTCTTCTTCTTCTTCTTCTTCTACTTTCCCTTTACTACTGTTTTGATCAACATCATTATCCTTATTATCATAATCATGATCTTGCCTCTCTTTATCTTGAAGTTTGTGCTTAGTAACAGAACTTGCAGCAGACCTAGACAACAAGGGAGAATTAAAAATATCTCGCAGAGGTGTACTTTTTAAACATAAATCAGTGTTCCCTGGATTATGGTTGAGCTCTTTGTATTTTGTTCCCGATGAAGCTACATTACACACGGCTTCATGACGTTGAGCGTTGTATGCGTTCTTGAACTCTCTTCTACAATGTGTGCATTGAAAAATTGTCCTACATGATATATCATGACGTCTCTTGTGATAGCTTCGGGAAAATGCTTTTCCACACTCTTCGCAAATATACCTAGAAATAGGTTTTTCCATGACGGACTTTTATCTTCTGCTAACAGATTCTTCTTTAAATCTACTTGACTTTTGTTACTCTCTACTTCGATGATGCGAACAGCTTAGCGATTAACAGTAAACTAACACAAAAGCGTATAACCAAGGTAGCAACAGTAAGGTTTAAGCCCATCAAGATGGCAAGAGTAAGGTTAGCGACGTTCTGTTGTTGGATTTTAAATTCCGCGCTATAACATGCATAAGGTGGCAGCCTTGAGGTTTACCGCCGTAAGGATGACAGCAGTGAGGTTAGCGACGCTCTATTGTCCTTCAATGTGAGGTTAGGGTCCGTCAAGAAGACAGCTGTCAAAAAAGCACGTGGCTATGTTTACCAAACAAGAGCACGTGGTCGTGACGTCACGGTCACGTAGTATGCTGCTTCAGCATGCAATGTTCAGTGTCTATACCTACGTAGTTAACACTCTTCTATGTTCACAAGATTTTTACACATAACTATTATTTATGCTTTAAGTTCGTGCACATAGGTTATGTTAAGATAGCAGCACATGTACAAGCGATGGTCGCACGCTCGCGTTGAAGTTGTTTAGTACGATAGTTGATGTATGCATTATCAAAAGGTGATATGTACACACTTTTAAACCTTGCTATTCTTACTGCTACTATGTACGCAAGATTTTTAAACATCGCTATTCTTTGTGCTTTAAGTTCGTGCGCATAGGTCATGCTAATGTGGCAGCACAAACACATGTGAACGTTGTACATTCTAGCGGGATGTGTTTAGTATAATAGTTGATGCATGCAAAATCGATAGGTGATGTGTACACGCTTTGAACTTGGCTATTCCTTGTGCTTTAAGTTCGTGCACATAGGTTATGTTAAGATTGCAGCACACACAAGGAATGATCGCACGCTCTAGTGGAAGAAGTTTAGTACAATAGTTAATGCGTGCAAAATTGACATTTGATGTGTACACGCTTTTAAACATGGCTATTCTTTGCGCTTTAAGTTCGTGTACATAGGTTAGGAATACACAATTGCGAACGTTGTACACTCTAGCGGAAGAAGTTTAGTACGATAGTTAATGCATGCAAAACTGACGGGTGATCTGTACACAATTTGAAACATAAGTATTCTTTGTGCTTTAAGTTCACGCACATAGGTAGCGGAACACAATTGCGAACGTTGTACACTCTAGCGGAAGAAGTTTAGTATGATAGTTAATGCATGCAAAATCGATACGTGATGTGTACGCGCTTTAGAACATAGCTCTTCTTTATGCTTTAAGTTTATACACATAGGTTAGCAATACACATGTGGAATCGTTGTACACTCCGGCGATAAAAAACAGTCGATGCATGCAAAATCAATAGGTGATGTGCACACGCTGTTAAACATCATTATTTGTTGTGCTTTAGGTTCGCGCGTATAGGTTATGCTAAGATAGCAGTGCAATCTAACGGAATAAGTTAAGGGTGATTTGTACGCGCTGTTAAACGTTATTCTTTATGTTTTAAGTTCATGCACATAGGTTATGCTAAGATGGCAGCATAATCTAGCGGAAGAAGTTTTAGTACGAGAGTCGATGCATGCGAAATCGATGGGTGATGTGTACACGCTTTGAAACATGGCTATTCTTCGTACTTTAAGTATATTTTCGGCCCGTGGCACGATTATCGTGTTTCTCCGCAAATTAAATCACTGGAATTTTTTGACTTGTCGTAAAATTTGAACGCTTTTTCATAACTCAGGCTATATCAAAATTACGCTTGAAAGCAATTACGGTGTCGTAATGCACGTGACTCGATCTTATACCTCACGTCTCGCACATATCGTATACTGTAGTTGGGGACAAACATGACGGCCTCAGTTCCCGGAAGCGAGCTGGAAGCCAGTAGTCAATCACACCCTGCACCTTGCTGAGATAACGAGTTCTAAATGATCCTTGTTTATTTTAAAGAGGCCGCCAAACCACTTTCTTCCTCACTCTCTGTAGTATTTACCCTTTCTTCGTATAGAGTGCAGTAGCCGATCTGGCAACTCGGGCTGCACTAGAGGTAGTAAATCTTATTAAGTCGCTAATAGACACCGAGCTGCCGCTGGAAAGTAGTGGTGTGAGGCGAGGTCGTCATGATTTTTCCCCAACTATATACTGAAATTACGGCCAAGTCAACAGTGTCACATCCTTCTTGATCATTAGGCCAGGGAATACCCTAGGATCGGGAATTACCTACATACTTTTCGTCCAAAAAAATAATGGAGTGATAGCTGCTGGGTCTTAGATAAGTGGAGGATTACGGCGGGCAGTTCGGCCTTGATCTAAGAGCCAGGTAGCTTATATGTACCTTGTATTTTTACTGATACACGAATAAGATATAAACCGGGATACTCAATAATGAATGCTTTCTTACCCGTTGCTGTCTTATCCCTTAATTACTTGCTTCCCACTCCTAACCCTTTCCTGTCCATCGTCGCCGTATGACCTATCTGTGTCGCTGCGACGTAAAGCAACTTACTGTCTTATTCGTGACTGGATAAGAAGAGTGTTTATGCATTCTTTTATGCACGAACACGATTCAGTCATGAAATCATTCATGCACCAATTCATGCAGCCATTCATTCAATTCAGTGCATTTATTCACTCATAAAACTCTCGTTCAAGTTGGTGGTTTCCCGTAACCTGGAGAGAGGAGATATATGTATATATACAGAAACTCAATCCATTCATTTACCCACTAATTCATTCATTCATTCATTCATTCATTCATTCATTCATTCATTCATTCATTCATTCATGCAGAATGGAATGTTCTCTCCTTAACGACCCGGTTCCGCAGCGGTAGGCTGAGTGCTTGCATTGAGTTCATTTCATTCAGGCTCACTTATTAATGAATGCTCTCTCCCCGGTTGGTGGTTATCCGTGATTGGGTGAGAAGAGTGTTGGCGAGTTGGCTGGGCGGTTAGGGGCGCGCAGCTGTGAAATTGCATCCGGGAGATAGTGGGTTCCATCCCCACTGTCGGCAGCCCTGAATAGGAATTTAAATTATCATCTCTCACAAAATGTTACTACTGATCAGAAATACATATTGTAGAATATTTTATTGATCGTGTCTGCTCTAGTTCAGTTTTGTAAGGTGTGGGCTGCGGGTTAGAATTCACCCATGGTAACCTCTGTCTGTCGTAAAAGGCGACTAAAAGGGGACCGAGTGGCCGTCGATATAAGTGAGCCCCCTGAATGTCAACAGCCTCCTCCGCGGGTGGATGAACGAATTGAGGTTACGGCACTCTCTTGTCCTTGGAGTGAGAAATTGCCCCAAAAGGCGGATGAACCTATACATATTGGTCAACGGCATGGAATGGAGAAGGCAACGGGAAACCACTCCATTAAGGATCCTAAGGATATCCCAAGTAGAATGCAAACAATGGGAGCTGACATTAATGAGGAAACGTTGACTACTGATCATGGATTTCGGAACCCTAGATCTAGCAGGAGAGGTAAGAGCGCTTCTCAGGTCATTAGCAAGCGAAATCGCACTAAAACCGCCATGGAGGTGGGAACATGGAATGTACGAACGCTATTGAAAGCTTGAAAACTGGATGAATTGAAAGAACAGATGAGGAAGTATGAGGTAGATGTATTAGATATACGTGAAGCAAGATGGAAAGGAAATGGAGACTTCTACAGTGATGAGATTACAGTAATTTAAGTTGCGCAGAGAAAAGAGGAAAGCACGGAGTGGCACTTATAATAAGAAGAAAATGGTCAAATAATATTTTCAGTACCTACCATGGCAGCGACCGATTAATGATGGCGAAAATTAATAGTGCACCTCAGGACTTGGTGATAATTCAGACATATTTCCCAACATCGGCTCATAATTTGAAAGAAGTGGAGACTATCTATGAGGATACAGAAGTATTATTAAAACAAACTAAAGAAAAAGATAATGTCGCTATAATGGGCAATTTTAATGCAATAGTGGGATCCGTACAGGCAACAAGACAGTAGGAAATTTTGGTCTGGGGGAAAGAAATGCAAGAGGTGAAACTTCGGTAGATTCCTGCAGTAAAAATTATATGGTTATTACAAACACATTATTTGAAGTTCCTCTTAGAAGAGGTACACGGTGGCTGTGGTGGTGGTGGAGGAGGCCTTTGGGAGGCCTCTGGCTGTGGTGGTGGTGGTGGAGGAGGCCTCTGGGAGGCCTCTGGCTGTGGTGGTGGTGGTGGAGGAGGCCCCTGGGAGCCTGTGGTGGTGGTGGTGGTGGTGGTGGAGGAGGCCTCTGGGAGCCGGAGGAGGTGGTGGCGCCCGAACTGTCCAATTATACTACTTACAGCCCCAGCATTTGCCTGGTGTGAAAATGGGAAACCACGGAAAACCATCTTCAGGGCTGCCGAATAAGTTCGAGTGGTGTCTTTACAAGTAGGAAAGATCACAATATGAAGACAAAGCTGGAATTCAAGAGGAAAAATTGTGGCAAATATTCGTTTAAAGGAAAGGGAGTTAGGGATTGGAATAACTTACCAAGGGAGATGTTCAATAAATTTTCAATTTCTTTGCAATCATTTAAGAAAAAGCTAGCAAAACAACAGATTGGGAATCTGTCACATGGGCGACTGCCCTGAATGCAGGTCAGTATTGATCACTGCCTGCTCGATCTGCATCCAATGGCTGCTTATACTGCCTGCTCATTACAACATTTTAACATGGCACTAAATGAAACACTCCGTTTACAAATACCCACAGCAGGTGGCAGCACCAACCGGCTCCAGACCTGTCGAAATGAAATAGCGGGAAATAGGGTAGTACTGTAGTTGTTTTCAGTTAAAATGGTGTACTGCTGCGTGCCTTTCTGCAAATCAAAGAAAGGGAAACCAGAAGGCTGCGGTATTCTTTCAAGTACAGAATTGTGTCGAAAGTGGTTAAGTATTATATCCAGGGAAGGAAACAGCCAGGGAAGTAACTGGATCCTTCTGACTATTCCGTGGTTTGCAGTCTACATTTCGTAAATGACGATTTCAAAGTGACCAGCAAAACACGAACATTATAAACAGGATATGTACCCAGCCTTTTCCCTGATTATCCAGCTTATAAACAACCGCTAATTTCAGCGAAGAGGAAGAGAAGGGATTCAAGCACACAGACGTCTAGCAAGAGCTCTTCAAACATTATTGCAGAAAATGGTACTGTAAGCGTTATATAAGGTTTGAATATTACATACTAAGTAATGCAATTTCTGGGGACAATTGTACTGTTAATGTGAAGGTACAAAACAGAATAGTATGCTGTCATAGATTCCATTACGATACGTTTATTATTATTATTATTATTATTATTATTATTATTATTATTATTATTATTATTATTATTATTATTATTATTATTATTATTATTATTATTATTATTATTACAAGCGGATGAACCACTAAGGATCACGCTACAACTTCATTTCTTTTTCTTCGTGCAGAGTTTTCTCTGTGTCTAATACTCCTTCATGCGTTCGCTGGCCTGCTTCCGTTGTTCATCTGTCCAGGCTCTGCCGGTCTTCCTAGTTCTTCCTGCGGCTTGAACACCTTCCAAATTCTTCAGTGTGTTCCTAAACGTATCCCTTTCTAACAGCTGGTCTTCCAAGATGCTTAACCTTTCCATATCCTTCTTCGTTTCCTTAATCCATGCTGTGGTGGTCTTTTTTCTCCAGAAGTAATCAAATATCTGTTTGGTAAGTCTGTTTGTGTTCATTCTGTATATATGTCCAAGAAACGCCAGCCTCCTTTTCTTCATGGACTCTGGGATTCTTTCCACCTTCTGGTAAACTTCTTTGTTACTCCGAAGTTTTCATCCGCTTTCAGTTTGGACAGCTCCCATAATTTTTCTGAGGATTCTTCTTTCCTGGACCTTTAGCTTCTCCAGCTTATAGTTCATGGACAGGCATTCACTGGCATACAGGCATTCTGTTTTGACTACGGTGTTGTAATGTTTTAATTTGGAATTCCAAGATAAGCACTGCTTATTGTAGTTGTTTTTTGTCAAGCCGTATGCTCTCTCCATTTTTGAGATCCGATCTTCCACTGCAGCTTTTTCTAGTCCATTCTCCTGTATCGTCTCACCAAGGTACTTGAACTTCTTGACCCTTTCTATCCGCCCTATCTCTGTTTCTAGGAATTTTGGTCCATCTTTGATGTTCGTCATTAATTTGGTCTTTTCTGCTGAGATCCTTAGTCCTGTTTGGCTGGCGATTCTTTCCAAGAGGTTAATCTGGATGGTTGCGACCTCTGGACTTTCTGATAGTATAGCAAAGTCGTCAGCAAAGGCCAAGCAGTTGACTTTAATCCCACCTGATTTTCTCCCTAGACAGATCGGAATTATCCCTTGATGTTCAAGTTCTGAGTTCCATATTCTCACTATCTTTTCTAAGACACAGTTGAATAGGAGTGGGTATAGTCCACCCCCTTGCCTTACTCTTGTCTTGATTTCAAATGATTGTGAGAGATGCCCGAAGAATTTTACCTTGGAGGTTGTGCCTGTTAGGGTCTCTTTGATTATGTTTGCCAGTTTGATTTTGACTCCAAATTCCCTAATGATCTTATCCAAAGTCTCTCTGTCCACTGAATCGAAGGCTTTTTTGAAGTCTATAAACGACACCACAATTTTCTTACCACTCAACATTCTGTGGCGGAGTATTGACTTCAGGTTGAATATTTGTTCGATACAGGAGCGGCCTTTCCTAAACCCTGCTTAGTATTCCCCTAGTTGTTGGTCCAGATTCGCTTCTATTCTATTAAGAAGCAGTTTTGAGAGAATTGTATAGGCAATCGGGAGGAGGGACACGCCCCTACAGTTGTTGACATCCTGCTTGTCCCCTTTCTTATGCAGCGGATGGATAAGTGCTGTTTTCCATTCTTCTGGGATTGTCTCCTTCTCCCAGATTTCCTTGATGATTTGGTGAAGATCATCTAAGATTTCGGTTCTGCCCATTTCAAGATTTCTGCCGTTATTGAGTCCTCTCCACTTGCCCTGTTGTTTTTGAAGTTTGCAAGAGCTTCCTTGACTTTTTCCTTTGTTGGTGGTTCGTCATCTTCTGAGTTCTCTGGTATATCTGGAAATTCTAGTTTAGAGGTTGCGAAAGGACAATTCAAGAGAGTGTGGAAGTATCTGGCTAATATCTCATAGTTTTCTTGGTTGTTCAGTCCGATTTTACCCTGTTCATTTCTGAAGCTCAAACTTGGCGCTTGGTATCCTTTGAGTTTTCTCTTGAAGGTCTGATAAAAGTCTCTGGAATTGATCTTGACAAAGTTGGTCTGGATCTTTTCCAGTTGAGCTCTTTCAAATGATCGTTTAGTCCTTCCAAATATCCTGGATGTTTCTTTCCTCTGTTGCCTGAATTGTTCCATGTGTTCCTTTCCTCTGGAGCATTTCCATTTTCTCCATTTCTCGGACATCTCCCTGAGAGCTTCCTCGCACTCTTCATTCCACCATATTTCCCTTTTCCTCCTAGCCTGTCCGAGTGTTTTCTTTCCGGCTTCATTGATTCCTGTGCATAGTTCTTGCCAGTTCCCCTTTCTGCTGGTTCGGATTTCGTCCCTGAAGTTTCTAATGATGTCTTCAGTGATGTTCTTTTTGTTTGTGTTGTGTCTCATTATTTTAGGTGGGCCTCTCTTTTGTTCTATTGGGAGAAAACGGATTTTAACTTTGGAGAGGTAGTGGTCTGAATCGAATTCAGCGTTCCTAATCACTTTGACGTTCATCACCTCCTTTGAGTTTTCCCTTGTTATCGCTACGTGATCGAATTGGAATTCCCCTAGTTCGGGATTCGGAGATACCCATGTCTTTGATTTTCTCGGGAGTTTCTTGAAGTGTGTTGACATAAGTTTCAACTGAAAAGCTTTGCAGAGTCCAATGAGCCTTTCCCCATTCTTGTTTGTCCTCTTATGTGCTGGATATTCCCCTACGATGTCTCTGTACTTTCGTTCCTTCCCAGTCTGTGCGTTGAAGTCTCCCAGAAGGATTTTTACGTTGCCCTTGGGTATCCGGGTGATTTCAGTTTCCAGAAGATCCCAGAAGTCATCAACTTTCTGTGGGTTCTTCTTGTTGTCTTCGTTGATCGGGGCGTGACAGTTGATGAGAGTGTACCTCTTATTCTTGCATTTAATAGTTAGTAGAGGCAATCTTTCAGATTTTGATGTGAAGTCTGTGACATTGTTTACTACCTTCTTGTTTATGTAGAAGCAGGTTCCGAGCAGAGGAATGTTGGTGGTTGTTCTAATCGTCGGCTTTCCTTTGAATATTCTGTATTGGTTGATGTCTATGATGTTTTCTTCCAAGAATCTTGTCTCTTGTACAGCTAGGATCTGGATTTGATTTTTTCCAAAAGCTTTTCTAGTTCTTTTCGTTTTCCGACTCTGGTAAGTGAGTTGACGTTTATTGTTCCAATGAAATAGTTCTTCTTGAATTTGAGTTATTATTATTATTATTATTATTATTATTATTATTATTATTATTATTATTATTATTATTATTATTATTATTATTATTATTATTATTATTCATTACGCAAGTAGGTCCTATTTAGTTGTTTCGGTTTTACAGTTATCGCTAAACTAATGTCAGTTTCTCTCTCTTTCTTTCTAGTCTACTCTCCGTTTACGGATACAGAGGTAGGCCTAAATACTAGTAACAACGAACCGTGTGACGTTGCTTGTCAAGTTGATATGTTGGATGACAGCAGCATGGAAAGTCTAAAGAGAACAAATAAAAGGCTTCCTGTTGCGCTATTCAGAATGAAGAAGAAAATAATAGATCCCGAACAAAACTTACAACGATCAAGTAAACAGCTTGAAGATTGCAATACGCAACTCAAACCACTGAACATTATAAGAAAAGCTACAGGTGAGGGTGTTGAAATTGCCATTTATCTTCAAGATGAAGTGAATAACTTTCAGAAACTGCGCCGAGTATGGTCTGAAGAAAATACAGTGAAACCGAAGAATGCGAGTAACTTGGTCTACGAGTGTTTTGCAAGACGAGCAAACATTTTAAATAAATTGTAACTTGATAAGCGAGTGAGGTTCCGCAATACGAGCATCGCGTGTGCCTACGTTTTCCACTCCCTTGTTCGCTTGTTGAATGGATGAAGGAGATCTTTGGTCCTGTAGTGAAGAAATGCCTTTCAGAAAATAATCTCCCACTCAAAGCCTTGCTGGTTATGGACAATGATACTGTTCATCCTCCAGGCTTGAGGCCTTGAGGACGACTTACTGGAGGAATTCAAGTTCGTTAAGGTTAAGTTCCTTCGTCCCAACACTACTCCAGCCTATGGATCAGCAAGTCATTTCGAACTTCAAGAAGCTATACACCAAAGCACTATTTCAGCGATGCGTCGAAGTAACCGAAGGAACAAACCTTACCCTCCAAGAGTTTGGGAGAAATCATTTCCCCATCGTGAACTGCCTGAAGATCATCGGTAAAGCCTGGGATGGTGTCACCAAGAGAACTCTCAATTCCGCTTGGGGAAAGTTGTGGCTTGACTGTTCTTGGTGACAATGAGCCGCCGATTGTCGATGAAATTGTGTCCTTAGGGAAGACTATGGGCCCGAAGGTGAATGACGTGGACATTCAAGAGCTGATGGAAGAACATAGCCAGAAACTGACCACCAACGAAAGGTGGACCTACAGCACGAACAATATGAGGAGGTTATGGAGATCTCGTCCGGGGAAGAGAAGGAGGAAAAGTCAGTCGAATCTCTCACTTCAACTGAGATTCGGAAAAAGTGCAAAATGTGGGAAACGATGCAAACATTTGTAGAAAAACACCACCCGAATAAGGCTGTAGCAGTGCGAGCGATGAACCATTCAGTGACAATGCAATATCACATTTTCGTGAAATCGTCAAAAGAGGCAAAAGCAACAGTCATTGGAAAGGTTCCTCGTTAAAGTTGCACGAAAAGAAAACCATTCCAGTGAGCCAACAGATAGCAGTGATTCCGTTAGTGAAATTCGTGCCACACAGCAACTTCTTATGTCATCTTTCGTCTCCCTCACACCAACAATGATTGTGTTGTAAGGAAACGTGCACTTTAATTTGTTTTACGTTATATTTTGTTTTAGAAATGGTATGCGAATGCATATTTTTGTGTTGTGGACGAATCATCTGCCTTTCAATTGTTTCTTATGGGAAAACTTGTTTTGATATTCGAGCGCTTTGGATTACAAGCATGTTGCCGGAACGAATTATGCTCGCAATCCAAGGTTCCGCTGTATATGGCATTGTATTTGTTGGTGGATTGCTTCTCCGAAAGGTTACGAGTATGGGCGGAGATCAAAATTAATACTGTCACCTTCGCGTACCGGTAGTACATTAGACAGGTATCTAGGGACGGTGAAGTGTGGAGCTGGTATTTCTCCACTAATAAAGAAAAGACGGCAAGCAGAAGCAACTAATTTGAATGATCTGGAGAAAGTTTGCTCCCTTATTTGCGACGAAAAGGCAATTAAAAAGCGGCTGCTATGTAATAAAGAAGAGGACAGATTCTATGGACTGGTCGAAGCAAAGGGAGTCTATAACGAAGATATTGGAACATACCCTCAACTTGCCAACACAATGTTGTGCTTTGTGATTCATGAGTTGACGAAGAAATTTACAATTCCGGCTGCCTACTTCATGGCGAAGGCATTAAAAAGAATATGAGCTTTTCCTCCTGGTTCAGCAGGTTTTGAAAACTGTCGAAGAATGTGGTTTCTATGGCATTCGTCTTGTGACGGACAATCATAGAACAAATACTTCAATGTTTAAGAAATTTCGTGATGGAGAATTAAAGTCGTGTGTAGTTTATCCATGCAACGCCATGCAACAACTATATTTGTCTTTCGATTAGTGTCATATTATTAAAAACATCAGATCGCAGTTTCTTGAGCATGATATGGCCGATAAAGACGGCATTGTCACTTCTTCTTTCTTAAAGGAGCTGTATCGTCTTCAGAAGAATCTCGTAGTGAAACCGGTCCGGAATTTAACGAGGAAAAGATGAATGTACGCTATGCTGTGCAAGTGTTCTCAGCGCCAGTCACAGCAGCTTTGTAGTTCCTAATGGAAAACTCATCGCGCCTGCCGGCAAGAGTCTGAGGCTGGACCTACCATACGTTTTATGAAATCTGTGTATAAATTCCTCAGTGTCCATGACACCAGCGATAAAACACAGAACTTGAGGCAAAATAATCCGGACAAATTCATGTTCTTTTCTCCAGAAGACGAGCGTCTCCAATTGCTGAAAGACGATTTCTGTCAATATCTTGAAGAGATACAAGAAGCGTCCAAAGCTCTCAATAAAAAGGGACTTACCAAAGAAACACATCAAGCTATTATTTTTACTGCTTTATCTACTTCTTTGTGCATTGTTTATCTTGTACACAATGACTTTTTTTATGTGCTGACACGGGCCTTTGCAGGAGATCCAGTTGAAGTCATGTTTAGTGCTATAGGAATGGGAGGAGGGTGCAATGACATGACTACCTCTCGGGCTGCTCAGAATTCCATAAAGGGAATTCTGAAATCCGGTATTTTAATGTCCGCCGATGTTGCTAACGTAATCCACAAGCAAAATTCAAAATTTTCTGCCTCAGTATCCTCTCCCGGACTTGACGAAACAGAACCAGTGTTGCTCCCTGAGTATGTACTTGATTCACTGGAAGATGTTCGTGAGCCCCCTGAGTCAGTGTGTGTCACTTTGGAAACTGCTTCCCAGGCATTAGTGTGTGGTTATTTAGTGCGTGTAATCGAAGAAAAAACAATGCAGCACGTGCTTGAGTAACGTTTCCACCTCAGTTAATGCATCCCCACTGATGAACTAAATCAGAGAGTCGGATAGAGGAGGCTTGCCCTATCCCCAGCAATGATTTATTAGCCTAATTATGGGGCTACAGAAATTTGTTGAGGCGGCTCTACCGTACTGCAAGTAATCCAAGTCTGCTCCAGACTATAAAAATATATTCTACCTCCTTTGTGCCAGTGTAACATTTTAAAGTGTTTTAGTAACAATAAGCAAAAAGAACTTGTGTCAGAAACTGTGGTAGCCAAATTCGTGAAACCTCTACTTAGTAATGTAGGGACGTACCAAACAGACTAAGTTTCCAGGTTTTCTTGTTCGTCGAAACCTCTTTCTCGAAAAGTTCTGAAGCTATAACTCTCTAGAGCACCACTTGAAACGTAAAATTCTTTAATTGTTCTTTTACTTTCAGATTTAAAATTTTGCTTCTATGCGTATCTAGTTGTATTCACGCGATAACTGGGTCCGTCTGGTGCTGCTATCTAGCAGCAGATTGTTTGTAAGCCGTGTTACACGTTTGAATATGGAATGAGCAGGCAGTATAAGCAGCCATGGGATGAAGATCGAGCAGGCAGTGGTATTGATTGATTGATTGATTGATTGATTGATTGATTGATTGATTGATTGATTGATTGATTGATTGATTGATTGATTGATTGATTGATTGATTGATTGATTGATTGATTGATTGATTGATTGATTGATTGATTGATTGATTGATTGATTGATTGATTGATTGATTGATTGATTGATTGATTGATTGATTGATTGATTGATTGATTGATTGATTGATTGATTGATTGATTGATTGATTGATTGATTGATTGATTGATTGATTGATTGATTGATAGATAGATAGATAGATAGATAGATAGATAGATAGATAGATAGATAGATAGATAGATAGATAGATAGATAGATAGATAGATAGATAGATAGATAGATAGATAGATACTCCAAACAAAGCATTTCGCCATCCTCTTCCTTATCCTGAATTCCAAGCGTCCACATAGGAGTTTCTTCTTTCTTCTCAAGTCTTCTTTAGCGATGGCAATGTGAGTCCTTACCTCACTACTGTTTATTATGCTTCCTAGATATTTGAAGGCTGACACTTGTTGTACATCCTTCTCGATTATTTTGACGTTTGCCTTGTTCTCTCGTGCAGTTATCACCATGCTCTTTGTCTTGTTGTTAATATTTTACATTCTATTTTGCTTGCAGGTTGCATTCGGGTCTTTTAGCAGTCCATTTTGAACTCTTTCTTTCTCTGCTAACAACACCATGTCAACCGCAAATCGAATACACTCTAGTCTCCTGCCAACAATATTTACTCCTCTTCTTCCATCCAGGCATTTTCCAATAAATTCTTCCAGGTAAACGTTGAATAGTATGGGAGACAGACAGCATCCTTGCCTAACACCCCTTCCAATTCTGCTTTCCCCTGTCATCTGATTCCCTACTTTATTGCGACCTTCTGTTGTAAGTAAGACCTTAGATTAGTCTTCTGTCCTTTTCCAGCCCACTCCTTTCCTCATGAGTATAACGAGGAAAGAATAAATAATAATAATAATAATAATTATAATAATAATAATAATAATAATAATATTAATAATAATTGTACCCAAGATACACCTTCTCTGTCCAGTTAAACTGCGCGCCTTCTATAAGGCCATCTATGTTACTGAACTTGAACTAATGTTATGCAAGACACTTGGGTTTGCAACTGTTAGATGTCTCTACCACTGGCCTAAGTGCCCCCTCTGTCGGGATTAAGGACAATTAATTCATAAGGGAAAGTCGAATTTTTAAAGTTGGATAACCTTAGATTTTGAAGATTGCTTTGTTCATGTATCAAAGTTGTAAACACACCTACTGCTTTGGGAATCTTTTCTTTAGCCAATTAAAATTGTGGATGTGTACAGGCATCCAGTCTATTTGTAAAGAGTTCTGGAAACTTCCCCTCGAAATGCTATAAAAGCTGGGCACCTCAGGGCTGTGTCGTCATCATCTTTGCTCCTGGTTAGTAAGTGCGGCGTTTTTTTCGGGGGTAGGGGCCGCAGGTCGGCGTTCGGAAGGTCCAGCAACTCAAGGTAATGGCAGAATTTTCTTAACACGTGATAGCTCCGGCAGATAGCTTGAGGGGAAAGTTTCAAACTTCTTTATTCATGTAAAGTTCTAATTTCATGGTTTAAATGTAGATTTTAGACAAGTCTGAGGACTCTCTTCAAATCCCTGCCGGGAAATATATAATGTAAGAGAACAAAGGGTGCTCTGTTGATTCCCATGCAATTTGGTATGGAGTGATTAAAGTTTCTAATCATCTAAAATTCCTAACACTCTTTGGAGTTCAAGGTTTCTCATTTAGTCAACCCGGCATAGAATAGGCTTAACCTCTGTACCTCTGGGCCATAAGTCCACTTACGGTTTTAAAATATTCTAGAGGTAGTGCAGGTGTGTCGCCTCCTAACCTTTTGGTTCATGGCCAATCATGTTAAACCTCGTCTTTTTACATTAAGACCATTTAGAATGGGCACTCATTAACCCAGTATATTTTGTAATTGTTTACAGATCAGTGTTTAGCAAACTGTCGAGGGATAAATAAGCCCACATCAGGGCAAAGGTGTGTAAATACTTTAGTTAAGAACAACCTACAGGTTGTCAGTGCGCTATTAAAATCTTATGCCTCTGAGAGGCTGGACTGTATTAATTTTGGAGCTCAGAGACCTAGGCCATGTAAGTTGGTGGAGCAAACATGCTCTCATAAAATAGTGTACCTGTTTCAGAGCTAGAATGCTCATTCCTGGTATGTTATCGTGTTAATAATCCTATCAAGTTTTGGTACCTGATATTCTGACGTATTTTCTTGATTGTTACTTGTTCCAAATTTTCTATCTATCAAATTTTAAAGTCAAAAAATGGAATGAAATAAAATTTCAAAATTTAGTGCTTTAACTTATGGTGTGGCCATTTCCTTGTCCGCCCATTCAACCCGGCAACTTCTTACACCTCTGTAATCCCCGATATTCCTGTAACAACAATAATAACAATTATTATTATCATTAATACTATTATTATTAAATGCCATAACACCGTAAGATCTTTATTAGCGAGCAGTCTCAAAGAAAAAAGCCTTGAAGTTCATGAATAAGTCCACTGTGTAGCAGAAGGTGGAAGTAAATATCATATTGACATAGACCTAATTGCCATCAATCCGAGACAAAGCAGAAATCATTGACCCTACGAGAAGGTTTTGAAGACTCTGTTTCCCAGCCAGATGACGCAGATAAAGACAAAAGGGAAGAATAATACCCTACATCCAGAGAGCCTACAGTGTCAGCAGCATACGAGTAAGAGAATTGCTTCTGCGTGGTAAAGGGACCATCCCCAGAAATTTTGTAGAATTGTGGCAATCGTACAGCCTGGACAGAAATATTCAGGACAAAATTGTAACCACGATTATAAAATCATCTGTGGCAATTAAGCGGAACCTTTTGTATGGAAATCATAGTATTTAATTTTCTCCAGACAGCATAAAAAGTGTTCATATTCTTCAGTACATTTATATTTCTTTTCGAAGCCAATAATTCAATTTATTTAAGGAACTTGTGAGCTATTCTGTGTCCTTTGGTATCAGAATGAATGAATAAATAAATTAATAATAGTGTGGTTTCAGCTACAAGTACAGTAGGCAGAAAATGTCATTGCACACTATTTAGGCTGCCTGCACGTCAATTTCTAAGTTCCAAGTTCAGTTTTCTTCTGCCTTCTGACCATCTGCTATCCGTAACACTGTTAGCCGATCTTTGAAAGAGTTTGAATACATTTTGTCGGATAAACGCCAAGTGACACAAGTGATACGTTACATGCCGATATCGTACGGCATAGAGTGACGAATGGACGACCTCTGCCAGGTTGTAATCCGCAAGATGGAACTGCGTCATGTACAAACACACAAGGGCATGTAGCGAGCCGTGTAGCTATTAGCTTGTAATCGGGAGATAATGATTTTGAACCCCACTGTTGGCAGCCCTGAAGATGGTTTTCCATCGTTTCCCATTTTCACACCATGCAAATGCTTGGGCTGTACCTCAATTAATGCCGCGGGTGCTTTCTTCCCACTCCTGCATGTTCAGTCCTCAGCTGGAAGGCTGGTTGGATCCTCGACAGCTCCGCCATTAGCTGTCATAGATGGCCTAGGCATCACTGAATTCAATCAATCATTCACTACTGACCTGCATTCAGGTCAGCCGCCCATGTGGCAGATTCCCTATCTGTTGTTTTTCTAGCCTTTTCTTGAATGATTTCAAAGAAATTGGAAATTTATTCAACATCTCCCTTGGTAAGTTATTCCAATCCCTACCTCCCCTTCCAGTTTGTCCTCCTGAATTCCAACTTTATCTTCATATTGCAGTCCTTCCTACTTTTAAAGACACCACTCAAACTTATTCGTCTACTTATGTCATTCCACGCCATCTCTCCACTGACAGCTCGGAACATACCACGTAGTCGAGCAGCTCGTCTCATTTCTCCCAAGATTTCCAAGCCCAAATTTTTCAACTTTTTTGTAACGCTACTCTTTTGTCGGAAATTTCCCAGAAGAAATCGGGCTGCTTTCTTTGGATTTTTTCCAGTTCTAGAAACAAGTAATCCTGGTGAAGGTACCATACATTGGAACCATACTCTAGTTGCGGTCTTACCAGAGACTTATATGCCCTCTTCTTCTTTACATCCTTACTGCAACCCCTAAATACCCTCATAACCATGTTCAGAGATCTGTACCCTTTATTTACAATCCCATCAACGCAGTAATTAAAACTGAGAGGACTTTTCCTATTTGTGAAACTCACAACCTGACTTTTAACCCCGTTTCTCACCGGGGTTAAGGGGTGTACTAGGGAAATCAAGGGTGAGATACTTTCCTGTTGCTTTCCTCAATGAGGCGGCCGTTGCTATTACACATCAGTCTGCAAAGCCCACTGAAATGCACACAACAACCGACCCTATGAGCAACATTTTTCACACCATTCACAACAGGGACTGGCTACATAATGATTGGCATTACTAGCATCGCTCGTACTTCAGTCACTTTCATATTGTCAAAGCTAAGGATGAGACTTAGACAGGTCAGTGAAAACAGATTTGTTCTAGTCAATACCAGAAGACATTATGCACTGTTAACCCTCCGTCTGACCAGTAAACTGCCCACAATCTCATCGCCGCCATAAGACATATCTGTGTCGGTCTAACATGAAGCAAATTCCTTTTTTTTTTAACAAGGGCATGTTTGATTTAGTGAGCTTAATCGCAGTAGGTCACCCAGAGAACTTCGTCTCTGTCACTACCATGCAGAGGAGGTGGCAGTGATTGAGGACGTCGTAACTGATACGCACATCAATAGATGGCATCACTTCAAAGACGACACCCGCTAGCAGAAATATTATGATCACAAACATGGGGTATAATCCATCATTCACATTATCGCAAATATTATCACGTACAATATAACCTTGCACCTATAACATTCTCCAATACCAATCGACCTGGCTACAAGGTACGGGTCGGGTACCGGGCAGATGGTGGGTTCGATCTCAAGGTCGGTTAACGTAGAGATGATCAGCTGGCTTCCCATTTTATGCTAGGTATATGTATAACCAAGGCGGACCCGTGGTGTAGGGGTAGCGTACCTGCCTCTTACCCGGAGGCCCCGGGTTCGATTCCCGACCAGGTCAGGGATTTTTACCTGGATCTGAGGGGTGGTTCGAGGTCCACTCAGCCTACGTGATTAGAATTGAGAAGCTGGCTGACGGTGAGATAGCGGCCCCGGTCTAGAAAGCCAAGAATAACGGCCTAGAGGATTCGTGCTGACCACACGACGCTTCGTAATCTGCAGGCCTTCGGACTGAGCAGCGGTCGCTTGGTGGGCCAAGGGCCTTCAGGGCTGTAGTGCCATGCGGAGGGGGTATACGTGTAACCGCCATTAAATTTCTATCTAGATAGGCCTATATAAAATAAGAGTATTGTCTGTACATTGCTCAGAATTTAAAAAGGATAGTATTTCTGTATCACTCGTGTCCACAGTAACAAGGAAATGCACTTTTTTATTTTCCGTACTGTCTGTCTGTCTGTCTGTCTGTCTGTCTGTCTGTCTGTCTGTCTGTCTGTCTGTCTGTCTGTCTGTCTGTCTGTCTGTCTGTCTGTCTGTCTGTCTGTCTGTCTGTCTGTCTGTCTGTCTGTCTGTCTGTAAACGCACTACGAGAAGCCGGCTGAAGAGAATTTAATGAAAACCGGTACACAAAGTCGGGGAATAAGTCGCTATAATCTAGGCTATAAAAAAATTGTATTCACGCTGAGTGAAACAGTAGTTTAGGGGAAGGCCTAAAATGTAATTTTCAAATATTTACGTTATTAGTGGTCCTATCATAATGAAAATCGGTATGCAAAGTCGGGGAATAATTCGCTATAATCTTCTTTTTTTTTTTTTTTTTTTGCTAGTTGTTGTACGTCGCACCGACACAGATAGGTCGTATGGTGACGAGGGGACAGGAAAGGCCTACGAATGGGAAGGAAGCGGCCGTGACCTTAATTAAGGTACAGCCGCAGCATTTGCCTGGTGTGAAAATGGGAAACGATGGAAAACCATCTTCAGGGCTGCCGACATTGGGGTTCGAACCCACTATCTCCCGGATGCAAGCTCACAGCTGCACGCTCCTAACCGCACGGCCAACTCGCCCGGTCGCTATATTCTAGGCTATAAATAATTATATTCACGCTAAGAGAAATGGTAGTTTAGGGGAAGGTATAGCACTTAATTCTTAAATATTTATGTTATTAGTGGTCGTATCTTAATGAAAATCGGTATGCAAAGTTGCAAAATAAGTCTCTATAACTTAGGCTATAAATAATTGTATTCACGCTGAGAATAATGATAGTTTAGGAGAAGGCCTAAAATTGAATTCTCAAATATTTGTGTTATTAGTGTTCCTATCATAATGAAAATTGGTATGCAAAGTCGGGGAATCACTATAATCTAGGCTATAAATATTTTTCTTCACACTGAGTGAAATGGTACTTTATGGGAAGGCCTAAAATTTAATTCTAAAATTATATTATTAGCGGTCATATCGATAAATACTACATAATGGAAGTTATACAGTAGTAAATTTCCGATCATTTATATCTTATACATTGTTACCGTACCAATTGTGATCACAGAGATATTCATGAATTTGTATTTTTGTTACTAAGTCCATCTCAGCGCCGAGTCACAAGAAAATGGGTACCGGTAAACAGAGTTTAATGTAAATTGGTATGTAAAGTCGGAGAATAAGGAACTACAGTCTACGCGATAAATAATTGTATAAGACGCCCTAATATCACAGAGTCGAAAGAAAACAAAATCTGAAATCCTACAATATAGAAAGCTCATAAAATTGATCAACAATAACATTACATTGACCATTGTTTGTTGTGATGTGCTTTGTGTCTTCTGTTGCCATTCAACTCCGGTAGATAGGATGACTGCTACGTAACGAGTTTTTTATTTAATTTGCTTTACGTTGCACCGACACAGATAGGTCTTATGGCGACGATGGGATAGGAAAAGGCTAGGAGTTTGAAGGAAGGGGCCTTGGTCTTAATCAAGGTACAGCCCTAGCATTCGCCTGGGGTGAAAATTGGAAATCACGAAATACCATCTTCAGAGCTTCCGATAATGGGGTTCGAATCCACTATATCCCGGATGCATGCCCACAGCTGCGCACCCCTAACCACACAGGCAACTCGCCCGGTCGTACTGAGTGTAACAGCCTGCCTGAATATTGGCGGGATGGAGCTGGGGAGTTAGATTTTTTTCTTTAGCATGCCATTCCTTTGGTTCATAAATACTACTGGTACGTAACATGGTGATTCATCATAGCATTCGAGCTATTCAATCCCTACTCTGAGGCACTGATTGAAATGAGCAGTGTGTATATTTAACAGAGTAATGGCAGAGGAGTGTTTACGGCTGCCTGCGGCCTGGTCATTCTAGCTCTGGAACTTTGTACTGTTAGATCGGCATCGTAGTACTGTTCGTTAAAAGTGAGAAAATGTGCGGTTTTTCATTTGATCAAGTATTTTATATGATAACATTGCGTTTAATTGCTACTTTCCTACTGACGTTTTTGTAATGATCTATGTTGATTTCTGTTAGGAAAACCACAAATTCAGTCTTTCTGAGAATCCCGTAGCGAAGCATGGGTACACCAGCTAGTAGGTTATGAGAAATGCCGGTGTGCCGGTATTTGACCTGATGCGGGGCATCAACCTCCCAGTAACTCTACTGATATAGATTTTTACTCGCAATTGAACACTCTTAAACTTAATTCGACTGCGTCGGTGATCGAACCTGGAACTTCCATTCTAGAAGGTGAGTGCCAAGACCAACTGTGTCACGCACTCGTTAGACGTAATAAATGTAGAAAAAGGAGATGGTTTAATTTCTGATGAGAATATATTATGGTGTTGATGTAGCTTGTCTTTCTCGCAGTCTGAGGGCCTGAGTTTAGTTCCTGGACCCTCCAGTGATTTTAATCCACCTATATAGTTTGTTGTGTGGTTAGAGTCGCCCAGCTGTGGACTTGCATTCGGGGATTCGAACCTTACTGTCGACAGCACTGAAAATGGTTTTCCGTGGTTTCCCATTTTCACAACGGGGGTTAAGGCCACGGTCGCTCCTTTCCCACTCCTATCTCTTTCCTATCTCATCGTTGCCATAACACCTATCTGTATCGGTGCGATGTAAAGGCAGATTTTAAAAAAGACCAACTCTTGACTGAGGGCTAAAACAGGATTGACTGGACGTCGTGGACCAACTGAGGAGATGTCTGACACCCTCCTCTTAGTGGGGATACTAGAATACATCCTACCAGGCGAGTTGGCCGTGCGGTTATGGGGGAGCAGCTGAGAGCTTGCATCCGGGAAATAGTGGGTTCGAACCCCAATGTCGGCAGCCCTGAAGATGGTTTCCGTGGTTTTCCATTTTCATACCAGGCAAATGTTGTACCTTAAATAAGGCCATGCCCACTTCCTTCCACTCCTAGGCCTTTCCTACGCCATCGTCGCCGTAAGACCTATCTGTCTCGGTGTGCCTAAAGCAAATAATAAACAAAAAAACTACGTCCACAGTATCTCCTGCTTGGGCCCCAGGGGTTCTTAACATCGGAGCGTGGGTTGGTGTCCACGGGGACTTGGTTGAGTCCTGGCATTGCGTTCGTTTTACTTGAGCCCCGCTCCTCCCTTTAATCTATCCTGTCCGACCTTCCTTGGTCAACTCTTGTTGTTTTTCGACTAGGACGGTATTACTTTTGAGAATCCTAAGGAGTCTTTCATTTTCATCCCCTTGTCTTTCTTTGGCCGATACCTTCATGTTTCGAAGTATTGGACCCCTTCCATTTATTCCCTCTGATCAGTGTTAACAAAGGATGGTTGCTCAGGTGCACTTCCTCTTAAAACAAAAATCACCACTACCACCACCACCTGGGCCTCCGTGGCTCAGGCGACAGAGCGCCGGCATCTCACCACTGGGTTCCGCAGTTCAAATCCCGGTCGTTCAGTGTGAGATTTGTGCTGGACAAAGTGGAGGAGGGACAGGTATTTCTCCGGGTACTATCATCTTTCATTCGAGCAACTCTCTTCAAGATCGTTTCATTTCATCTGAAAGTCATTGATCATTGCCCTAGAAGGATGCGACAGGCTTCGGCAGTCGGCGCAATTCCTATCCTCCCCGCTAGATGGGGGCTTCATTCATTTCATTCCCGACCCGGTCGAATGACTGTAAACAGGCTGTGGATTTTTATTTTCACCATCACCACCTCCCGTGCCCTTCATAAGAAATGACTAAAAGGAGCAACGCTCAGAGGGCTGTCAAACTGGAAACGTGAGTTGTTGGCCGCAGATCTCCTAGCTGAGTCTAATTCACTGATGTCTTCATTCTTCGACGGATGGAACCTCTCCTTCGTTCCATTCCGGTTTCGGGTAAGAGGGAATAATTTCCTAGTTGTGCTTCCCATTAAAGCAATAATGTCCAGTGCTCTAATATGAGAGGCAACAGACCTAGTTGAGAAAACTACATAATACGTCTCAGAGGGTAACATCGCGCTGACCACGTAACAGTCCAATAATTACGAACCATCTGAGAAGGCAACGTTCGTTTTCGTCTTCCAGGTCCTTCATGAGCTCAATATTGCGGGGTTTGGTGTTGGCCTGAGGGTATATCGAACGTCGAGCATGGTAAAAGAACATGAATACATCCAAAACAAAAATAATTGAGTGCAGTAGAATGAAGTCGGATGATGCAGAAAATATTAGATTGGGAAATTAAGTCTTAAAGGAAGTAGATAAATATTGTTACTTGGTTGGTAGAATAATTAATGATGGAAAAAGCAAGCACAAGCAAGGAAGGCCTTCTTTAAAAAAAAAAAAAAAAAAAAAAAAAAAAAAAAAAAAAAAAAGGAATATTGCTCACTTCGAATACTGATATCGGAATTAGCAAGACGTTTCTGAAGACTTTCCCCAGGGAGCGTGAGACGACTAGATCGAACTACAAATGAAAGGATACTGAATGGAATTGGTAAACGGAAAACGATTTGGCGAAATTTGACCAGAAGAAAATATAGAACGATAGGTCACATAATAAGACACCCAGGTCTAGTTCAGTTAGTTTTCCAAGGAAGTGTGGTGATAAAAACAGCAGGAGTAGACCAAGATATGAATATGACGAATGAATTACACTAGATGTAGTACAGTAGTTATGCAGAAATGAAAATGTTAGCACAGGCTAGGGTGGTATGGACAGCTGCATCAAACCAGTCTATGAATTGATGACACAAATAACATCTCAAATCACACGGAGATGTGGACTCACGCTGGATCAACATTTCCACTCACTGTCAGAGGTACAAAAAATATTTGCCAGGTCTTGCTGCCACCCAACAATGCGCACGCTTGCATGTTATTGATTACAAAGTTCCTTGCTTAAATTTATTCCTAACAAATACTTGCTCCACTTTGAAGTCAATTTTATATTGTCTGATGGTCTATTGGGCCAATATCTGAATGAAACCGCCACTGATCTGCATTTAGGGCAGCCGTTCAGGTGGCAGATACCCTATCGGTTGTTTGCCTGTCTTTTGTTAAGTGATTTCAAAGTAGATGGAAATTTATCAAACATCCCTCTTCATAAATTCTTCCAATCCCTAACTCTTCCCATAAACGAATATTTCCCTAATTTATTCTTGAATTCAAACTTCATATTGTGATCTTTCCTACTTTTAAACACGCCACTCTACTAAAGTAATTTCACACCATCTCTCCGCTGAAAGCTCAAAACATATCACTTAGTCGAGCAGCTCGTCTCCTTTCTCCCCAGTCTTCCCAGCCTAAACTTCGCAACAATTTTGTAACGTGACTATTTTGTTGGAAATCATCCAGAACAAATCGAACTTTTTTCCTTTGGATTTTTTCCAGTTCTTGAATCAAGTAATCCTGGTGAGGGTCCCATATATTGGAATTATACTCTAGGTGGGGCCTTACCAGTAGGGTTGCCACCTGCCCCGTAATGTACGGGTTATCGCGTATTTGAGGTGAAAATATTGCGTCCCGTATTATGAACCGCTGTCCCGTAAAAAGTGAGCATTTGTCTATTTTTGTCTCAAAATAATTTAAAATCCGTATTCGATTTGAGCGCCATGAAATTCAAAGTAGCGCCATTATCTTTTTTCTCCTTGGAGCCTCAGAAAAAGGAATACTCGTGATGTCCCGCCATTTGCTGGTGAAGCTGAGCATGCTGGGTTATTTACCTCGTCCTCTGCCGCTTAATTCCTCAGGTCTTCAGTTCCAATTTTTAATGTGGTTGCTCAGGCTGTTTGAGACTAAATCTACGTAAATTGTGAAGTTATCGAAACTCATCGAAGACATCAGTGTTAAGATGTCAGATGTATTGTACTGTATGTATTGTTGAAAGGGTGGAAGTTAGTTTCTTTTACGAATTTCAATAATTATCGTATTCTGTTAATGAAATTAATTATAATCTAATTGAAATTGGTACCTAATGTTTGATATCCTAGTATTTATGAAATGTCCCTTACTTTTTAGAAAAATCCCGTATTTTAGGTAATAATAATAATTTCGTGTGGCTATTTCTAGCCGAGTGCACCCTTTGTAAGGCAGACCCTCCGATGAAGGTGGGCGGCATCTGCCATGTGTAGGTAACTGCGTGTTATTGTGGTGGAGGATAGTGTTAAGTGTGGTGCGTGCGTTGCAGGAATGTTGGGGACAGCACAAACACCCAGCCCCCGGGCCACTGGAATTAACCAATTAAGGTTAAAATCCCCGACCAGGCCTGGAAACGAACCCGGGACCCTCTGAACCGAAGGCCAGTACGCTGACCATTCAGCCAACGAGTCGGACTATTTTTTAGGTAAATGTCCCGTGTTTCTTATATCAAAAAGTGGCAACGCTACTTACCAGAGACTTATACGCCGTCTCTTTTATTTCCTTACTACAACCCCTAAACACACTCATAACCATGTGCAGAGATCTGTACCCCTTATTTACAATACCATGTATGTGATTACCCCTATGAAAATCTTTCCTTATATTGACACATAGGTACTTACAGTGATCCCCAAAAGGAACTTTCATCTCATCAACGCAGTAATTCAAACTGAGAGGACTGTTCTTGTTAGTGAAAATTACAACCTGACTTTTAACCCCGTTCATCATCATACCATTGCCTACTGTCCATCTCACAACATTGTCGATGTCTTTTTGCAGTTGCTCACAATCTTGTAACGTATTTATTACTCTATGCAGAGCAACATCATCTTCGAAAAGCCGTATCTCTGATTCCACTTCTTTACTCATTACCAATGACGTATACGCCGTCCGCTCTACAATGTCCAGATTGGTCAGGTTTCGTACAAATGAATGTAAAATGGGCCAGCTTTCCGTATAATCCTAGACCTGTGGTGTTTAGTATGGGGTATAGATCTCTGCACATAGTTATGAGGGTATTTAGAGGTTGTAGTAAGGATGTAAAAGAGAGAGCATATTTGTCTCTGGTGAGACCCCAACTAGAGTATGGCTCCAGTGTATGGGACCCTCACCACGATTACATGATTCAAGAACTGGAAAAATCCAAAGAAAAGCAGCTCGATTTGTTCTGGGTGATTTCCGACAAAAGAGTAACGTTACAAAAATGTTCCAAAATTTGGGCTGGAAGGACTTGGGAGAAAAGAGACGAGTTGCTCGACTAAGTGGTATGTTCCGAGCTGTCAGCGGAGAGATGGCGAAGAATGGCGTTAGTAGACGAATAAGTTTGAGTGGTGTCTTTAAAAGTAGAAAAGATCACAATATTAAGATGAAGTTGGAATTCACGAGGACAAATTGGGGCAAATATTCATTTATAGGAAGGGGAGTTAGAGATTGGAATAACTTACCAAGAGAAATGTTCAATAAATTTCTAATTTCTTTAAAATCATTTAAGAAAAGGGTAGGAAAACAACAGATAGGGAATCTGCGACCTGGGCGGCTGCCTTAACTGCAAATCAGTATTGATTGATTGATTCTCGAAGTCGTTTTGCGTGGTTTCCCACTTCTCCTCTATGCTAATGCCGGAATGGTCGTTAACTTAAAGTCATGGCCACTTCCTTCCCTCTTCCTTGTCTATCCCTTTCAATCTTCCCATCCCTCCACAGGGCCCCTGTTTAGCATAACAGCTGAGGCCTCCTGGGCGAGATACAGGTCCTCCTCACCAGTTGTAACCCCCCCCCCCCGACCTAAAGTTGAGTCCGAGGGAAAAGCCAACCCTGGAGAGTAAACAGATTCAGAAAGAAGAAAGAATGAAAAGAAAATGCAATAATGCAGATTGTATTAAATTCCTCAAAGAAATAAAAAATGCCATTGCATTGATTGACTATTTTTAGATAAGGTGTCATCTGTCTTTTATGTTGTCCCTGAAGCTTTGGCTCAGACAGTAGTGAACCCAAGTCGGTGGGTTCCATACTTGTTCTGCCGGCATTATTTAATGGTGCTCAAAAAAGCCAGTCTCTTTTCTTCTTGGGTCTTTGTTGTTTGTTTTTGTTAGTGGTTCAACGTCTCAATAATACATTTATTTAATGTTTTCGGAGACGCAAGCATGAGAAATGGCTAGGAGTGGGAAGGTAGCGTCTGTGGCCTTGCTTATCGAGTGAAAATGGGAAACCACGGAAAACCATCAGCAGGACTGCGGATGGTGGGATTCGAATCCACCATGTCATGAATGCAAGCTCACAGCTATGCCACACTAACGTACCAGTCTCGTGGCGATAAATATGAAAGTATATTAAATACTCCTTGGAGACAATATACCGGTCCCCTGGCCTCTCCAAAAGCTGTAAAAATAGTTAGAGGGACGTGAAAACCAGTAATATTATTTTTTATGAGCCTCCGTGGCTCAGGCGGCAGAGCCCCGGCCTCTCACCGCTGGATATCGTGGTTCAAATCCCGGTCACTCCGTGTGAGATTTGTGCTGGACATAGCGGAGGCGGGACAGGTTTCCCTCCGGGTACTCTAGATTTCCCTGTCATCTTTCATTCCAGCAACACTCTCCATTAACATTTCATCTGTCAGCCATTTATCATTGCCCCAGAGGAGTGTGACAGGCTTCGGCAGCCGGCACGTTTCCTATCCTCGCCGCTAGATGGGGGCTTCATTCATTCCATTCCTGCCCCGGTCAAATGACTGGAAACAGGCTGTGGTTTTTCATTATTTTCTTGTAAATAGGGAGCGTGATTGCCGCACGACATAGCCAATGGTGGTTGCAGTTCGAGACTCGGCCAGAGGACGTGAAATTCTTGAAATTAAAACACACATCCCCGCCATTCAAACTCCGCGTAAAACTCGAAGTCCCATGGTGATGATTATGATACGATCAGTCATGTAAGAACTACAAATTCAACTTGTTGATAAATAGTAAGAAATGTACGGAAACTCTATTTTAGAATTTCCTGGTAATCTGGACTAAACACGGGTCGTACTCGTCTTCCTCTTTATTCAATGTTCCATCTCTCTACACGCCATTTAGAGCTCAGTCAATCCGCTTCTGAATATTACACTTCGCTCCAGCGATAACTTCGTTTCATTTCATGTACGTGATGAAAATTATTACATAAGTTTTCGTAACATGGCTGCAGAATACTGGAGACATGAAAAATAGCACACTTAACCATTTCCTGTGTTCCTGTGCTATGGTGAAAGCTACTGACAAAATAAACTGTTCACGTGATCTAATAGGCTGTTTCATGGACATTCCTGACTTGAACATTTGTAAACTTTTACACGTTTTCTCACAAAATATTTAGAATAATTTTGAATAATGCAATTCAAATGCAAACTCGTGCCCTCATACCGAGGTGATGCAGCCCTTAAAATCAATCAATCACTAATGATCTGCATTTAAGGCAGTCGCCCATGTGGCAGATTCCCTATCTGTTCTTTCACTAGCCTTTTCTTAAATGATCGCAAAGAAGTTGGAAAATTATTGAACATCTCCCTTGGTAAGTTATTCCAATCCCTAACTCCCCTTCCTATAAACGATTATTTTCCCCAATTTGTCCTCTTGAATTCCAACTTTATCTTCATATTGTGATCTTTCCTACTTTTAAAGACACCACTCAAACTTATTCGTCTACTTATGTCCTCCCACGCCATCTCTCCACTGACAGCTCGGAACACACCACTGAATCGAGCACCTCGTCTCCTTTCTCCCAAGTCTTCCCAGCCCAAATTTTGCAACATTTTTAACGCTACTCTTTTGTCGGAAATCACCCAGAACAAATAGAGCTGCTTTTCTTTGGATTTTTTCCAGTTCTTGAATCAAGTAATCTTGGTGAGGGTCCCATACACTGGAACCATACTCTAGTTGGGGTCTTACCAGACACTTATAACCCCTCTCATTTACATCCTTACTACAACCCCTAAATACCCACACAACCATGTGCAGCGATCTGTACCCTTTATTAACAATCATATTTATGTGATTACCCCAATGAAGGTCTTTTCTCATATTAACACCTAGGTACTTACAACGATCCCCAAAAGGAACTTTCACCCCATCAATGCAGTAATCAAAACTGAGAGGACTTTTCATATTTGTGAAACTCACAACCTGACTTTTAACCCCCGTTTATCATCATACGATTGCCTACTATCCATCTCACAACATTATCGAGGTCACCCTGCAGCCGCTCACAATCTTGTAACTTATTTATTACTCTGTACAGAATAACATCATCTGCAAAAACCCTTATCTCTGATTCCACTTCTTCAGCCCCCTTCAGGCACACCCCCAATGGACGTTATGCCTTTGTTCTTGTGGAATCTTGAGCATGTTAATTGACCTTTTATGTCACCTTATGATATTTTCTTCACTCTGAGTTGGACTTATCTGTCGCTGTGACAGTACGTATTTCGTTTTATGATGACGTGTGGATTTGGTAACCGATTCCCTTGGATAGAACTCCGTGGATAATGCTGTCCTTACGATGGGTGACTAAAGTATAATTTTAAAAGAATAAGCGAAGAAATATTTTACATTTCCAAATCAAATTAAGAAAACCCTAGGTTAATCTAGTATCGCTAACATTGTTTTATTATTTATTATTTTCTTCTTAAGTTGATCGTCCACAGTTAGGATAATTTTAAACCTTATGATTTGTCAGTTGATTTAATTTAAAAAGACAATTTGTTTAACTTATTTAGGAGGACGTTTTCTCTGTTAAAGTTCTCAATTTAATATTGTTTTCCTGAAATAAAGGGACCATATTATCTTTCCTCAAGATAATACGTGTTCTTCTTTTAATCTAAGTACTCTGATACTATGTACAGTTTTGAGTGGAGTATCCACGGTTTAATCGTGACACGTCTCCATCTGTTAGAGATAAGTCCTTGGTTTGTTATTTCTCTTATGGTGTTTGAAAGGTGTTTGGTTCCGCGCTTCCTAATTTATGTTGTGTTAGAACTGGCTTATTAGCAGTAACGGCTGGTTCAAATTGTACTGCAGTTAGCGCTCTTATCTGGAAGAAAAACATCAGTGTTTGTAAAAATTATATTTCTAGGCTGTGTATCCCTGTCAAACAATAAACAAAATTCCGTAACTTTATTATTGCATTGCATCCTTTATATTTCTAACTATTTTTTCGGTGTATATTAAGTAGCATATTCATGTAGTGTGAACTTTCTGGGGAAAAGGAGAAATATTTCGTGTAGTGTTCTGATTACCTGTAGAAAATTTCTAGATAATAGCTATAAAATACTTTTTTAGGACGAGTGCAGCTAAATTACAAAAATAATTGCCACGACTTTTTTTCTGCCTTATATTTAAAAATGATCGGTAATAAAATATGTTTATGTTCTTTTCACAACTGCGGTTTCTTTCCGAGACTCTTAGTTTCGAATCTTTTTTTTTTTCAGCTGACCTACATGGAATATAAATTCTTGTCCGCATCCCTAAGTGATTCAGCTCTTTTCAAGCACCAGAAATCAAACACGGACCACC
The DNA here is from genome assembly GCF_040414725.1 of Anabrus simplex. NCBI lineage: Eukaryota > Metazoa > Arthropoda > Insecta > Orthoptera > Tettigoniidae > Anabrus > Anabrus simplex. The sequence goes on from NC_090270.1 coordinate 329,048,545, forward strand.
GAGGGCGGCAGCTAATAGCACTAAATATTGCACTACAGAGGTGAACTGAACTATAGTTATAATTGTCAACACAAGAAATGTCCGCCTCTGTGATGTAGCGGTTAGTGTGATTAGCTGCCAGCCCCGGAGGCCTGGGTCCAACTCCCGGCTCTGCCACGATATTTGAAAAGTGGTACGAGAGCTGGAACGGGGTCCACTCAGCCTCGGGAGGTCAACTGAGTAGAGGTGGGTTCGATTCCCACCTCAGCCATCCTAGAAGTGGTTTTCTGTGGTTTCCCACTTCTCCTCCAGGCAAATGCCGGGATGGTACCTAACTTAAGGCCACGGCCGCTTCCTTTCCTCTTCCTTATCTATCCCTTCCAATCTCCCCATCCCCCCGCAAGGCCACTGTTCAGCATAGCAGGTGAGGCCGCCTGAGCGAGGTAGTCTACTGGTCATACTCCCCAGTTGTATCCCCCGACCCAATGTCTCACGTTCCAGAACACTGCCCTTGAGGCGGTAGAGGTAGAAACCCTTGTTGAGTCCGGGGGAAAACCAACCGTGGAGGGTAAACAGATTAAGAAAGAAGAATAAAATTATGTTGATATACTTTCCACAACAGCTGTGGTTTCATTCTGAGACTTTTAGTTTCGAATCTTATTATTTTTCTCTATTTTCACCTAAGTACAGTCAATGTAAATTCGTGTCCTCGTGCCGAGGTAGTGCAGTTCTTTCCAGGTACACCTCGAATGGAGGTGATGTGGATGCACCTTTTCAACCACATACCAGTTCTCCTGCCAATCTTAAATTCCTTGCAGTACCATGAATTGAATGCGGACGGCAGCCATTAGCACTGACCATTACACTATAGAAGGAGCTGTCTGGTCTAGGTGGTAAAGGCGTGCTCAGTTCACCATGATAGACGTGGGTTCGATTCCCCGTTAGAACGTCGAAAAGTTTAAGAGACGAGATTTCCACTTCCGGGGGTGAATGTGGCCCTGAGGTTCACTCAGCCTACACTAAAAATGAGTACTAGGTTTATTCCTGGGAACAAAGGCGGCCAGGCGTAGAGCTAACCACTCTGCACCATCAAGTGCCGAGGTTACGGATAGTGGAAACCTTTATCTTCCACCCTTCCAAGGGCCTGCATGAACTGTGTGGAGATGACTTTTTGTTTATTACGCCGTAGAGGTGGACTGAACTACGTTTATACTTGTCAACACAAGAAATTCCGTCCTCTAAAAGTACAAAGAAACCTTTGACTCGACAGCATATTAGGGCCTTGGCTGGCCAAGATGGTGAAGTAGTGTTACCGTGGATCAACATCAGATGGCCTGCAAATAGCAGAGTGTCACCTGTTCAGCGTGACGACATCCTCAGCCATATCACTTGGCTTTCGTGACAGGAATCATTGACTCTCGTATCAGACAACTTCTCAGTTGTACACTTTTCCAGCCCTCAGTCCAAAATTAAAATCCCTGAACCGACTCTGAATCGAACGCGTGGCTTTTGGGTAAGAGGTCGACACGTTACCCTTACATCGGCTCCCTTAAACAAATGGTTCTTTTAACACAATTGAACTTCCAAAATGAATTCGCCATACTTTACTGCAGCCTGTCACCGCACATTCGCAACGGAAGTGTCACAGGACCGTCAGAATGTCCATTGTTTACGCTTCTTTCTGGCAGCGTCCACTGTGTGTCAAGAGAAGCTGGATATATCCATTCAGTGTGAGTGCTCCTTCACCGCATGCTTTTGACCTGTCAGGTTTCGGATATGAGAGAATCTGAGGACCAATTCTGATATCACGGCTTCATTCTATTTATGTCAAGTTTCGCATATGAATGGAGTATAGATGCTCGAGATATTATTCAAGAAAGATCATAGTGTCATTATCACCATTTAGATCTTAGACTGAAGGAGTCAAAAGATGTTTTCGGTTCATTCTTTGCTTCTGAGTTGTGAAATATTCCAGCAAATAAACCAAACCAAACTCCACGGCACTTAACGCCCTTGAAAGGGCTTTGGCCTGCCCAGCGACCGCTGCTCAGCCCGAAGGCCTGCAGATTACGAGGTGCCGTGTGGTAAGCACGACGCATCCTCTCGGCCGTTATTCTGGGCTTTCGAGACCGGGGCCGCCATCTCACCGTCAGATAGCTCCTCAATTCTTATCACGTAGGCTGAGTGGACCTCGAACCAGCCCTCAGATCGGGAGAAAATCCCTGACCTGGCCGGGAATCGAACCCGGGGTCTCCGGGCGAGAGGCAGGCACGCTACCCCTACACCACGGGGCCGGCATATTCCAGCAAATACTGCATATATTATATTATATTATATTATATTATATTATATTATATTATATTATATTATATTATATTATATTATATTATATTATATTATATTATATTATATTATATTATATTATATTATATTATATTATATTATATTATTGGGACCTTTCCCACCGTCCCCCATGGCTCATGGGACCATGTGACACCAAAACCAACCCTTTCGGGTCACGAAAACATGGGATCATGCTCCACGGGAGTCGATAGTCAAGGGACCTATTCGGCCTGTGCCGATTACCCCTCATTGGGATTGTATCGTTAATCCACTCACATGAGGAGTTATCGGCCATACAGCACGGCCAGGTCAAAGCCACTCTCCCGTTCCTGAGGTCTGAAAACGGACTCCTCAGGGACGAAGACCGTTCGCGGCGTGTAGAGGCTATCAAACTTAAACTAACTTAAAGGCCTACAATGAACGGAAGAGGTTTTTGGATGCTTGTTTTTCGGCAAAGAATAAGCACAAATAAGTTTTCCAAATTTACCAAGGCGCTCGTTGAAATCTATACATACACTGTGATATCCTTGGTAAACTAATATAAATTGACAAGTTGAATACAAATACTTAGCAACGGTAAAATCCGTGCTACCATCCATCAGCTAAACCTCATCCACATTCCATAAGAATATTTATGTGGGTGACCACAGTTCCTAAGAATATTTCAAATGAAAGAGGACTTCCATCCGAACTAACAATCTGATGGATACCTGACTTGACATACACAGAAAAATATACATCCCCGAGGGATGACCATTCTCGTAGACATACTACGTTCTTACCACCGGTTTTGTCTGTCTATCACCCGTTGGATAACAAAACTGTTGAGTGTTACACCAAACAAAATACACTGACTGACAGAGCAAATGCAACACCAAGAAGGAGTGGTCAGAACTTTATGCCAATTGTAGGGTAGACTGACGTCACTGAGGTATGCTCATGATGTGAAATGCGCCGCTGTGCTGCGCACGTAGCGAACCATAAATGGGACACGGCGTTGGCGAATGGCCCACTTCGTACCGTGATTTCTCAGCCGACAGTCATTGTAGAACGTGTTGTCGTGTGCCACAGGACACGTGTATAGCTAAGAATGCCAGGCCGCCGTCAACGGAGGCATTTCCAGCAGACAGACGACTTTACGAGGGGTAATGTGATCGGGCTGAGAAGGGCAGGTTGGTCGCTTCGTCAAATCGCAGCCGATACCCATAGGGATGTGTCCACGGTGCAGCGCCTGTGGCGAAGATGGTTGGCGCAGGGACATGTGGTACGTGCGAGGGGTCCAGGCGCAGCCCGAGTGACGTCAGCACGCGAAGATCGGCGCATCCGCCGCCAAGCGGTGGCAGCCCCGCACGCCACGTCAACCGCCATTCTTCAGCATGTGCAAGACACCCTGGCTGTTCCAATATCGACCAGAACAATTTCCCGTCGATTGGTTGAAGGAGGCCTGCACTCCCGGCGTCCGCTCAGAAGACTACCATTGACTCCACAGCATAGACGTGCACGCCTGGCATGGTGCCGGGCTAGAGCGACTTGGATGAGGGAATGGCCGAACGTCGTGTTCTCCGATGAGTCACGTTTCTGTTCTGTCAGTGATAGTCACCGCAGACGAGTGTGGCGTCGGCGTGGAGAAAGGTCAAATCCGGCAGTAACTGTGGAGCGCCCTACCGCTAGACAACGCGGCATCATGGTTTGGGGCGCTATTGCGTATGATTCCACGTCACCTCTAGTGCGTATTCAAGGCACGTTAAATGCCCACCGCTACGTGCAGCATGTGCTGCGGCCGGTGGCACTCCCGTACCTTCAGGGGCTGCCCAATGCTCTGTTTCAGCAGGATAATGCCCGCCCACACACTGCTCGCATCTCCCAACAGGCTCTACGAGGTGTACAGATGCTTCCGTGGCCAGCGTACTCTCCGGATCTCTCACCAATCGAACACGTGTGGGATCTCATTGGACGCCGTTTGCAAACTCTGCCCCAGCCTCGTACGGACGACCAACTGTGGCAAATGGTTGACAGAGAATGGAGAACCATCCCTCAGGACACCATCCGCACTCTTATTGACTCTGTACCTCGACGTGTTTCTGCGTGCATCGTCGCTCGCGGTGGTCCTACATCCTACTGAGTCGATGCCGTGCGCATTGTGTAACCTGCATATCGGTTTGAAATAAACATCAATTATTCGTCCGTGCCGTCTCTGTTTTTCCTCAACTTTCATCCCTTTCGAACCACTCCTTCTTGGTGTTGCATTTGCTCTGTCAGTCAGTGTATAACACAGATTACCTATTTACAGTTACAATTACGAACCATTTTCCTCCAAATATCAGTATTCCCTGGGACCGAATCCCATATCATGAAGTTAAAATTTACTTACACTAATTCAACTACCCCGGAGTGGTCATTTAGCCTACATCTACCGCCACCAAATATCTATACGTGAATAAAAAGTATACTGGAGAAAATAGACACATGTTTACGTAAATCATGGAAAAGAAAATAAGGTTACGCGTTTCCACCAATTGGAAGACAAATGAAATAAAAATCAAACGAACACAGGCTCGAACAGGAACCCGTCACTTCCAGCAACTACCAGTGAAATTTCACGAAGTCTAAATTCGCGCAGAACAGTACTTATCACAAAACAAGATTACACCCTGAAAAAGGAACACATATTATACAACAATACAAAATATAAATGGCTGTATTTCATCTCGTAGCACCCGCTACTTGAGCGAGCTATCGGTCCCTTCTGTGCTCTATTGAGGTTCGAACCTGAGACTCTGGTCGTCTCCATCAAGGGTACCGTAATCAAGCCCTAATTAGTCTAATCATGTATAGAACAGTCATAAATTCCTACATTGCCTTTAGATCATGGCTGGTGGATCGTTTGTGGTAGTTACGTAAATATTCTGTCTTTATTCTCACAGAAGACTGCACCGTCTTAAAAAAGAGACACTTCTCGGCCAAGCGTCTTCCCTCAGTTGCCCTCTCACAAGGACCTTCCCATTCTGGGGCGATAAATCACTCTTTGTGAATGTTCCCTTCGCACAGCGGCGAGAGACCATTTAACGCACTCAATATCGGCAGTCACCGAGTAAACAAAATCATACAATTGAGCTAATGCAGGGTACATCTGCTCGAACCAGCTTATACTATCATTATGTACAAGAATTATTTCTCAAATTAAGCCGCTGTCTTATACCAAAAATCCCCTCAACTCTCCAGGAGTCTGGGGTTCAACCATACATTTCTTCCGTCGTACGTTTTTACCACAGTTACATCAGCCTTTAACCCAAAGAACAATATCCCCTAATCTCTCCCCCTTGAGGCGAGATGGTGTACCTGTCATATTCTACCCTATTACTCGAGATATATCGGTATAAAATCACCGATCAAATTACTTTAAGAAAATAAATATAATAATAATAATAATAATAATAATAATAATAATAATAATAATAATAATAATAATCCTCTAACCTGTTGCTTGAAATGTATCGGTATAAAAACACCGATCAAAATTACATTAAGAAAATAATAATAATAATCATAATGATGATGATAATAATAATAATAATAATAATAATAATATTCAGACATGATCAAACTCAACTAGTAACTCTCTACTTTATTAGCCTAGCTAATGTGTAGGGAGGGCCAGGTTTGAACCTCCGCACATATATTCTCGAACATCTTCAGTTACAGCCAAACTTATACACTAGCATGCAAAACAAACTACTGCCTCTACTTTTATGAATTTAGTGCTGTCACTATCCCACATTAACTTCTGTATAGGCACATGTCAATGATCCTGACACCTACTAATCCCTGTTCGTATTATGCAGTCACGCAGATGAAATTTACGGCATTAACCTGTTCAAATTTCTACTTATTTTCCCCCTCACATCTTTCTCAGCACTCATAACAAAAATATAATCTAGCATGCGCATGCAGCTTCTAAAAGGGGTCCCAAACTCTATACATCCTTCCTGGTTCACTTCTTTCCCATATCTACTTACAAAAATCAAACTAAACAAGGGTCATCCGACCACTCCAGGTAGATAGATAGATAGATATTTATTATTTTCTCAGATCTACAGTAAGAGTTCCTATTTGATCCGTTAAAGAGAAAATAACAATGTCCAGCCTAAGCCAAAATTCACACTCTATGAACTGTAAAAACAAAAATACATATCACACTCTATGTGCTGTACAGAAAAGAAAAGAAAATAATGTACGGAATAAACAAAAATGAATAGAACAATATTTCTATTGTTTCCCAGAATATGCAATTTCAGTTGTATTATGAATGTCACAGACCTTCGTGCCCCTGCTGAGTAAACACGCGAACCTTGCACATTCCATTCCTCCTACATTTCCTCTATTTGACTCCCTCTGAGTTGCTGATTCCTTACTTCCGTTGCACACACATTCTGCTACAACGTACTGTGCACACGTTGCAAATTTATCACTACACTACTTATCTGTTCCTGTTTGTCTTATACAACCATTCTTAATGTAATTCAAATAATCATATATAACCAACTATGTTTACCGATCTACCATTAGTTAATGAATCACTTATCAATACCATTTAAACTGAGCTGTCTCTCTTATCATCCATCCATCATCACCTTTCATACTTAACACTTCAATTAGAGTCCTCCATCTAAACTTCACTACCTTTCTTATCATCCATCTATCGAACTCCACAAACCATACATATACAGACACCATCACTTGGCTAATTACCATCTAAACTTCGTTCTATCCATCATCTAAACTTCACTACCTCTCTTATCATTCATCTATCGAACTCTACAATTCATCCATCTTATGCCTAAAACACTTGAATAAATACCATACCATTCCAATACACTTGAAAACACCTTATCACCTCGTAACTTCTCTTATCCTTCGTCCATATATACAGTCAGAATCACTTGGATAAATACCATTTAAACTTCACTACCTCTCTTATCATCTATACCATTTAAACTTCGCTACCTCTCTTATCATCATCCCTCTTGACACTTCCAATCCAGTCGTCATATCATCACTTGAATAAATACCGTACAATTAATCCATCCATCTTTACCTGAAATCACCATCACTTCAATAACAATTATATTACACATCATCCATCCATCGAACTCCACAACCATCCATCATTTTCCAAGCCACATTAACTTCAACAATTATATACACCTACTGACACCATCACTTGAATAATACAATCTAAACTTCTTTACCTCTCCTCATTTCCCTCCCTCATCTAAACTTCGCTACCTCTCTTATCATCCATCTATCGAACTCCACAATTCATCCATTTTGTACCACAAACACTTGAATAGATACCATACAATTACAATACACTTAAAAGCACCTTATCACCTCGTTACCTCTCTTATCTTTCCTCCATATATGCAGGCACCATCATTTGAATAAATGCCATCTAAACTACGCTACCTCTCTTATCATCAATACCATTTAAGCTTCGCTACCTCTCTTATCATCCATCCCTCATCATTACCTTCCATTCTTAACACTATAAATCCAGTCGTCATATCATCACTTGAATGAATACCATACAACTAATCATCCATCTTTTACCTAGACATCATCACTTCAATTACAATTATACTACACATACAAGTACCATTGCTTGGATAAGTACATACATACAGAGCCACCATAAACTACACTTCCACTCTTGTCATCCATCCATGGGCAAACTATGTTACTTGCTACTGTTACTTGACTTTTTACTTCTCGTAATTATTCCTTCCGTTTTTTCCCTTTTTGTCCCATAGGTCCTTCAAACTCAAGCTTCTCCCTTTGATCGCGGCACTTCTTACTTCTGCTTCCTCTCTCGAACCATTATTCTCACTCCGATTGTGTCCACTTGTCTTCCCCTGTGATTCTTTTTCTTCCCTCGCGCAGACTTCCGACACTAGTTCGTCCATTAATTTCCTGACTGCTTCCATCCTCCTTGCATTTACTTTTTCTTCCGCTCTTTTCATGATCTCTTCCCAGGAACCCCATCTACTCAGTGTTCCTTCCTTTACAGTATGTACATCAGCCCTGGTAGTATCTTCTTGCCTCGAACTGTCAGCCCTGCTTTTTTCTTTTTGACTGACATCATTCCTGGTAGTTTCTTCATGCCTCAATCTCTCAGCCCTGCTTATTTCTTCTTGCCTCAAACTCTTTTGCCTCGAACTCTCATCCCTGCTAGTTTCTTCTTGCCTCAAACTCTCATCCATTAATTTCAGTTTCGATATTGTCCACTTTCGGGTCCAATTCCTGTCGCTCACCACAAGTATCTGACCACTAATATACGCCTTCAATCCCTGAATTTTTGCTTTCACAAAATGTTTCTTGAGAATTTTAAAATTTTTACTCTCTTCTCTTCCGAAATCTCTCTTAATTCTAATGTTCTCACACTGTAGATTACCAGCGTTCCTTATCACTATATCTGCCATCAATGAAGATAGCAGCGACACTTTTATGGGCCTGTGCCCTCCCACCTTGCCAATTCTCTCCACATTGTCTATATCTACCTCACTGAAATTTATTTTCATTTTTTTTGTATAACATCTACCACTTTGTAAATAATGTCTACCTTAGATTCTGCCTTTTCTTCTTCCACCCCATAAATAAATATGGATTTCTTCTTACGCTCCTGTCTGCAGACTTCAATTTCTTTCTTCAGGTTTATCATCTCTTCTTCCATATTTTTTATTTTCTCTCTTAGTGACACCAGTTCTTTCTCGCTGCCTTCTATCATCGCCTTCGTATTTTTCATATAATCCTGGATCCACTGTCTCGTCTTTTCTTGCTCCTGGACTTGTTCTTGAAGCATCTTCTTTAATTGTTCAAACGGACATACCTCCTGTATTACTTCTTTTACTACTTTCCTCATAGCCTCTACGTCTATCCAATTCATCGTATCTATCTCCTTGCCGACCGCTTGACCTTACCACTTCCTCACTCCTAATCCACTCCACTCAGCAGGCGCACGCCACACAATACGTCCGTCCTCCTCACTGGCTTAAGCTAGACTGATGACTCCAGGTAATTAACCTATCAATTACATCATCATTAACCCTATCTTTACAGTAACTCTATTTACAAGGGGAAATACTAACATTGGAAGAAAATAGCTCAATACTCAACAGTTTTGTTGTTTTCTGGCCCCCGCCCGAAGTTTCAGGGGCCTGCCATTGGTGCTCACTCCATGTCGCTGGCTCGTGCAGTCCTTGGTTCTAGGAGTTTGATGACTTTGCTGGAGTAATCCATCTTCCTGGTAAACAAATCACTGCAATTATATTTACACAATCTTGCACACACTCGACACCATCCAACTTCTCCTCTATCGTTCTAGACCGATGCAAGTTACGTGATGCTAATTATTATGGATATCTCAGCTATTCTATTTCGTTTAAATTAGGCGAGTTGAAAATTCATGATCTCCTCCTTCCCAAGTCTATCGCCTCCTGCTTCCGTGACTTTATCAACCGTCCTTCTCCTAATTTCTTGTCTAGATCATTCAGATCCTGTACTTATCATTCCCCGTTACTTAGTGTGATAATCTGTTCCGGAAATCCTGCTCTCAATGTTACATGGATTTAAACTGATAGTATTTCTTCACACGATCTGATTTTCTTTTGAAACAAAGTTTACCAAATCCCACAGTTAGACTCCTCGAAAGATGAGCTCCCTTACTGCTACAGACATCAACCTCGCGATGAGCGTTCTCCGTCTAGAGTTTGTTCCCCACGGCGTACTCAACTTTTCACAGTGACTACCTACGACATATTGACAAATATTCAGAGTTTACTTCGCGATCGGATGTCGCACAAATACCTTTGTCATATAATTACATTTCCTACTATCACTGCACACTGGAAAACACTTTTAAAACTTCACTCCCGTTTCTTTGTGTCAGTTATTCAGACAAAGAAGAGGTAGACCTTGCTCGCGGACCGACCGTAGTTTCACCTTCTGCAGCTCGTTCTCGACTACTCACTCCCCCGAGAAACTGCAACAACTTATAGCAAAGCTGGGAATAGGGGTGGCAAGCGTGCCCTGTCCCCACTCTGATTTTTACCTCTCCTGGATAAACCAGCCTGTTGACATCAGCAATACGCTAGATTGTGTGACTATGTTACGCACAAGTGCGCTCTGCCATGCGGAGTTGATTATGTTCGGCGGATCTGCCGTAATTAATTTATAACATCGGAGGGGAAATGGTGAATCCCCAAAGGCATCTGGTTTCAGCCATCGCGTCCGTACGCTAACGCAGTTATATAAGTTGTTTACCAACGCCTTTCGCTTGGAGAGTATTTTCTATCAGAACTCCTGACTTCATAATTCAACCAAAATTCTGCACACTGCTCTGATGGATGCAGATTTGTTAATCAAGCCTTATTTACGCCGAAAACACATTAAATTTGGCCCGGTCGCTCTGGCATCGCTGTACGCTGGCATTTGTTTTTCAATATCGAGTCGCTAAATAGTGTTCTTCTGCTGCTTCTTCTATGACGTGTGCCTAGTTCGGGGATTCTTTAAGCCACCCAGTGGGCGTGTGAGGCGCCTCTCTGGCGGGCGTCCTATTGCACAACCTGATGCTACTCCCAACATCCACACAAAGAAAGCTTGCTGCCTGCTTCCTTACCAAGCATATCACTTGAAATAAATATTACTTGTGCCGATACGGTCATAATATATTATATTATATTATATTATATTATATTATATTATATTATATTATATTATATTATATTATATTATATTATATTATATTATATTATATTATATTATATTATATTATATTATATTATATTATATTATATTATATTATATTATATTATATTATATTAATTACCCGACGCATTTTATTAATACTTCCCTGTGTCAAGAATGGACAAAATGAAAATTGTACTTTAGTATTTTATGTTATTTGTAGTGCCCCACTTCTCCTCCAGGCAAATGCCGGGGTGGTACCTAACTTACGGCCATGGCCGCTTTCTTCCCTCTTCCTTGTCTATCCCCTCCGATCTTCCCATCCCCTCACAAGGCCCCGTTTTGCATAGCAGGTAAGGCACTACTCTTTAGGCGATAGGGGTGGGATCCCTAACTGAGTCCGAGGGATAAACCAACCCTGGAGGGTAAACGGATTAAGAAAGAAAGAAAGAATAAAAACCAGACACAAATTCCAAACATTAGAAGCTGCAGGCAGGTTTTTTTTTTTTTTTTTTTTTTTTCAACATTAGTAGTAGTATTAGTGAACATGTGTGCTTTCTCAAATAACCGATTCAATTTGTGAAATAATGCCAATTTTAAATATTTTCGTTTGAAGGATGATGCTGATTCTTAGGTCTTCCAGGTGACCACTTTTTGTAGAAATTAATTTTCCTAAATGAGGAAAATAATTCAAGCCTGAAAAGGTTAAACAATATTCCCGTATAATACAATTTCAATAGCTGAGTATTAAGGAGCGGATAAAAATCGCCTCTTTCTTTCTTTCTTTCTTTCTTTCTTTCTTTCTTTCTTTCTTTCTTTCAGCAGTCACGGTTACTCGATCAAGTAAACCGATAGAACGTTCTGACGTTCACGCCCACAATCAGTTTAAATTCGCGCTTCATGCAAGGCACACAAAAGTAGAAAAGCCAGTGCTATCCGACCACTGTCATTATCTACTTAATGGCCTAGCCCGCCCTTCTGTGACTTATATGACAGTGTTATGGTATCATGAACTCAACTACAGCACCGAGCGTGGCTGGACCTTGTAACCCATGAATATTGATCTCAAAGGACCTCTGACCCCAGTTGTGTACGCAATGTGATGTAGTCATAAGCTACTCCGTAAATGTTATTTTTATGTACCAACATTCACATTAGCAGTAAAAGTGATACAAAGAGCAGCTCTTCAACTCACTAAATGGGATTCTGAAATTGTTCCCTTTGTAATATTTACGTAATATAGTATTGTTGAGTTTCTAGTTGATATAACCTGAAAATCCAGGTCATCTGCAGAGGAAAAATAGCCTACATATTCCTAATAACTATTGTACTACATGGTTAAGTGAACATGGTACCCTGGGCTCAAATCCGGGCCAACCTACGTCAGATCTTTTTAATTGCCGGGCTGAATGGCTCAAATGGTTAAGACGCTGGCCTTCTGACCCCAACTTGGCAGGTTCCATCCTGGTTCAGTCCGATGGTATTTGAAGGTACTCAAATACGTCAGCCTCCTGTCGGGACGATGAGATAGGAAATGGTTAGGAGTGGGAAGGAAGCGCCCGAGGGCTTAATTAAGCTACATCCCCACCATTTGCCTGGTATGATAATGAGAAACCACGGAAAACCCTCTTCGGGGCTGCCGACAGTGGGCTTTGAACACACTATTTCCAGAAGCAAGCTTACAGCTGTGTGGCCCTAACCGCACGGCCAACTCGCTCGGTCAATGTGTTTGTATATATAGTTCTATATAACATTTAAGGGAAATAATATTGACGAAAGTAAAGGGCTCAGATGTTCACACGGTGTTGCACATCTAGTTTCTACATTTTAAAATCTGGTAAGGTATAAATGGGGACTGCTACACGTAGTGTACGAAGGGAAAGCAACAAACTGTATATACAGAAAATATAAGCAATAGCTTTTAATACTATAAATAGGCTACACACAGGAAGTGAAAAACGGAGCACAATCCCAGGCTATCATGGACGTCTTCTTCTTCTTCTACCGCTTTTTCCCACACCTGTGGGGTCGCGGATGCAAACTGCGTCGCACATGTGGATTTGGCCCTGTTTTACAGCCGGATGCCCTTACTGATGCCATCCCTATATGGAGGGATGTAATCACTATTGCGTGTTTCTGTGGTGGTTGATAGTGTGGTACGTTGTCTGAATATGAAGAGGAGAGTGTTTGGACGGGCACATACACCCAGTCCCCGAGGCAGAAGAATTAATCAGAAGCGATTAAAATCTCCAACCCGGCCAGGAATTGAACCCGAGGCCCTCTGAACCGAAGGTCAGTACGCTGACCATTCAGCCAACGAGTCGGACCCCAGGCTATCATGCACATCTTTTCTTATTTTCTTTTTTGTACCAATTTGCTTTACGTCGCACCGACACAGATAGGTCTTAAGGCTACTATGGGACAGGAAAGGGCTAGGAGTGGGAAGTAAACGACTGTGACCATAATTAAGGTAAAAATTGGAAACCATCTTCAGGGCTGCCGACGTTGGGGTTCAAACCCACTATCTCCTGAATGCAAGCTGACAGCTACGTGACCTGAATCCTGCAGCCACTCGCTTGATATCATGCACATGATTTTTCTGGATATTCACTTTCAAAGGCAATGTCAGTCAGTGAAAGGTAAATGTCATCCCTTATATTTTCTAAAACATTAATTTCAGTCTTCAAGGAAAGATCCAAAGGATCTCATTCACGCCGACAGGGGAATCATTCGCGATGTCAGCCCAAGTAAGCCAATTCACATGACAATAAGTGTCACGCTAAATATTATTTTATACTGGTACGCACGGAAATGAATTTCAAGGAAACATGCCTGTGAAATGATACGGCACTTCCTTTTATGAACCTCTCTATGCAGCCATAAGCTGCACAGGAGACTGGCATTTTCCTTCAGAGAAGTATATACTTCAATTTATCGGGAAGGTCCAGTAGATACAGTGCCAAACAATCTAGCAGTGGCGGCTCGTGACAAAATTTTTAGGGTGTTCACAACAACATTTTTGTTCATGTCTCAAATCAGCAAAAAAGTAACATAGGTACAAAAATCATTTCCCTAACAGTTCCTTGTACGGTTCCTTCTTCACAAATAATTTGGTAGAACCCCTGTGACCGTGGATAAATTTTATACGAGACTAATTTGTTAGTGTAGAACTAAAGTAAAATGCACAATAACTTTATTACACTGCGAATATTGAAGGATGCAAGCACTATTCTTGGTTTTTAAATAGCACAAACTTCACCTGGGTGTTAGTGTAGAACCAAACAAAACCCCATGGCCTACCAAGCGAGTGCTGCTCAGCCCGGTGGTCTGCAGATTACGAGGTGTCGTGCGGTTAGCACGACGAATCCTCTCGGCCGTTATTCTTGGCTTTTTGACCGCCATCTCACCGTCAGATAGCTCCTCAATTGTAGTGGACCTCTAACCAGCCCTCAGATCCAGGTTAAAATCCCTGACCTGGCCGGGAATCGAACCCGAGGCCTCCGGGTAAGAAGCAGGCACGCTACCCCTACACCACGGGGCCCGCAGAGTTCTACTGTGTCATATGTTAATTATTCTCGTCTTGGAAATTATAGACAATACTACCGTAGGGAATTCAATACTCGCGTTTTTGTGTGCATGAGAATTTTCATGTTTATTTATTTTTGCACTCAAATGAGCAAGGTCTGTGCATCCAGCTGAATTCCATTCACTTCTTTCTTTGTTGAACAATAAACAGGGCAAACAAAAAAGCGCGTTCCTAGATCTATGTCCACAGAGCCACTTGCGTGTTTCGTACACTTCTCTCTTAAACTTACGCCTATACTCGCGTTTGTCAGTTTTTGTAAATTTTTCGATAATCAAATCTGGTCTGTTCGGTCCAAGCCTTTTAAATTCTAACTTATCCTGATAGGTTAATATTTCACTGGTTAAAATTACCTGAACCGAATTCATTTCCTCTTACACAAAGAATACCATGGTCACAAACCATACAAACACAGAAGCAGAACAGAACACTTAAATTAATTTCACTTGAAAAGATTTTCCAGTCACAAGGTAAAGCAAACTTCTTCCCGCGATTACAAACACCTGTTCACAACGAGCTAGAAAATGCCTATTCAGAATTAGGGTACTAGCGAAATCTGCGGGTAATGTAATGCAATAGTAGTTCCTGGGAGGCAGTGGCTAACCGTAATAGGAGAGGTGGCGGACCCTTGTGGTCAACTGTCATACTGCCACTGGGTTGAGGGTGGCTCTAGACGACAAGGCACGTACCTTGCCGTGCTCTTCGCTAATGGGAATATCAGTGCAGAAAACCCTGACGTCATCTGCTTTGCCCATGCGTATAGTCTTCAGCACAATAGCGCATTATCCAGTGTGCTCGCTGCATTGTCAGTCAAAACGAACAACTGTCGGTGTAACGGAGCTTCGATATAAGTCGAATGCTTTCGATCGATTGTTGAAATCAGGTCGAAAGAAAGGAAAGTTTTAAATTATCCATGAATGCGTAAATATGTATTAAAACTGGGTGTTCACGTGCTCCTGTGCTCCTGAGAGCCCACCGCCACTGCAATCTAGCTTTTGCCAAACAGCGCGCTCGTTCAACTTCGCACGCGACTGCAGCGCCAGTGCTATCTCTAGTGTATTATTTACTAACTCTATGGTTCCAGCCCTCGTACCACGTTTCAAATTTCGTGGCAAAGCCTAGAATCGAACGCGGGCCTTCGGGGGTGGCAGCTAATCACGCTTACCACTACACCACAGAGGCACCTCCATTGCTCGAAGGGTAAAACCTCTTTCTTTTCTTCAATGAATATTTAGTAGTGATGGGCAACGCTCTCACGCAAGAATCTCGATCTGTGTGACGTACCAGTAACTATGATCGTAAGCTTGATAGTATAGAGCCAAGGTACGTAGAATCGTCGCCTACGCTATAATAGTATCTAGTAGGCTTTGGTAGAATACAAGGTAGGGATCACGGGAGAGATGTGCAGTAGCAAAGCAGAGCTGTGACGTCACGCAGGACCCTCACGTTGAAGCTGCTCGGAATGAGGTAGAGGTGTTTTGAATAAAAATCGCTGTGCACGCAGAAGCTAGGAGCTAATAATGCACGATAGTAACATGTCTGTTGTATATAAGAAACCGTGTGTGTTTATTTTATGTGAAAAATCATAAAAAGCAGTAATACCGGTAGTGTACACTTTCCAGTATGGTTTGTTGTGCCATTGCAGGCTGCACAAATCATAGCAGGCACGCGAAGGAATGAAACATACGCTGACCTAAATAAATGGTGGCAGTAAGAAGTAATCAAGACATTACTGAGATTTATCTTTCTCAGCTTCGAGGGTTCGGAAGATTTTATGACCATCCTCTTCCGACAGCTGTGACGCTAAGGATGAAATCATTGCTTCTCAGCCTCATTGCTTCCGAGGCGATAAGAAATTCCAACTCTTCTTCAGAAGATTATGAAACATTACGTCCAAATGTTATATGCTACTGATGAAGTCGATCAAACTCGGATACCGTGTGCCTGTTTAAGGCCAGCGTTGAGCTTACACCATTCTATTCTTCACCACAGGATGAGCAAGGGTTCGTTAAAGCTCTTGAAGAGCTAGTGGAACAGCTTGAGGACAGTCACGAAACCAAGAATTGTGATGAGCTGCTTGAAGACTTCACTGGCTATATAGCTTTTAGGGTAAAGAACCTCGATACAGAAAGCGATTATGGAGAGAAAACAGGTCAACCTACAAAGGGTGGAAATTATATTTCAAAGACGTCCAGGGACAGTTTGATGCAGCCTACAGAGAGATGGTACACCGCGGTAGTGCAGATGGAAAAAGAGTTCAAATTTTACCACGGGAAGGAACTGAAAAAGGGTTCTAACATCATCACAAACCTTACGTATATCCCGAAGAAGAAACTCCCCGAAATTTATGAGTTTCTAAGTTGCTTCGTGAGAAGCCGTTCTTTTATTGGAATGAACGCTTTAAACAAAAGTAAGGCATTCAAGAGACCGGGTTTCAGTTAATACGATACCGATAAAGAAAGAAGAAAAGCAAAGAAATTCCACTGATGCTATTGATAATCATGTTTGATAGTACGTTTTTTTTTTATATCAGCATTATTCTTTGTGTATAACACACCTGTTAAGTTTTTATGAAAGGCAGTTTATTATGTTGTATATGAAACCAGTGCTAAGAATGTTAATATACAGGCTCATTAATTTATATAGCCTATTCACTCTACCCCATCAAGTGCCGAGGTTACGGACAGTAGAAGCCTTTACCTTCCACACCTCCAAGGGACTTAATGGCCTGTACGGAGATAACTTTGCTTTTTTTATCTTATGTTAATGTGGAATTTGTCAGTTCCTGGCACTTAAAGTAGAACATTTACTGTACTTATAGACATGATATAGGCTTTTGGGCTTATGCCGTGTCAAGAAAATAAGGTGAAATTATATATGTTTATCAGAGAACTGTGCTCTGCGTCACCAGAAGAAAATCTCAACTGTCCACAAGAAAGGCTTGTAAACAATGAGCTTTTGAATTTAGACGTTATAATAGAAGTGGAAATGGTATGTTCAATTGTCACCAGATGGCTTCCCGGACGTGGTACAGATCTAGCGTTCGAAGCAGAAGCTGACCGAACCATCAGAATCAGTCTAAGAGAGTCACATAACATGTGTACGGAACATATGACATTGACCGGTGTATGACATAGACACAAACCTGGAATGAAACATCTGGCGATGAGGAACGTACAAATTTGGAAAACACCGAGACGAAATAATAATAGCGATGGGACAGGGAAGGGAACTACCTATGTAAATCTTTAATGGCTGGCAACCAGGTATTACTTAATTGATAGCCAGTGTCCCTATTGAAATTGTCAGGATTTCTACGTATTTTCAGAGCTTTCGGTATAATCCTGGACCTGTAGTGTTTGTGTGAGTAAGAGCTCGAGCATCTTGGAACATGATATAGTCAAAGATACCCGTCTCCCCTAATCTCGAAAACCATAGATTAGGGAGAGGGTATTATTCATTGTAATCATTTCATAATTTGTGATACATGCAGTATACAAAATTAGAAGGAGTAACCTGAAATAACCATTGAAATTGTGTTAATAAATGATACTTTCAATGAATATTAATATAAACACAGATGATTAGAAATTGAACAGAGAAAGAATAACCTAAACTGAATGTTGGAGTTGCGTTGATAAATGGCACTTTGAAAGAAAAACCAAAACATCTATGAGTATTAATATAATTTCAGATTATAAACAAAATCTCAAAGAAACTCAATATTGCCTTTTCGGACAATTGAGAAAAAGGAAAAAAAGAAAATTAGTATTTGGCAATACGGCAGACTAATAAAACTACTACGAAAAAGTAGTTCCATACTATACCTTAAGTCTACGTACCTAACGGCTCTAGACTTCAATGGAGTTATATTGTCTATATTGTCTAGGTTACCTTAGGCACAATTCAGTTCCTGGTTGACATGTATCACAACCTTTCCTTCCCTCAGTTTCCTATTCCACATTCCCCTAATAATGTTATATAATTTTGCAATTCTCCCCGGGTGCATCTATTCTGTTCAATAACTTTACAATTGTATACAGCAGATTTTTGTTCTCAATTTTCCTTACATCCTCCTCATCTATAAATTTCTATCGTATTTGCTTTGTCATTGAACAATCTTTTATAAGGTGTGCCCATCCCATTTCTTCAGAACATAGTAAACATACTATATTTTCATCTCTATTTTGTCTGTATGCTTTATTTTTATGTACCCCCATTAACCACCATATTATACCCCTCATTCCTTTTTTTTCTTAATCTCTACATTTATCCTCGTTCTCCCACTTACATTACAAAATTCTTCTAATGACCTTGTAGGCCGCCCCTAGTGGACTTTGAGTGAACTAAAAACCGTAGATAACTCGTCTTTGCCGAGAGAAAAGCGGCAGAAAAAAGTAAAGATGGAGTGAGCTGTTTTTGTACATTTGTGTAGCGATAATTGTGGTGTAAAATAAAGTGTAGTTAAAGCAGATTCAGTGTGTTGTGTACTTCACTACATAATTGGTGACCGCGACGTGATTCAGTGACGGAAGTGCACAATAAACATCGCGAAGTGCATAAGTGTAGTGTAAGCGTGAAGAACAATGGATGAAAACAACATAACGGGTACGCCAACGGCAAACGAATCTCATTCAGGACACATGGTGGGTGAAGCTAACAATGTAAGCATCAAGATCCCTCCTTTCTGGATAGAAAAACCTGAAATATGGTTCTTTCAAGTGGAAGCTCAAATTTCCATCTCAAGAATTACCCAAGAGGACACTAAATTTAACTACCTCGTGTCTCAGCTCGAACCTAAATATCTCGAAAACATTTGGGACATTATCAAAAGTTCGGAACTGAATAAATATTCCGCGGCTAAAGAACGCCTTCTAAATATCTTCAAGGAAAGCGAAGATAAACAAATAAAACGGTTGGTAACAGGCCTAGAATTAGGCGATCTGAAACCTAGTCAGCTTTTAAGGAAAATGCAGTCCTTAGCAGTCGTGAATGTTTCCGAAAAAGTGCTTCGTACCTTGTGGCTTGAGAAATTACCGGACTCTATCAAACATGTTCTAATCGTATCTGACGAAAACCTGGAGAAAATCGCAATTATGGCCGACAAAAACATTGAAATGAATCCCTGCAGTAAACTTTACAGTGTGGAAAATAGCGGTACTGATGCGTCCGTAAGTAACGACGCTATCACGAAACTCTCTGCACAGATAGCCGCCCTAGAGCAACAGATAGCTTCAATGCGCACTTTTAGGCCCCGCAGTCGAAGTTCGAGCCGAAACCGAAGCAAAAAGAAGTACGATCCAAACGAAAAGTACGGTACTGTTACTACCACTTCAGATTTGGTAATAAGTGCTTCCCTGACAAATGCAAGCCTCCATGCTCGTGGAAAAATTTGGAAAACACCAAACAGTAGTAGAGTTGGCAGCAAGCTCCACTACTGAAAGTAGTAAAGATTGCTGTAAACCCCGTTTATTCGTACGTGACAAAAACACGGGTTTGCACTTCCTAGTGGATAGTGTATCCGATGTTTCAATAATCCCTGTCACTTCCAGTAACAGAAACTGTGACCCAGATTTTAAATTGTTTGCAGCTAATGGCACAGAAATCCCAACTTATGGACTTAGAACACTGAATATTGATTTGGGACTCCGTCGACAATTCCAATGGCCTTTCATAGTAGCTAAAATTGGCAAGGGCATATTAGGTGCTGATTTTCTGAAGAAGTTCAACTTACTAATTGACCTAAATAAAAAGCAGTTAATTGATGGCGAGACTAAACTCTCTGTCATGGGTGAAGTAACAGCCATCACAGCTGATAATGTTGTTAGCACAATGTCAAATGCACAAAAGTTTGCCGATCTCTTGTCCAGTTACCCAGATTTAACGAAACCCAACTGAAGGCCAACCAGTTTATTGCAAGCCCAGATAGCTGGATCCTCGGAAGCTACACATTGCTAAACAGGAATTCCAGTTTATGCAAAACAGTGGAATTATTCGACCATCAAAGTCGCAATGGGCTAGTCCTCTCCAACTGGTCCTCAAAAAGGATGGAACTTTTCGACCATGCGGTAAAAATGAAATGGCGTATGGCTTTTAGTGCCGGGAGTGTCCGATGACAAGTTCGGCCCGCCAGATGCAGGTCTTTCGATTTGAGACCCGTAGGTGACCTGCGCGTCGTGATGAGGATGAAATGATGATGAAGACGACACATACACCCAGCCCCCGTGCCAGCGAAATTAACCAATTAAGGTTAAAATTCCCGACCCTGCCGGGAATCGAACCCGGGACCCCTCTGACCAAAGGCCAGCACGCTAACCATTTAGCCATGGAGCCGGACGACCATGCGGTGATTACAGACGACTGAACGCACAAACTATCCCGGACCGATATCCAATTCCTCGGATTGAAGATTTTCAACATATTTTGAGGGGTAAGAAAATATTTAGCAAGCTCGACCTCTTCAAGGCATATTTCCAAATCTCTGTAGCAGAGGAAGACAAACCTAAAACCGCTATTATCACTCCATTTGGCTTATATGAATTTAATGTGATGCCGTTTGGACTCCGTAATGCACCAAGCACCTTCCAATGTTTCATTAATGAGGTATTTACAGGCCTAGACTTTATTTTTCCGTATCTTGATGACTGCCTAATTGCTTCAGAATCAGTGGAGGAACATCGTGAGCATCTTAAGATTGTGTTTGAGAAGCTACATGAATTTGGCCTCCGAATCAATGTCTCAAAGTCTGTACTTGGTGTAGAGCAAGTGGAATTCTTGGGACACTTAATCACCACGGAAGGTTCCAGACCCTTACCAGATAAAGTGAAAGCGATTGTTGACTACAAACTACCACAGACAGTTCATGACCTTCGTGTATTCTTAGGTACCGTTAATTTCTACAGACGTTACCTCAAGGATGCAGCAGAAATGCTTATCTCAAAGGTGCTAAAAAGAAAGATAAGCGACAAATTAACTGGACACCAGAAGCTATCACAAAATTTGAAAAATGTAAGCAGGACTTGGCAAATGCAAGCACTGCTTACATTTCCAGACCCAACATACCAGCTGGCCCTGGCAGTAGATGCAAGTGACTTTGCGGTAGGAAGTGTCCTGCAACAGTTTGAAGAGAAAGGATGGAAACCTATCGGATTCTTTTCTAAGAAGTTAAGCGATACACAGAGAGCGTATAGCACCTATTACCGTGAACTGTTAGGAATCTACCTCTCTGTCAAGCAGTTCAAACATTTTCTCGAAGGAAGAGACTTCATAATATATACGGACCACAAACCACTCACTTTTGCATTTAATCAGAAAAATGAGAAGGCATCTCCACGGCAGTTACGACATCTTCAGTATATCTCCCAGTTTACAACAAACATCCAACACATTAGTGGCAAGGACAATATCATTGCGGATAACCTGTCACGGATTGAATCTATGACTATCATCGATTACGACACAGTCACTGAAAGCCAACATCAAGACAGTGAACTTAAACAACTTCCAGAGGAAAGTCAGTCACTTATGTTCAAGAGCTACCCACTGCCTTCTGGAAAGTTACTGTGGTGTGATACCTCCAGAAAGTCCGACTCGTTGGCTGAACGGTCAGCATACTGGCCTTCGGTTCAGAGGGTCCCGGGTTCGATTCCCGGCCGGGTCGGGGATTTTAACATTAATTGGTTAATTCCAATGGCACAGGGGCTGGGTGTATGTGTTGTCTTCATCATCATTTCATCCTCATCACGACGCGCAGGTCGTCTATGGGCGTCAAATCAAAAGACCTGCACCTGGCGAGCCGAACCCGTCCTGGGATATCCCGGCACTAAAAGCCATACGACATTTAATTTCACCTCCACAAACAACATAAGGCCATACATTCCAAAAGAATTTCGCGAACAATTCTTTCTTCAGATCCACAACATGGCGCATCCAGGGAAAAAGACTACTGTTAGGCTGATGACTTCCAAGTTTATCTGGCCTGGTATCAAGAATGACATCAGAAAATGGACGCAAGCTTGCATGGGATGTCAAAAAAGCAAAATAACAGGACATACCAAATCGCCAGTCAGCCATTTTCAAGAACCTGATGAGAGGTTCAGCACTGTTCACATAGACATTGTTGGCCCCCTTTCACCTTCTGATGGCTATATCTACTGCCTCACATGTATAGATCGCTTCACCAACTGGATGGAAGCAATACCATTGCAAAATATAACAGCAGAGATGGTAGCAAAATCATTTTATGATCATTGGGTGATGCGGTTTGGAGTCCCAGCAAATCTAGTTAATGACCAAGGCCGACAGTTCGAAAGTCAGCTCTTTAAGAATCTTTCCGAATTGTGTGGTGTGAAGCTTAAACGTACGACACCCTATCATCCGCAGAGCAATGGTAAAGTTGAAGATCTGCATCGAACAATAAAAACTGCTATCAAAGCCCACAACTCTATAAAGTGGACAGACACCCTTCCAACTGTGTTGCTAGGTCTACGCGCATCACTCCGGGAGGACTCGAACAGTTCAGTTGCACAAATGGTGTATGGCACGCATATTAGGCTTCCAGGTGAATTCTTTGATAACCCTCCATCTCATACCGAACCAGAAACTTTTGTCTCCAAACTTCAGCAGCACATGCAGCAACTCAGGTCTGTGGAAGTTAAGCACAAAACTTCCCGAACTGTGTTCATCCATAAAGACTTGAGTAAATGTACTCATGTATTTCTGAGAATCGATAGAGTGAAAAAACCTTTGCAACCCCCATATGAAGGTCCTTTCCTGGTAACTGCCAAAACTGATAAATATTTCATGGTTACCATAAAAAGTAAATCTGTGAATGTCTCCATTGATCGCCTGAAACCAGCTTACTTCATAGCAGCAGATGATGAAACTTCTACAGCTCGTCATGAAGAATGACCAGTTGTCTTGCAAAGACTCTGCCCCCCTGATGGATCAACCGCGGATTCCCCAGACAAACCCAGCAAGGAGAAAGTGGTAACAAAATCACGTAGTGGAAGGACTGTCAGGTTCTCCACTCGCTATTTAGATGATGTTGTATATATTTAATATTCTTGTGATTATGGTATATTTTGTTTATGTTTATATTGTCTTTGTATCGTAACTTGGTTACTGGAGGGGGGAGCGGTGTAGGCCGCCCCTAATGGACTTTGAGTGAACTAAAAACCAGAGATAACTCGTCTTTGCCGAGAGAAAAGTGGCAGAAAAAAGTAAAGATGGAGTGAGCTGTTTTTGTACATTTGTGTAGCGATAATTGTGGTGTAAAATAAAGTGTAGTTAAAGCAGATTCAGTGTGTTGTGTACTTCACTACAACCTCTTACTTCTACATTGTGCAGCAATACATTGCTTTTCAATATCCTTAACTCTAAGTACTTTTTTTTTACATATTCTCATCTTCTCTATACAGTCCCTTTTCCAGTAATATCCCATTCCTATTGTTTCCAAAATGTTCTATACCCCATCCACCCAGTATCCTTGGTTCTGATGTTTCATATGGTGTTGATATGCTATCTGTAATACTTTGCCACCTCCTCGCAGCTTCAGTCTCAGCCAATACTTTATTGTCTTTTTAATAATATCCACTTGCAGGCTTATATCTTTGCACATCATTCTCATTCCACAGTTAGCTGTACAACTGGATAGACCCATAATTATTTTACCAAATCTACTCGTGATTGTATCAAGTGAATCAACCCTCCCTTCAACTCCCCAAATTTCCACTCCGTACAACACTCTAGATTTAACTAATGCATTAAAAACATTTTTATACCCTCTGTAATCTGTGTTGGGCATGTTTTTCTCCAGTATGTTAATGGCTGACAGTGCACTCATACCTTTTAGTTTAGCTCTTTTTATTTACTCTGCCCATTTTCCATTTCCACTTAATATCAAACCCAAACATTACACTTTCTTGACAACTTCTAATCTCGTCTCACCCATCTACCATTTTTCATTCTTTGACAATTTATACCTTTTTTTTAACACCATTACCTTGGTTTTCTGTGCACTAATTTTTAAATTCCACTCTTTACAGTAATTTACCACTACATTTATACTACCCTGCATAATATTGGGTGTCAAAGTGAGCAGAAAGATGTCGTCAGCAAAAATGAGACCCAGAATATCCTGGTTCTCAAGACTTGGGTAAACCCCTGCCTCAAAACCTTTGGATTGAAAGATATCATTTATGAACAGTAAGAACAGTACAGGTGACAACTTATAACCCTGTTTCAGCCCTACTTTTGAGAATATTTCCCCAAATACTACTCCCTCCTTAGTTTTAATTGAGCACTTCACTTCTGAATACACATTTTCAACTGCTGTTATCATCTTCTGAGATACCCCTAACTTTCTCATCTTGGCTACGACTGCCCCTCTGCTCACAGAATCAAATGCTTTCTCCAAGTCAATAGCAGTAATGTACAATTTTCTACCTTCCTATTTTACATAGTTATCCATTATTGTTTTAACTACAAAAATATTATCAGTTGTCCTCATCCTTTCTCTAAAGCCTGACTGAAGTCTCTCCAGAATCAATCCCTCCTCTGCCCATTTCATTATCCTTTTTGCTAACACACCTGTGTATATGCCCCTGTAATTATCTATATATTTAAAAAATTTATGAAAAAGTCAGTCAGTCCAGCCATTCTATCCAGTCAATTTCCTTCATTCTTTTTTTTTTTTTTACTGAAAGGTATTCATGCACAGATTTGTCATCACTAAATCATATAACTTCCGCCTTCCTCAAATTATTTCATTTTTTCAATTTTTTGTATCTTTGAAGCAATCATATCTTTGGTTCTAATTGAGGTACGGAGTTCGTTTTGGCCTAAGAACACTCAGTGGATCAAGCTCTTTCATTTCATCTGTTAACTATTCAAATTGGTTGATTGTGAGGAAAGTTATGAGTGCACATTCAATCTGACGTCTCATTTCTTCAACATTTTTTTCTCATTGAAGCAATCATATCTTTCATTCTAACTGAGGTACGCAGTTTTTTTTTTTTGTCTAAAAACACTCAGTGGATCAAGCTCTTTCTTTTGAGGTAATAACTACTTCAATTTATAGATTCTGAGAAAAGTTATGAGTATATTTGTCTCCATGACGAAGATCTTTGAAGGACATTTAACAGTTCTGCGCATAGTGTTGTTCCAAGGAACGTTTAATTCAATTTCTTTGTGTGATGTATTTTCAAGTGATTTGTTGACATAATATTACATTCTATTACCACAGCAGATCATGTGCTTTATTTCATTAACTCGAATCTTTGCAAATACATCTATGAGGATAGTATCGAACAACACCATACTTTGTACATTGCGGGCGGAGCCAGTGGGAAACTGCTAGTTTGGGTTAAATTTATCTCCTTTCTTCTTGTAGAATGGGCAGATCACTCCCTCTTGCCAAGATTCAGGAAACTCCCCCCCTTCAAATATTCTGTTAAATAATTTCACCATACTTTCTAGGATACCCTTATTCTGTGCCAACTGCTTCCAAAATTTGTTAGTGATGCCCAAAATCGCTCCTGATTTGCCTTTCTTGGCTTTCCCTAAGACCTCTCTTATGTCTTCTATCGATATTTCCTTGTCTAATGCAGGCACAGTACACCCCAGCCCTACCGATTTTCCATTTTCATTTATTCTCGGTTTCCACCTATCTTCAACCTCTAATAGCTTCTTATAGTGCTCCACCCAGATAGCCTGACTTCTTTCAGCCTGCCGAGAAAGCTTCCGCATTCCACAAATCCTCCTAATTGTACTCCATACTTTTCTACTATCATTCTGTTTTGCATTGCTATTCAATTCCACAACTCTCTGCTCCTGCCATTCGGACTTAGTTGTATACAGTATTTCTCTAATTCTCTTCTCAAGTTTCAAAATTCAATCCTATGGTTTTCTTCCCCGTGCTTTCTATACGCCTTCAATGCTTTCAGTACTTCATACTTTTTTTACCTGCATTCGTCATTGTACCAACCCTTTCCTATTATGTTCTTCCCCTCTTTTATCCTCATCTTCTCCCCTACCACCTTTACAGTGTTGTCTATTATTTTAACTGCTGCACTCGTTAGGTTAATCTCGATCATTGAGTCTATTCCAGCTTTCACTATCTGGCCTATTTCTCCCTCATAATAGTTCATAAACTCCTTCTTTAGCTCCTCTCTCCACATGTATTTAGTAACTAACATTTCTTTGAATTTTATCATATTGCTTGTTAATGCCCTAGCCTCTCTATCATTTACTCTGACAATAATCGGTAGATGATGTGACTCACCCCATTCCTTAACCATCATGCTTTTAATCACAGGCAACGCATTCGTAGAGCATAGCGCCATGTCTAAGATACTACCCCCTGTCTCCGTTATGTATGTCAGGTTCCCTAATTCGTCACCATGCCACCATCCATTCAAAATATATAGTTCTACCGTACCACACAGCTCTAGCAACTTTTCTCCATTTTTATTACAGCCCTTATCCTGGCTCACTCTCTTTTGTACATAAACCTCTTCTGCCTCTTTGTCGTACACCGGCTTCTGATCCGCAACCCTCGCATTGAAGTCCCCCATTATTAGAATACCTGCATCCTCAAAAATGTTTTGAATTCTATTAATTTCTAGTGCTTTACTCATCAAAGAAATCCTTTTTCGCAAATGGAGAGGCTTCAGGAGGATTGTAGACAAAACCAATATATAAATCTGGCTCACTCTCATCGTACATCTTTATTTTAACCAACATCATATCCTCCATTTCTGATTTAATTTGGTTTATTATAGCTTGCAATTCCTCCCTAACCATAACCATTATCCCACCCAGGTATCTGCCCCTGCCGGTTCGTCTTTCTTTTGCCTTATAGTAAACTGGAACATGATATCGTGACCCAATGACGGAGCGTGCTCAGCTATTGCTGATTTGTCTGGCTGGTTGATACATGTACCAATGGAGCGGCATGCTTGGCCGATGTATTCCTTACTGCAAGTACAGGGAATTTTGTATACCCCAGGATGTAAAAGTAGAGACAATTTGTCCTTGGTTTTACTCAGACTGTGAGCAATTTTAGTGGCAGTGCCAAACATGGTTTTTATATTGTGTTTGTGGAGGACCTTGGCAATTTGATCTGTGGTGTTGTGAATGTAAGGCAAGTAGACAGTTCCCTTCATTTCTTCCTTCTGTGAGCTTTGCTTGGTCATTTCTCTGGGATGCAGGGATCTATGAACCTGTAAATTGCTGTAACCATTACCCTTCAACGTGACTCTCAGTGTGTCCATCTCCACCTGGATATTTGATGGCTCACAAATTCGTCTCGCCCTCTTGTGAGTGTCGTCAGAATGCCTTGTTTTTGTGCTGGATGGTGGTGAGAATCTGCATGAAGATAGCAATTTATGTGGGTAAGCTTATGATAGACGGTATGTCCAATGGAGCCGTCCAGTTTCTTTCTTATTAAAACATCCAAGAAAAGAAGGCATCCGTCCAACTAATCTCCATAGTGAATTTAATTGAAGGATGTTGCTGATTTAGGTGCTTTAGAAATGAATGAATTTTCTCATGACCTTCTGCCCAGACCACAAATGCATCATCAACATACCTCGACCATCTCATAGGTTTGATGGGCGCCAAAGCAATAGCCTCCTTCTCAAAATGCTCCATAAAGAAATTAGCCACTACAGGCGAAAGTGGACTTCCCATAGCCATTCTGTCCATCTGTTCATAAACATTCCCATCCCACGAGAAATAGCTGGAAGTTATGCAGTGGTAAAGTAGCTTAGTAATGTCCTCAGCTATCTGATAACTTTCAGAGTTCGCTCTTATTTCAGAAACAGCTCATTCAAAATGTCGTAATATATTGGATATGCTAACTGCATTGGCACTCTGCATCTGAAACATGTTATACAAAATATCAACATGTTTCATCACCTCATAGAAGAAATTCAGAAAAAACAAAAATTCTGAAGTGTTAAGTAATTTTTTTAAACCAAAACACTCCCAAATTGTTACAACATCCAAACTGTCTTCATTCTCAATCATCTCAAAACTTCCCAATAAATGTGATTTGTTTCCATGAACACTACTCACAACCTGAGACTGAAAGTTTCATCTTGTTGAAGAAACTGTTGGAATCCGCTTATTGCAAACTGATCGTAATACATCACTTCTCTTAGGTGATGAAGAGAAAAACATAGTGAATCCAGTAATGTTTGGAAAGAACAACCTACAGATTTTATGTTCATGTTACCAAATTTAGTTGATGAGCGTTACAGTGAACATACCTGGTATACGGAAAAAAATTCTGTAGCAGGGCCTGAACACCTCCCTTACTCCTTTGCATCACTGCATGGCTCCAACAAAGGCCTGAGCTATCAGCTTTTCCACAACATTGTAAGGTTCAAGCCATTTTTTCAGAACCTCGCTGAGACTATAAGCTGACCTAACAGTAACATCTTTAAAGGAAAAGAATCTTTCAACAGGTTTATTGTCCTTAATGTATCGCAGTATGATAACAAATTAACTTTGGCAAGTAATTGTCCGTTGCTTCATCTGCTGCACAAAAACAAAAGTTGTAGTGTTGATATCTTTGATGAAGGAATTAAAGGAATAACACATAGTGGAGCATTTGGTCTCCTTACTTGCAAGTCTTCCCAACAACATTTTTCTTACATGACTCCTTTGTTGGAAAATCACCCCAGACAAATCCTGCTGCTTTCCTTTGGATCTTTCCCAGTTCTCGTATCGAATAGTCTCCTGGTGAGGATCCCAGACACTGGAACTATACTCTAACTGGGGTCTTACCAGAGACATATATACCGAGCTCGATAGCTGCAGTCGCTTAAGTGCGGCCAGTATCCAGTACATGTAATTAATCTCATAATGGAACCGTATTGAGGACAATATATTAAAATTATAAAATCCTTTTAATCACAACCACCTACTCAATACATTATATTACTCATTGAATTATAAAACAATCATGAGGTGTCTTAAATAAAGGAAATTAAGGCTGATGATGTTCGCTATGTCGAACGAAACATGTTCCTTTATTTAAGACACCTCATGATTGTTTTATAATTCAATGAGTAATATAATGTATTGAGTAGGTGGTTGTGATTAAAAGGATTTTATAATTTTAATACAGTATCCAGTATTCGGGAGATAGTAGGTTTGAACCCCACTGTCGGCAGCCCTGAAAATGGTTTCCCATTTTCACACCAGGCAAATGCTGGGGCTGTACCTTAATTAAGGCAACGGCCGTTTCCCTCCCACTCCTAGCCCTTTCCTGTCCCATCGTCACCATAAGACCTATCTGTGTCGGTGCGACGTAAAGTAACTAGCAAAAAAGAAAAGAGACATATATGCCCTCTCTTTCACCTCCTCACTACAACTCCTAAACAGTCTCATAACTAGGGCTTGGACCCTTATGTAATTACATATTCCAATCCTTCACTTGTAGACAACTGAAAAAATGGTGGCGAATTGTGGTTCTGATATGGTTATACCTGTTGTCATTTTGCATATTTTGACATATTCTTAGTAATATTACATATTGTGTGAAGAATGTAATATTTTTGTACATATCTAGACAATTATTGAAAAATTAATTATTGTGATGGCTTGTTTAATTTTCAGACTATAGTAAAATAAGTGGTGAATTTCATCTCATATAGAATATATTTCAGTTCCTAAAGTTGGCTTCTTTAAATTCCTTTAAAATAGCGATTTCTAACCCTTTGTCTATGAAATACAATAGGTCCCAGTGCCTCGACTTCATACAACAAGCATTAATCCTTTCTCTAACATGGGATGGCTTTCATTGGTCAGAGTTTCTAACAAAGCTCTCTATCTATTTGCAAGATCATTAGTGATAAACAAGAAGAGCCCCCGAAAGATATTTCACCCAGACAGTTTTATCTTTTGAAATATGTACTGGTAACTCTCATGCGATGTTGCTGGGTCCTTCCCAGCCTACAAGAGAATTTATCAGATCAGTGCCAAAACATTACAATGGAAAACATGGATAAGTACTTGGTGACACACTGAGCATCACGATCAAAATAGTTATCATACTATTTGTGTAAAGACAGATCCTATATTAACTTTATTTAAAAACTTTCTGTTTGTTTCATTTTCAGGGCTACAACAATACTTGGTGTAATAAACTCAGCGATTTATAGGGCATATTATTATTTTCAAATGCTGCTGCTTGAGTCATCAGTCCACAGACTGGTTTGATGCAGCCCCCATGTCACCCTATCATGTGCTAACCTTTTCATTTCTACATAACTACTGCATCCTACATCTGCTCTAATCTGCTTGTCATATTCATACCTTGGTCTACCTCTACCGTTCTTACCACCTACACTTCCTTCAAAAACCAACTGAACAAGTCCTGGGTGTCTTAAGATGTGTCCTATCATTCTATCCCTCCTTCTCGTCAAATTTAGCCAAATCAATCTCTTCTCGCCAATTTGATTCAGTATCTCTTCATTTGTGATTCGATCTACCCAACTCATTTTGATTATGCCTTTAATTTTATTATTTCTTCTTCTTCTCTTCCCTGATACATCTCTGCTTATGCAGGTTGTTCATATTTGATTATTTAATACAATCAAAATTAGAAAGCAGTAAGCTATATGAATTATCTAAAGCAATAGCGATGACTTTATCATAAAATATGCAGACATTTAAAACAATTCCATTGTCTCATATCATAACCATAAGTCATTAAAAAATTAAAAAATGCAAACTCTTTAAATTCAGTGCATTAATACTATTATTCCACACTTTGATATTATATAAATAATCTGGGCCCTACTCGTAACCATGTGTAGAGATCTGTAACCTTACTTAACTACCTCGTTAATATGATTCCTCCAATGAAGATCATTCCTTACATTAACACCTAGGTACTTACATTGTTCCCCATGAGGTACTACCACCTCATCAACACAGTAATTAAAACTGAGAGGACTTTTCCTTACAACTTGACTTTTCATCCCATTTGCTATCATCTCACACTATTGGCTAGGCCCCCCTGCAGTCACTCACAATTCTGAAACTCATTTGTTACTCCACACAGTATAACATCATCCACAAATAGCCTTATCTGTGATTCCAGTTCTTTACTTATAACATTTGTATATAAAACTGGCCTGCAGGAGTACCCCCTTAATCATTACAGGGTCAGATAACAGTTCACCTACTCTAAATCTCTGAGTTCTATTTTCTAGAAATGTAGCCACCTATTCAATCACCCTTTTGTGGGGCGGACTTATGTAACAAGCATACATCAGAGAGAAGCGAGAGAGCAAACACTCTTTGCAGGGAAGGGAGGGAGCATTGATGTACGATTGTGATTATGAAGCTCTTCTCCACTACTCAGCGTAATGCTGATTGGGGTGCAGAATTTAAAACAAAGACTATAATCACAAAAAAAAAAAAAAAAAAAG
Source organism: Anabrus simplex (assembly GCF_040414725.1). Lineage (NCBI taxonomy): Eukaryota > Metazoa > Arthropoda > Insecta > Orthoptera > Tettigoniidae > Anabrus > Anabrus simplex. The sequence continues at coordinate 329,080,639 of NC_090270.1, forward strand.
CTCTGACCTTTTCAAGATATTCCAGATTGATATACTGCGCTCAATATAAACAGTCAGTTTTATTATATATATTCATTCAAAGAAAACTGACACATTATACATTTTTTGTTACAATCTACAATGATATAGAGTTTACGCATACAAGCTAGGATTTACAATTCCATGGATGGAAATAACAGTATTTCCATTTTTTAAAAGTAAAATTCCTGTTATTCATTGAGCAAAAAGTAATATAATTACATCATTCAACAAGTTTACTGCTTGATTTTGCACAGTGTTGTAGTGTTATGTGACTTTCTCAGTTCACTAAATATCTGAAAATAGTATTTAAAATATAACAGACATCCAATGATAGTAGCTAGCCTCTAAATGGTAAGAGGGAGTTTCATCACGAGTGAGGACATAGATATTTACTATCCAACAACAATGTAAATATATCAACCAGATAGATATACACTATGCCCTCAAATAAATAACCTAACTGATGTTATTCGTGATAAGCATGTCTGGATTGTTGGTGCATTTATCAGATAAATAACCACAAATATTCATTTCCACGAACCTACTACGTTGGCACAGCAGGGGGAGAGGTGATACTCCCACATGGGGCATCCCAGGTGGCGGATAGGGGGGTCCTAACCGGCTTGCCGGCAGACTTCAGGGAAATAAAATATCTCTCACGGACCAAACACACAACCCCCTGTGGGTGGAGGACACACATGGAGATTACACCCACGGTATCCCCTGCCTGTCATAAGAGGTGACTAAAAGGGGCAACCAAGGGATGATTGTATTAGAACCATGAAACTACTTGTGATTAGTACTACCATGCAGGGAACACCATGGGTCGCTTTTACTTGTGCGTAGTACTACTATGTTAGGTACCAAATAGGTTTGTGATTAGTAGCAACAGAGTGCGTTGCCGGCTTCTACAGTACCTGTGATTAGTACCACTTTAGGAGAGACACCATGGGTGAGCGACTCCATGGTTCTGGCTTGCCCATAAT